>NW_004444191.1:1364956-1399980 GCF_000243295.1 Trichechus manatus latirostris
GGATTACTGCCCCACCAGGTGTCCACTGTCGGGATTACTGCCCTACCAGCTATCCACTGTGAGGATTACTGCCCCACCGGGTGTCCTCTATCAGGACTGCTGCCCTACCAGGTGTCCGCTGTCAGGACTGCTGTCCCACCAGGTGTCTACTGTCAGGAATGCTGCCCCACCAGGTGTCCTCTATCAGGATTACTGCCCCACCAGGTGTCCACTGTCAGGATTACTGCCCCAGCAGGTGTCCTCTGTCACGATTACTGCCCCACCAGGTGTCCTGTATCAGGATTACTGCCCCACCAGGTGTCCCCTGTCAGGAATACTGCCCCACCAGGTGTACACTGTCAGGACTGCTGCCCCAGCAGGTGTCCACTGTCAGGACTGCTGCCCCACTGGGTGTCCACTGTCAGGACTGCTGCCCCAGCAGGTGTCCACTGTCAGGATTACTGCCCCACCGGGTGTCCACTGTCAGGACTGCTGCCCCAGCAGGTGTCCACTGTCAGGACTGCTGCCCCTCCAGGTGTCCACTGTTGGGATTGCTGCCACCGGTTCTACCAGCATTTCCTGAGTGCCAGCTAGGGGGCACGCCCTGTGTGCAGAGCTGAACAAGAAGATATTGTGCCTTTCCAGTCCTTACCCCACTCAGGGGGCTTACAACCCTGCTACCCTAGAAGCACGACTGCTCTGTTCCTCCCCAGCAAGCTTGCTGGCTGACATCTTCCCTTTGGTGAGGAGGGTAATGAAACGTTTTGGTTTTAAAAGCCCTTTCTTCTACCTCATGTTTAGCTGTAGGCTGCACGTGGACAAGAAAGAGGGGGATAACTGTTTTCCTTAACAAACAGTTAGATACCTGTGATGGTTAGGGTTGTGTGTCAACTGGCCTGGGCCATGATTCTCCATGGTTTCGCAGTTACATAATGATGTAGTATGACAGTTATGTAATGACAGACTCATCCTCTTTCCCCAGCCACTCCCATCACTGCCCAATGGGCTCATGAACAAAGTGGCCATTGTGACAGGGATGGAGGTGATGCATCAGCTCAGCAATATGGACTTCCACTCACCAAGGCTGACTTGACTACAGCCATTGCTAAGTGCCCAATCTGCCAGCAGCAGAGACCAACACTGAGTCCCCGATATGGCACCATTCCTTGAGGTGATCAACCAGCAACCTGGTGGCAGATTAATTACATTGAACCATTTCCATCATGGAAAAGGCAGTGTTTTGTTCTTACTGGAATAGGCACTTTCTCTGGATATGAGTTTACCTTCCTTGCACACAATGCTTCTGCCAAAACTGCCATCCGTGGACTCACAGAATGCCTTATCCACCATCATGGTATCCCACACAGCATTGCCTCAAATCAAGGAACTCACTTCACAGCATATGAAGTGAGGCAGTGAACCCATGCTCATGGAATTCACTGGTCTTACCATGTTCCCCATCATCCTGAAGCAGCTGGCTTGATAGAACGATGGAATGGCCTTCTAAAAACACAATTATGGCACTAGCTAGGTGACAATACCTTACAGGGTTTCGGCAATGTTCTCCAGGGGTCTGTATATGCTTTAAACCAGAGTCCAATATATGATGCTGTTTCCCCCATAGCCGGGATTCATGGGTCCAGGAATCAAGGATTAGTGACCCAGTCGCGAAATTTTTGCTTCATTTCCCCACAACCTCATGCGCTACAGGTCTAGAGTTCTTAGTTCCAAAGGAAGAAATGCTCCCATCAGGAGATGTAACACTGATTCCATTGAACTGGAAGTTAAGAATGCCACTCAGCCACTTTGGACTCCTCATGCCTCTGGATCAACAGGCAAAGAAGGGAGTCATTGTATTGGCTGGTGTGACTGATCCTGATTATGAAAGGGAAATTGGATGGATATTATACAGTAGAGGTAAAGAAGAGTATGTCTGGAATACAGGAGATCCCTTAGGACGTCTCTTAGTACTACCATGCCCTGTGATTAAAGTCAATGGAAAACTACAGCTGCCCAATTCCAACATGACTGCTAATGGCCCAGATCCTTCAGGAATGAAGGTTTGGGTCACCCCACCAGGCAAAGAACCACAACCAGCTGAGGTGCTTGCTGAGGGCAAAGGAAATACAGAACGGGTGAGGGAAGAAGGCAGTTCTAAATACCAGTTACAACCATGTCACTAGTTGCAGAAGTGACGAATGTAATAGTTACTAGTATTTTTTCCTTGTATGTGTGCATCAAATATTTTTGTTTTCTTCACTTATAAAATACAGGATGAAAACGGGGCAAGTGTGTTTTCAGTTGTACACATTAGTCATATCATGTTAGGCACAAGTATGCCTTTGTAATTGTCTTTATTTAGAGATTGTGTATGGTTTAAGGAGGTGTGTACAGGCACCAAGTTGACAAGGGGTGGACTGTGATGGTTAAGGTTGTGTGTGAACTTGGCTGTGCCATGATTCTCAGTGGTTTGACAGTTATATAATGATCTAGTTTGGCAGTTATGTAATGATGTAATTTGGAGTTATGCAATGATGTGGTTATCCTCCTTTTTGTGACATAATGTAATCACCTCCATGATGTGATCTGATGTCATCAGTCAATCAATTGTGAGGGGAGTTTCCTTGGGGCTGTGGCCGAGATCCAATATATATGGATGTCCTGGCAAAGCTCACTGGCTTTTACTCACTCTGGATCCTGCATCCGGCTTGTCATCATCTGACCTCTGGTTCTTGGGACTTGAGCCAGCAGCCTGCCGAACTGCCTGCTGATCTTCGGATTCATTGGCCTCCGCAGGCTATGAGCCAGCAGCCTGCCATCTGACCTGCCATTCTTGGGTTCGCCAGCCTCTGCAGCTACCTGAGTAGCTGTACAACAGAATGAAATGTTACTTGCACCATCTTCATGATTGTTGGTATGCTCAAGTCCATTGCTGTAGTCACTGTTTATGCTGAGTGCCTTCCAACCTAGGGGAGCCCTGGTGGCGCAGTAGTTGCACAGTGGTTAAGAGCTTGGCTGCTAACCAAAAGGTCGGCAGTTCGAACTCACCAGCCACTCCTTGGAAGCCCGATGGGGCAGTTCTACTCTGTTCTATAGGGTCGCTATAAGTCAGAATGGACTCTACGGCAATGGCTTTGGCTTCTGGTTTTCCAACTTGGGGGGGCATCTTCCAGCACTATATTGGAAGATATTCTCTTGTGATCCACAGAGCTTTCATGGGCTAATTTTTGAAAGAAGATCACCAGGCCTTTCTTCCTAGTCTGTCTTAGGTTGTCTACCATGGGTGACCCTGCTGGTATTTGAAATATTGGGGGCATAGCTTTCAGCATCACAGCAATACACAAGCTCTCACAGTACGACCAACTGATAGAAGGGTAGTGGACCCTTATGGCAGCCACATCTTATTGATTTGACAGCTGACCAGCCACTTCAGCAGTGTCTGGCTGGCCTCAGATGAGCTCTAAATGATCACACAATTGTAATAATAATCTCAACCAATTAATAAGGCACCCTGCATAGGTTTCTATAGCGTGTTTTCTTTGCAGTTTTCTAGGTTCTTCTTTAAATTCTTTATGGGATGCTTGCGTTTTATAGACAGGAAGGAAAGCTTAATGACCCTACAGACTCCAATCACTCATTCATTCATTCATTCTCAGTGATTGAGAGTTTGCTCCCTGAATAGTAGGTGACTAAGTTCTTCGGAGAGGTTGAAAATTCAGCACATATAATTTCTGCCCTCTTTAGATTCTTTGAAAAGCCCTAGTGGCATGGTGGTTAAGCACTTGGTTGCTAACTGAAAGGTTGGAGGTTCAAACCCACCAGCAGCTCTGTGGGAGAAAGATGTGGCAGTCTGCTTCTGTAAACATTAACTCTTGGAAATATTATGAGGCAGTTTTACTCTGTCCTATAGGATTGCTATGAGTTGCAATTGACTTGATGGTAACAGGCTTGATTTTGGGTTTTTGGCTAGACCATTTGTAGTCCCTGGGTGGTGCAAATATTTAACACACTCAGCTGCTAACCGAAATGTTGGAGATTCAAGTTTACCCAGAGGCACCTATGAAGAAAGTCCTGGTGATCGACTTCCAAAAAAAAAATCCGCCATTGAAAATGCTGTGGAGCACAGTTCTACTCTGACACGCATGGGGTCACCATGAGTCAGAATGGATTCTATAGTGTCTTAGCTGTCTAGTGCTGCTGTAACAAAAATACCACAGGTGGGTGGCTTTAACAAACATAGGTTTATTCTCCCCCAGTCTAGTAGGCTAGAAGTCCAAATTCAGGGTGCCAGCTCCAGAGGAAGCTTTTCTTTCTCTGTCAGCTCTGGAAGAAGGTCCTTGTCATCAATCTTCCCAGGTCTAGGAGCTTCTCAGTGCAGGGACCCCGGGTCCAAAGGACACGCTCTGCTTCTGCTTCTGCTTTCTTGGTGGTAAGAGGTCCCCCATCTCTCTGCTCACTTCTGTCTCCTATATCTCAAAAGAGATTGACTCAAGATACAACCTAATCTTGTAGATTGAGTCTTGCCTCATTAACATAACTGCCACTAATCCCATCTCGTTAGCATCATAGAGACAGGGTTTACAACACACAGGAAAATCATATCAAATGACAAAATGGTGGACAACCACACAATACTGGGAATCATGGCCTAACCAAGTTGACACACATTTTGGGGGGACACGATTCAATCCATAACACATAGAAACCAGTTTTCCTGGTTTTCTAGATTCCTTGAAGTCAGGAATGATGCCTTATTTACCTCGTGGCATCTAGCGAAGTGCCTGCAGTGTGGTAGATGTTCAACAGGTGTAGGATGACTGAGTCAGTGAATGAATGGAGGTCCTTATAGGCCTGTGGCACCCTCAAGTGTCCTGATTTGAAAGTCACCATCTGGGATGACAGAAAAGATGTGGATAAACTTTGTCTCAGTCACCTTGTGCCTCAGCTATTGATGGATTCTCTGGCTCCTTTGGAGTCTTGCTAATCAAGCAGATTTCCGGGACCCAGTCAAGAGGGTCAGACTCAGTAGGTCTGAGGTTGGGCCCTAGGTGATTCCATTGCTGGTGGTCATTGACCCACACATTAAAGAACACCACATTAGCCCAACCAAATCTCAGCGGTCCACGTGGACACCTTTGCCTGCAGTTTTTCATTATGAGGGGAAGGGCCTTCCCCATAAGCTGCACTGGGTTCCAACCTGAGCGTGATCTTTGGAGAGATGTAGTAACACTGGGAAGGAGCCTGGTGGGGTGGTGATTAAGCTCTTGGTTATTAACCAAAAAGTTGGCAGTTCAAACCCATCAGCTGCTCCATGGGAGAAAGATGTGAAAGTCTGCTTCTGTAAAGATTACAGCCTTGGAAACCCCATGGGGCAGTTCTACTCTGTCATCCTGTAGGGTCACTATGAGTCGGAATCAACTCGACAGCACCAGATTTGGTTTTTGGTTTTTAGTGACATTGGTGGGTTTTTTCAGCCTACGTTCCCCTCCTCTTCCTCCAGCAATAACCCTCACCCTTCCCTCCCCTTTCCAGTTACACTTCCTGGCTGGCCAGTGTGAAAGGTCCAGAAGGTGGGCACCTAATCCAACCTGAGTAAATCAGCCAAGCAGAGAAAGCCAGAGGGGTGAGATGGAGGGTGAGGGAGCGTGCAGAGCGAGAAAGTAGGAGAGAAGTGAGAAGAGAGTGAGGTGGTCGAGGTCTGGGGTCCAAAGTCACCTGGGTTCACACAGGGCTCGCTGCTTTTCTGTGAGATCCCCCAATAGCCTTGCCCTAAACCCCCTTTCCTGATTAAGCTACTTTGAGTTGGGCTTCTGTTGCTCGATCCTGAAAGAATCCTGCTTGCACTGAAGGCTAACATCTTCACTGGTGAAATGGGGAGAGTGGGACCTGCTGGACTTTCTGTGTGAGTATTGCTGCAAAAGAGCCCATAACACATGTAGACATTCAACAACCACTAATTTCTTCCATTTCGTTTTAATGTCACCTAGCATACCACGGACTGCCAGAAAAATGAACAAATCAACCTTGGAAGAAATAAAACCGGAATGCTCTTTAGAAGCAAGAATGGCAAAACTTTATGTTGCTTACTTTGGACACATCGTTAGGAAAGTCCAATCCCTGGAAAAGGACAAAATGTTTGGTAAAATAGAAGGTCAGTGAAAACAAGGGAAACGCTCGATGAAATGGACCGACACTGTAGTCAGAACAATGAGGTCAAACGTAGCAAAGATCATGAAGGTGGAGCAGGACCGGACAACATTGTATTCTGTTGTGTGTGTGGTCGCTACGAGTCAGAACCAACTTGGTGGCAACTAACAGCAATGAGTTCTTCCTGGGGGTCCCGCTGGACACCTGGGACTTCATTAGCTCTCTGCTTCACGGATTGAGCTAACAGTCCAGATGGGCACACACTTTGTCTCAAGCTTAGCAAATACTCTTTAAGTGAGTTGACTGAATGGACGTGATGCGGATACAGCGTGGACTCTGGAAGGAGCGTGAGCAGGCCCTGCCTGCTGCCCTGTCCTAAGTGGAGAGGAGATGCGCTTGCACATGTTAAACATATGAAGCAGTGAGTTTTCACTGCCGTCTCAATCTATCTGCCTCTAGAATAAGATTTGCCTAGTGGTGAAAGGAGAACTCTGCAGGCTCTGATTTCGGGATGTGAATTACTTTTTAGTTTGAAAGAAAAAAACACTCAGTCTCAGAGCCGGGCTTGTCTTTAAACACACGGCCCAGCCTGGTGAAGTAGTCTTCAGCGACGGCATCGGTTAAAGGCTCTCTCGTACGTCCTGTAACTCTAGGAGGCTGTCATAGCTGCACTGACTCCTAAATTTCTCTCTGGCAAGAGTGCCACAATCCATTCCCATTTAGCAAACCTGCTCAGGATTTATGATTTTCTTTTAGATTTGCTCCAATCTTAAATTCTGCCCTTTCACAAAATCCTTGATGTACTCATACATCTGTGCCCTGGGGACCACCCCAAACCTGCCCCTTCAAGACGTAAGCTCCTGCCCCTGCCTCCTGGTGGGAGAGGTGACAGTTCACTTGGTTGAACAACCACCCAATAATCACTGGCTGAGTACTCACAACACCCCACACTTGGTGCTTAGCAATCTATGCTGTTGTCGTTTGCTGCCATAAAGTCAGCTCCAACTCATGGCAACCCCACGTACAGCAGAATGAAGCGTGGCCCGGTCCTGCGCCATCTTCAGGATTGTTGGTATGCTTGAATCCATTGTTGCAGTCGCTGTGTATTTTAAGCGTCTTCCAACATAGGGGACTCATCTTCAGCACGATATCAGATAATAGTCTGCTGTGATTCATGCGGTTTTCATTGGCTAGTTTTCTGAAGTGGATTACCAGGCCTTTCTTCCTAATCTTTCTTAGTCTGGAAGCTCTGCTTAAACTTATCCACTGTCATGGATTGAATTAGGTCCCTCAAAAAATGTGTGCATCAGTTTGGATGGGCCATGATTCCTGGTATTGTGTGATTTTCCTATATGTTGTAAATCCTGTCTCTAAGATGTTGATGAGGGAGGATGGGCGGCAGTTGTGTTAGTGAGGCAGGACTCAATCTAAAAAACTGGATAGTATCCTGAGGCATTCTCTTGAGATATAAAAGAGGGAAGCAAGCAGAAAGATGGGGGACCTCATACCACCAAGAAAACGGTACTAAGAGCAGAGCGTTTCCTTTGAACATGGGGTCCCCACGCGGAGAAGCTCCTAGTCCTGGGGAAGATTGATGAGAAGGCCGACAGAGAGAGAAAGCCTTCCCTGGAGCTGATGCCCTGAATTTGGACTTTTAGCCTACTTTACTGTGAGGAAATAAACTTCTCTTTGCTAAAGCCATCCACTTGTGGTATTCCTGTTAGAGTAGCACTAGATAACTAAGACATCCACCATGGGTGACCCTTTTGGTATTTGAAATACTGGTGGCATAGCTTCCAGCATCACGGCAACACATAAGCTACCACAGTATGGCAAACTCACAAACAGGTGTTGTGTATGTGTGTGTGCATATGTATACATAAACACATATACACATATGTATATATATGCTCATACATATACACATATGTACACATAAAAAAAAAACCATTGTCATCGAGTCTATTCCGACTCACAGCGACCCTTATAGGTCATAGTAGAACTGCCCCATAGGGTTCCCAAGGAGTGGCAAGTGGATTCAAACTCTGACTTTTTGGTTAGCAGCTGAGCTCTTAACCACTGCACCACCAGGGCATTTATATATATATATATACATATAACATGTATATATACACATATATATGTATACACACATATATACATGTATATACATGTATCTATACCTAATTTCATAAGTAGGGATAAATATTATCTCTCATTTTACAGGTGGGGAGGTTGAGGCTCAGAGACAGAAGTTTTCTTGGTCACCTACCTCCTAAGTGACTGAGCCAAGATTTAAGAGCAGAAAGGTCACTCAAGTCCAGAACTGTGCGTTCAACTGTGCCCCCGTCTCCCTATTGCGCAAAGCAGGTCCTGGTTAAAACTAGCTCCTTTGGCAGACTGCTATAGATCTTCCAGGCTGACCCCATAAACACTCTTTTGGGATGCTTCTTCAAACCAAGCACCAATCCCCCCACATTCGTCTACCTTGTGGACCTGATGATCCTGAGGGACTGGGCAACGCTTTGCTGAAGTCCGACAGCCCGATCAATCACGTTCACCCATTAAAACAAAATCACATGTGTTTAGCACGGCTTTTCTTAATGAACTTCAGTGATAACTAGACTTACAAATGGGTTGTTAAACAACTGGGTTTGGAGATTTTTCCAGGAATTAACATTTTGGTTTCTTATTTAGAAATCAACTTTGTTTTGTTTCCTAATTTGGAACATCAGAAGTATATTTATGTGTTGTGAGCATTCTCCTCCCTCCAGAGTCTTCAAAGATTCCAGATATTGGATTCTTTGGGGTCATATTAGCGAGTACTTTAGATGCTTGAAATATAGTTGGTGTGAGCCCAAGGACTTGAGGGAGATAACTTCTGCGGAACCCCGACCAGGGCTGGCCTTGAGGAGGCCTCTCCAGTTTCCCTCCTCCCCTGCTTGGAGCTGCGCTCATGTTGTGGTTGGTATTTGCTGCTGAGTTGGCTCCGACCCTTAGCGACCTTACGTACAACAGACAGCAGTGTTGCCTAGTCCTGCACCATCTTCACGATTATTGGTATGTTTGAGTCCATTGTTGTGGGTATTGTGTCAACCCATCTCATTGAGGGTTTTCCTTGTTTCCAGTGACCCTCTACTTTACCAACTGTTATGGATTGAATTGTGTCCACCCACAAAATGTGTGGCAACTTGGCTAAGCCTTGATTCCCAGTATTGTGAGGTTGTCCACCATTTTGTGATCTGATGTGATTGCCCAATGTGTTGTAAATCCCACCTCTATGATGTTGATGAGGGAGGATTGGAGGCAACTGTGTTAGAGAGGCAGGACTCAATCTACAGGATTGGGCTGTATGTTGAGTTCATCTCTTCTGAAATACGGAAGAGAGAATCACTTGGAGAGGATGGGCAACCTCATACCACCAAGAAAGTAGTGCCAGGAGCAGAGCGTGTCCTTTGGACCTGGGGCTCCTGCGCTGAGAAGCTCCTAGACCAGGAGAAGATTGATGACAAGGACCTTCCCCCAGAGCTGACAGAGAGAGAAAGCCTGGAGCTGATGCCCTGAATTTGGACTTCTAGCCTCCTAGACTGTGAGAGAATAATTTTCTCTTTTTTAAAGCCATCCACTTGTAGTATTTCTGTTACAGCAATGCTAGGTAACTAAGACACCGACAGTGATGTCTTTTTCCAGCACTTTGTCTTTCCTGATGACATGTTGAAAGTAAGCAAGTCCAAATCTCTCCACCCTCCCTATTATGGAGCATTCTGGTTGTATTTCTTCTAAGACTGGCTTGTTCATTCCTCTGGCAGTCCACCTGATCTCTTAACTTTCCTTGGGCTTCAGCCCCCACATGGAACTCTCCATTCTTCCTCTGCATGTGAAAACACCTCATGAGGAAAATGCTGGTAGAGGCGAGGATGGCTGTGCTTTTCCTCTGTGCCCTGCTAACGGTGCAGCCTGTCACATAGCTGTCTCCCCAGTGGGCTGAGGAGCACCTGGTCACCTGCCAGAGAACCTCCAGGGCCCCAAACAATGGCCAAACGTATTTTCCCAGACTCCAAACAAAACAAAAAAATAATAATTTTCTCTTGTCCTTGGCTTTTTTCCTTCTAAACCTCAGCTCTTTCAATCCTGTAGCTTTCCTGACACTGTTCTTACCGCCCCAGAGCATACTTTAGTATACTTTCTTGGCTGTGAGTCTGCCTTGTAGGTCTCCTTCTGACATCATGCCCCAGACGAGCTCCCTGCACACCCCTGGGTCCTGCCTTCCAATCTGCTTCTTTTCCTGTCCCCTCAGTAGGACTGTGCTCTCAGAACTCCTGGAGGGTTTAATGCTTGCCCTAATTGGATGTGGTGGGTCATTCTGCCAGGGCGTCACCAACTCCTCTTTCCTCCACTATTGGAATACTTCAATCAGCACGTCCATTTCCAAGCAAAGGAGCCCTGGTGGTGCAGTGGTGAAGCACTTGGCTGCTAATCGAAGTCAGCAGTTGGAACCCACTCCGTGGGTTTCTCCGTGGGAGAAAAACATGGCAGTCGGCTTCCTTAAAGATTACAGCCTTGGAAACCGTATGGGACTGCTCTATTCTGCCCTGTAGGGTGGCTATGAGTTGGAATTGACTTGACAGCAATGGTTTTTTGTTTTGTTTTGTTTTTCCAAGCATGTAAACAGTGTGTGAGTTATATTTGTAGACAGCCTATTCCGCCTTAATAAAGAGCCTCAGTGTTTTAGCCCATGAATACATTTGGATTTAAAAGAACGTGGTTCACAGAGACCCGCAATCAGGGAGTCAGGCTGAATAAAACTTTCCACCTGCTCACACTCGTATATAGGACACGAGGCTTCTTCTAAATCCATAACGCTGATCTCTCGCATGGACATCCGCGCAGACAACACTGTCTCCATGAGACTGTGAATTTGAATTATTCCTCTCACTCTTTCCCACAGTTTCCGGCCCAGGGCTGGGCACTCCCAATTAAGAAAGCTGTCTGGTGACTGATTAAACTTTTCCCTCATCTCCAAATGGAGTGTGTTTGATCTCTTCGCATGTTGATTTTAGCTTCTCAACTAACAAAATGATCCCTCGGGGACAGACATGAAAGCTGGGAGGAAGGGACTCGGAGGAGAAGGCAGCCTGTCTCTCCACTTTCAGCTCTGATCCATGTGAGTCTCCCACATCAAACAGCCGCTGGGGCCTAATGGTGGCCTGTGGGGGGCCTGATGGTGGCCTGTGGGGGGCCTTGAGCACCATGGTGTCATGGCGGAGGAAACCCATGAGGGCTTTCCCCTCTGAGTGCACTATGGCAAGGATAGAACAGCAGGTCCTGGGAGGAGCTTGCCTGCAGAAAGCTGTCTTCCGCAGGAATATGCCGTGCCCTCCTTCCCCACGCCCCTGGGCCTGGTCAAGGGAGAGCTGAATAAGCAGACTGAGTCCTCCCGCCTGGTGGCTGGGAGAACAGGTGCGGCCAGGCCTCCAGATGCCTCGCAGGGGGTGGTCAGCCTGTCTGCTGCTGCAGCATGGCCCCCCGTGAGGGGACTCCTTCACCCTCCACTGTTTGGAGCTGCTGCCTCTTGTGATGTTCTAATGACACACCTGGAACTCGGGGAGCAAAGAAAAATGTCAGCCCCACCAGTAGTGGACGCTGTAATGCGCCTTCTAGACTCCGCCGCAGCAACGAAGGACTTACTCCCTGGGACAGTCACTTTACGTGTCAACTTGGCTAGGCTGCAGTCCCTCGTTGATCCGTTAACACTGACCTAGGTGTTTCTGTGAAGGTATTTTGTAAATGTGATTGAAGTCTCTAATCAGCTGACCTCAAGTAAGGGAGACAGCCTAGATAATCTGGCTAGGCCTGATTCAACCAGCTGAAAGGCCTAACGAGCAGCGCTGAGGCTTCCCTGAGGAAGAAGAAACTCCATCTGTGGCCTGCAGCTTTAGCTCATGCCTGAGAGTTCCCGCCTTCCCTGTGGATCTCAAACTTGCCCGCCAGCCCCCACAATGGTGTAAATCAATTCCTCGCAATAAATCTTTCACTATACTGTAAAACCTGTAAAAGCCAGAACCTGTGTAAGGTGGAAACCTGTCAGAGAAGGAAACCTCAAATATTTTCCACTAAAATGAGCGATAGAAAAAGGGTAGGACTGCACCCCATCAAAGGTGGAAATCTTGTGAGACCCGGAAAAACAAGGCAGTCCCATCAAGTTCCGGCTCTCACAGGTTTCACTGTATCTCCTGCTGGTTCTGTTTCTCTGGTTGAACCCTGGCTGTTACATTCTCTCAGCTTCTGAGAGACCTGCTGGAGATATCAGTCAACCGTTAAACCTCTTGGGCAATGACCTTGGCTGAGGAAGCTTGGCTTTGCCCAAGGTCGTGTTCTTCCAGACAACACCTGGAATGCCTGATTGTGTAGGTATATAAAAGCCCAGCCTCTCACCTCGACTCAGGATCACCATGAAGGAGCACGGAGTCTGTCTTTGTGGAGACTACATCGCGACTCACTTCTTCCTCTGCCCAATCCTGTTTCCTCCCCTGTCCTTCCAGGGAAGTTGATGCCAAGGGCACTCCTTAGTAAACCTGCTGCTCACTGATCTCCATCTCAGACTCTGCTTCCCGGAAACCAACCTGCAGCTCCATTGCTTGTAGCGGTAAAAACCTACTGTCTTAGTCATCGAGTGCTGCTATAACAGAAATACTGCAAGCGGATGGCTTTAATAAACAGAAGTTTATTCTCTCACAGTCTAGTAGGCTGGACGTCAGAATTCAGGGCACCAGCCTCCAGGGGAAGGTGTTCTGTCTCTGTTGGCTCTGGAAGAAGGTCCTTGTCATCAATCTTCTCAGTGCAGGGACCCCAGGTCCAAAGGACACCCTATTCTCCTGGCTTTTGTTTCTTGGTGGCATGAGGTCCCCTGTCTCTCTGCTCGCTTCTCTCTCTTATATCTCAAAAGGGATTGACTTAAGACACAATCTAATCTTGTAGATTGAGTCCTCCTCATTAACATAACTGCCACTAATTCCGTCTTATTAACATCATAGGGATAGGATTTATAACGCATAGGAAAATCGCATCCGATGACAAAATGGTGGACAATCCCACGATATCGGGAATCCAGGCCTAGACAAATTGAGACGCGTATTTTTGGGGGACACAATTCAATCCAAGACATCTACCAAGAAGAGAAGTCACTGCCTATCAGTTAGTTGAATAGTTGGATTAATTATGGACCATTTTCCATATCATAGCTGTTATGCAGCCATTTGACTGGGAGATTTTCACCAGTTACTGTTGACTAAGGAAAGTAAGATAAAGAAAAGTATATAAAATGTGACCAATTAATGCAAAACACCTACCAAAATACCCATAATGTATGCAAGTGTGTGTATAAGTATTATGCTCACGTATATGAACATAAAGAACAATTTACAAGGTCATATAATACACACCAGGTTATTACCCTAGGTTACCTGGAGAAGGACTGAGGATGGAAGTTTACAGAGACAGCTCTAAAATTCTGTATGAAACAGATCTGTGCATGTACATAAAATCGTAAGTGCGTGTATGCGCAAAAATACATTAGTGAATTAAAAAGTATTATAAAATAAAAAGGTGAAAGATTATGTGCAGGAGGAAGAGATGAATTTTGCACTGGCTGGACAACCACAGGGCTGATTAGCATCTTGAACCCAGCATAGGCAGACATCTGGTGGAAGGGCTTGGCACTCTGTCCTTGGCCTAGTTCTTCTCACTATTTGGTCAGGATGTGGGGAAGACAATAGAAACCACGCTAATTACACTCGAAGGTAAAGGGAAGAAAGATGGAATCGCTATTACTTTTGAAGAAAGAAATAAGATTTAAAACAAGGCAGAAGATTTAGCCCAAAGCTATAAATTGGATGTTAATCAAGATAAATATGAAGCCCCGTGTCTAGGTTTTAACCTCCCCATTTGCTGAAATTCTGTGCATGGAAATTACAGTCCACTTGTCTGCAATTCGTTGAAGTCACTGGACTTGTCTTACTTATCTTTAAGCCAGAGTCCCTGAGTGATGCAAACAGCTAACATGCTCGATTGCTAACTGAAAGGCTGATGGTTCTACACTCCCAGAGGTGCCTCTGAAGGAAGGCCCGGTGATCACCTTCCAAAACATGAAAACGCTAAGGAGCACAGCTCTACTCTGACACATGTGGGATCAACCATGAGTCAGAATTAACTCGATGGCAACTGGTACCCAGCATACCACCACCTGTCTGCAATTTGTCAGACTGTCATGGTTGTGTGGTGCCATGACGCTGGAAGGAATACAACCAGTATTTCAAACACCAGCAGGTTCACCCCGGGTGGACAGGCTTCAGTGAAGAAAGGCCTGGTGAGCTACCTCTGAAAATTAGCGAATGAAAACCCTATGGATCACAATAAGCTATTGTCGGACAGAGTTCTGGAAGATGAACCCCCTAGGTTGGAAGGCCCTCAAAATACACAGTGGTCCCAAGAATGGATTCAAACACACCAATGGTCATGAAGAGGGTGCGGGATCGGGCAACGGTTCATTCTGTTGTACCTGAGAATAAGGTCTTCATGAGTCAGAGCTGTCTCTATGCCAGCGAAGAACACCCGCGCAGTGTCTGGCCCATAATCCGTGCTGACCGGAGCCTGTATAGGATCTGGAGACATGGGATACAAAACCAGCCTTTACGAAGGGCAGGAAGCATGCTAGCATGAGCGGGCTCCTACTGCAGGCCAGGTTCTATGCCAGGGGTACTTTAACCTCCTAGGAACCCCGGGGAACAGGCTACCTTAGATCCACTTCACAGATGAACAAACCGAAGGTTAAAATGGGTATGTTACTTGCCCCAAATTACAAAAAAAAAAAAAAAAAAAAAAAAAGAGCAGAGATTTGAACCCCAGGTTTGCCTGACTACATAATTTCCCACAGGAAACTGATGGGAGAGCAAATGTTATTTTAAAGTCAAGACACTTAACAAAAAAAAAAAAAAAACCATTTGTCGTCAAGTCACCTCCGAGTCATGGCGACCCTGTGTGTGTCAGGGCAGAACTGTGTTCCGCAGGGTTTTTAATGGCTGCGATTTTTCAGAAGTAGATTGCCAGGCTTTTCTTCCGAGGCATCTCTGGGTGGATTTAAATCACCAACTTTTCCATTAGTAGCCAAGCACTTAACCATCTGTGCCACCCAGGGACTCCTTACAGACACTTAAAGCTGGAAAATCTTAGCGGCCAGAAGTCAGGGATGGGGTACTGGGGATAGGCGTTTGAGCTCTGGACACACCCAGCTGCTGCCATCACCACTGGCTGAAACCAGAGTGGCTTTGCTATATTCGTCGTAAGATTCCATTTGGATACAGGATTCCCCTGCTGAAAAGGAAAAGCTTAAAAACCAATTATCTCATCTACCCCTGCCTTCAACCTCCTTGTAAATGAGAAAATTAGCTGCCAAAGGAGTGAACTGCATGCATTTCACACGGCCCAGCCAGGGCTCGAACCCAGGACTGCTGGCAGGCTGGGTTTCCCCTGTGGCCTGTGACCCCAGGCCCGGAGCTTTCCAAAGTCCTCAGAGCCTCCCCTGCTTGGCCCAGGTGCTAGGTGTTCCCAGTCCCTCACTCCCACATGCCCACATGACTACTTTTCTCTCCTCCTGTGGAGGGTCGGGCAGAGGGGGGCAGAAGCAGATCTCCAGGAGGCCTGTCAGTCTCCCCTCGAGTGCATCTGCTTTTCCAGAGGGCAGGCTACCCCCAGATGCTTAAAAGCCCATTTGAGGCCCCCTGTGGGGTGCCCGAGGTGCCCCGCATTAGGGAAGCCAGCGAGTTGCTTGCTTGCTTGGTTTTCGTCTGTGCTCACCTGACTCAGTGATGCTGGCTTCGTGCCATCCCCATTTTCCCTCCTGACAGGAGGCAGCCTGGTGACCCCCCCAGGCCCTGTTTCCTCAGGCCACAGGGAAACATCACACCTCTGTCTTTCTGCTTCTAGAGAGCTGGGCAGCCTCAGACACAGGCAAGGACCCCAGCTTTGGGCAGCTAGTTTGATTTGACTGCACCTGGTGGCACCGTGGTTAAGCATTTGGCTGCTAACCAAAAGGTCAACAGTTCGAATCCACCAGCTGCTCCTTGGATACTCCATGGAGCAGTTCTACTCTGTTCTATAGGGTCGCTATGAGTCGGAATCGACTCAACGGCAATGGGTTTGGTCTTGGGTTTGTCCACTGTACAGTCCCTGGGTGGTGCAAATGGTTGCCACGCTCAGCTACTAACTGAAAAGCTAAGGTTTGAGTCTATCCAGAGGCACCTTGGAAGAAAGGCCTGGTGATCTACTTCTGGAAAATTAGCCATTGAAATCCCCATGGAGCCCAGTTCTACTCGGACACAGGCTCCACGGCAACTGGTTTGGTTTTGGCTCACGGACATCCCCCCAGGAGGAGAGCTGCTGGAGTGAAGAGTCTTCTGCTAAATCGGTGACTCAGGCCAGGGGCAGCACATGGCCTGGCCGTGAGGAGCTGGACAGCTGGTGAGGGTGCGGGTGACACAGGCTGGACCCCTCATTCTGGGGACGGGCAGCCTGGGTTCCAGAGCAGCATGTCCTTGGGCAAGTCACTCCCCGTTTTGGAGCCTCAGGGTCTTTCTCACTCTTTTAAACTTAAGACCCGTATCAACAAGTGCATTCTGTCTGTGGCCTTGATAAAACCTCTGGTTACGTAAAACCAAAAAACCAAGCCGGTTGCCATCCAATCGATTGCAACTCACGGCGACCCCAAGTGTTGCAGAGCAGAACCGTGTGCTCCATAGGGTTTTCTTTTTTTAATATAATTTCATTTATTTTGTTGTTGTTGAGAATATACACAGCAAAACATACATCAATTCAACAGTTTCTTCATGTACAATTCGCTGACACTGATTACATTCTTCAAGTTGTGCGATCATTCTCACCCTCGTTTTCAAAGTTGTTCCTCCCCCATTAACATAAACTCACTGCCCCCTAAGGTTCTTATCTAATCTTTTGAGTTGCTGTTGTTAGTTTGATCCCCTGTAGACAGTTCTTAAAAAAGCATAATGCTCAAGGCAGACCTCTTTTACTAGTTAAGCTAAACCATTGTTTGATTTTAAGAAGACTCCAGGGGATAAGATTTAAAGATTATCTCAGGGCAATAGTTTCAGAGGTTCATCCACCCTCCATGGCTCCAGGAAGTCTGGAGTCCATGAAAATTTGAAATTCTATTCTGCATTTTCCCCCTTTTGATCAGGATTCTTCTGTGGAATCTTTGATCAAAATGTTCAGTAATGGTAGCGGGGCACCATCCAGTTCTTCTGGTCTCATGGCAAAGGAGGCAGTTGTTCACGGAGGCAGTTAGCCACACATTCCATTTCCTCGTCCATTTCCTGACTCTCCTTCTTCCTCTGTTGCTCCAGGAAATTAGAGACCAATTGTTCTGCCCTGGATGGCCGTTTGCAAGCTTTTAAGACCCCAGGGATTATGCATCGAACTAGGAGGGAGAACAGAAGCACTAAACATGTTATTAGGCCAATTAACTGATATGTCCCATGAATCCATGACCCTAAACCTCCAAACCAAGAAAGAAAATCCCATGAGGTGTCTGGTTGTGCAAAAGCAGCCTCAATGGCTCTTCTTTTTCTTTTTTTGTCATTGTTGTAAATATATCTACCATACAACTTTTGCCTGAATTCAACTTTTTACAGGTGTACAACTAATTGACAGAAATTACAATAATGAGCTGTGCAACTCTACCCTTCATCAATGTGATTTTTCCATCACCTTTAACCTCTCTTTTCCCTCTCCCTTCCACCCCTGGTAGCCACTAATAAACTTTGTTGTCTATACATTTGCCTTTTCTTGTCTTTTTATATAAGTGAAGTCATACAATATTTGTCCTTTTGTGATTGACTTATTTTACTCAGCATAATGCCTTCCAGCTCCATCCATGTTGTAGCATGTATCAAGACTTCATTGCTCCTACTGGCTGAGTAATATTCCATTGTACATATGCACCACATTTTGTTTATCCATTCTTCTGCTGATGGACACTTGGGTTGTTTCCACCTTTTAGCTACTGTGAATAGTGCTGCAATGAACACTGGAGTACAAGTCTCTGAGTCTCTGCTTTCAAGTCTTTTGGGGTATATACCTAGGAGTGGAATTGCTAGGTGATATGGTAGTTCTGGAGCCCTGGTGGCACCGTGGTTAAGAGCTTGGCTGCTAACCAAAAGGTTAGCAGTTCAAATCTATCAGCCACTCCTTGGAAACCCTATGGAGCAGTTCTATTCTGTCCTCCATGGTCACTATGAGTCAGAATCGACTTGATGGCAATGGATTTGGGTTTTTTTTTTTTTAATAGTAGTTTTATTTTTAGTTTTTTGAGGAACTGCCACACTGTTTTCCACAATGGCTGTACCATTTTGCGTTTGCACCGGCAGTGCATAAGTGTTCTAATTTCCCTACATCCTCACCAACATTCGTTATTTTCTTATCTTAGCCATCCTAGTGGAAGTAAAGTAGTATCCCATCCGGGGTTTGATTTGCATCTCTGATCGCTAACGGTGCTGAGCATCTTTTCAGGCGTTTGGTAGCCATGCAAATTTCTCCTCTGATGAAATGTCTATTCAACTCCTTTGCCCATTTTATGATTGGGTTGTCTTTTTGTTGTTGTCGAAATTTTACGTATATTTTGGTTATTAGATTCTCGTCAGATATACAGTTTCTGAAGATATTCTCCCAGTCAGTAGCTTGTCTTTTCACTTTTTTGGTAAAGTCTTTTGATAAACAAAAGATATCAATTTTTATGAGGTCTCATTTATTTATTTTGTCTTTTGCCATTTGTGCTTTTGTTATTATATTAGATAATCCATTGTTGAAAGCATAGGGTCTTCAAGGCTATGACTTTTCAGAAGTAGATCATCAGGCCTTTCTTCCAAGGCTCTTATGGGTGGGTTCAAATTGCCAACCTTCCAGTTAGCAGTTGAGCACTTAGTCATTTATGCCACCCAGGGACTCCTCTGGTAGTGCAAAGGTTGCTTGTGTGTGTGTGCGTGTGACTGGTTTTTAAGCTGCTTTAAACAACCACTTGGTTTTGCTACTTTGTGGGTCAGGACTTCAGGAAGGGTTTGACTGGGCAGTTCTGGCTTGAGGTTTCATGGCGGATTGTTATTAGAGGTCAATTGCAGCTGCAATCATCTGAAGGCTCTGGATGTCCAACGCAGCTCAATCAAAAGACTGGCAGGTGATGCCAGGTGCCTGCTGGGAGCTCAATGGGAGTGCCAACCAGAGCACACACAGCCTCTTGGGCTTCCTCACAGCATGGCAGTCTTAGGGGGTTGGATTTCTTACATGGTGGCCCTGGACTTCAAAAGTGAGTGTCTCAGCCTGTGAATTTTTCTTACTTAAAACTCTCTTTAAAATCTCAACTTGACAAGATATAAAAATGTTAAAGGCTTTTCAAACATCATGTTTGTCATTACTAAAAAGAGGAATCTGGGGGTAAAAATGAAAATAAAAGCCCCATGCTACATAGAATAGAGCTGATGATTCAAGCTCTCTTGTCAACAGACAGTGCTCCAGCACCAATCTTTTTATCCATTTCTTGTTGCTGGAGTCTCGTATTTGTCACTCCTTGCCTGCTGTCTCAGTGGCTGATGTAGACACTGTTAGCCAACATCTGCCCAGTCCTGCCCTGGTTAGTCCTGGGAGGGGGCTTATTTTCAGCTGGTGGGGCCACTGCCTCCGTATCTTTGTTCTCATGTGGCTTAAGTTTGTGGGGGCATCCGCAGGATGAACAGTGTGAGTGATGTTGAAGGCTGCTGACTTGGGGCTCACATTTCCCTCATTGCCTTTATCTGTATCCCTGCTGCCCAGCTGAGCAGCCTCTGTCCAGGAAGTCCTGTGGAATGGTGGCTCAGAGCCTGGCCACATACATCATGAGCCTCCTGGGTGCCTGCCTGCTTCTCCTGCAAATTGTCAACGGCACTTTTTACTCCAGCTTCCAGCCCAGGTCAGCACCCGTGGGGTGTCCATGTGTTGGGAGGTGCACACAGCTTCCTGGGCTCAGCTCAGAAGGTTCTGCTGGGACTGGCCTCCTGGAGCATGCCCTGGCTCCGTCCTGCTTTTCTCACTCCAACTCTTCAGGTTATTCTGTTAGAGTGATATGGGGAAATCCTTTGATGCAGCAATGTCTATTTACCTGCTGGTACCAGAAAACTCCCCACCTGGGCCCATCACGCTGTTGCTCGACCACGACCAACATCTCAGCATCTGTCGCACTTTGAAGGCAAGTCCTTAGTCCTCCTTCATGTTAGCCAGGGTGTAAGTGATCTGCTTTAGGGTGGTTCTTGCCTTTTTTATTTTTCATTTTTTCCCATACAAAAATTTATACGTACATTGTTATGCGACCCTAACTGCTCTCCCCATACTGTGACGGCATACTCCTCCCTTCCACACCCGATTCCCCATGTCCTTTCAACCAGCTCCTAACCCTCTCTCTCTTCTCATTTCACCTCCAGACAGAAACTGCCTGTTTAGTCTCTTGTATCTACCTGAGCCAAGAGGCACACTCCTCACAATTATCACTTTATGTCCCACAGTCCAGTCCAATCCCTGTCTGAAGAGTTGGCCTCGGAAATTGTTCCAGTTCTGGGCTGATAGAGAATCCAGAGGCCATGCTTTCCAGGGTTCCTGCAGTCTCAGTCAGACCATTAAGTCTGGTCTTTTTACTAGCTTTTGAGATCTGCACCCTACTTTTCTCCTGCTCCATCCAGGACTCTCTGTTGTGTTCCCTGTCAGGGTGGTCATTGGTGGTAGCCAGGCACCATCTAGTTCTTCTGGTCTCAGGCTGATGAAATCTCTGGTTTATGTGGCCCTTTCTGTCTCTTGGGCTACTACTTTCCTTGTGTCTTTGGTGTTCTTCATTCTCCTTTACTCCAGGTGGTTGGGACCAATTGATGTATCTTAGATGGCCGCTTGCAAGCTTTTAAGACCCCAGATGCCACTCACCAAAGTAGGATGCAGAACATTTTCTTAATAAGCTTTGTTATGCCAATTCACCTAGATGTCCCCTGAAAGCATGGTCCCCAGACCCCTACCCCTGCTACTCTGTCCCTCAAAGTGTTTGACTGTATACAGGAAACTTCTTAGCTTTGGTTTAGTCCTGTTGTGCTGACTTCCCCTGTAGTGTGTGCTGTCCTTCCCTTCACCTAAGATGATTCTTATCTACTATCTAGTTAGTCTTAGGGTCATTCTTGATGATGAAACCTCGTCTCCTCCACTGCACTGTGCTGCTGCCTTCTATCCGTCCTTGCCATGTGAGTCTCCTGCAAGTACTGTCTGGGGCTGGCTGGAGGCAGTGGCTTTTTGGGGCAAGATGGGGGTGGGCTTCTGGACTTCAACCTCTGTGCTCAGGAGGGCATTGCTGGCAGTGCCTCCAGGGGTGGGAGGTTTAGCTGTCAGGCAGCAGCGGGGCAACTAAAGGCTCCCTGGGCTTCCCTCACTGTTCTTGCTACCAATCAGATTTCTGGTCCTTAATTTCTTTATCTGTCAAATAGGGGAACTGGACTGGATGGTCCGCTAGGCTGTGCCACAACAGCTCTAAAAAGTGAGCTTATCAGTGAAGGCCTTCTGCGCAGGTAGGAGTGGCTGATGAGCAGATGGGCCAAGCAGTGCTGCTTGTCATTCTCAACCTGTCGGCCACTTGAGACTAGCCTGGTCCAGACCTGCAGACACGAGCCCTCTCATGGCCCACAAAGACGTACTGAGTCCCAGGCACCCCAGCTTTGAGCATCCTGAGCAGAGGCTGAGCCCCAGAAGTCCACCATCAGCCTCCCCTGGCCTCGATGGACAGGGACGTTTTTCTAAAGGCCACTGTTGGCAGAGCACCCCTCTTACGACCTGCACACGGAGCTGCCAGAAGTGCAGAGGGACATGGGACCCCGGGAGGTGGCTGCAACTTCCACCCTATGTCAGATGCATATGGGACTCCCTGTTGAAGATGTTTTTGTGGTGGTGGGAAAATGCAGGTAGGGGCAAAAGTTACAAGAACTTGCAGAAATCAACATAGCTGTGACTGCATTAGCATTCTCAGACTGGGGTTGCATTAGTAAGCCCAAGGCTTGGGGGGGTCACTGGTGGGTAGGGCACAGGCCCAAAGTGGCTGCAATACTGAGTGCTGGTTTCAAGTGCTCACCATCAGTGTATGCAAAGTAGGAGACAAAGAGAAAACTCTAGCTTCAACTGTTTGGAGTGAAGAGAGAATAAAGGACAGGAAAGAAAGTATTTCTCTCTGCTCCAGAAAGAACAGGGGCGAGGGATTGACCTCGCACCCAGAGGGCACCTCGGAGTCAGGAAAAGGGTTCAATCAGGAGTTACTGGAAAGCTGTAGGAGTCAGCATGACTGTTGGAGGACTGGCAGGATCTCCCTGGAAGAAGCACATTTTGGACAGGAATTTACAAGTAGACCTCTCTGAGATGATGGAAAAATTCTCTATCTGCACCACTTCATGCAGTAGCCACTAGCCTCAAATGGTTGCTGAGCTCTGGAAATACAGCCAGTGCAACAGAGAAATTGCAATTTTTTATTTTATTTTAATTAAGTTTAGATTTAAATAGCCACATGTGGCTAGTGGCAACCATATTCAACAGCTCAGAACCAAATGTAAAATAATACTATCGCCTTTCATTCCTTTGGAAGAAGGAGTGACGTTCTCTGGCCTTGGTGGACTTCTGCCTCCAGGGCATGTTTAGCTTCTTACCACTTTCTCCCTTTTATGGATTGAATTGTGGCCCCCCAAAATATGTGTCAACTTGGCTAGGCCATGATTCCCAGTATTGTGTGGTTGTCCACCATTTTGTCATCTGATGTGATTTTCCTTTGTGTTGTAGTTCTTATCTCTATGATGTTAATAACTCAGGATCAGAGGCAGTTATATTAATGAGGCAGGACTCAGTCTACAAGATTAGGTTGTGTCTTAAGTCAATTTTTATCGAGATATAAGAGAGAATCGAGCAGAGAGACGGGGGACCTCATGCCACTAAGAATGAAGAACCAGGAGGGGAGCACGTTCCTTGGTTCCAGGGTTCCTGCACTGAGAAGCTCCTAGACCAGGGGAAGACGGATGATAAGGACCTTCCCACAGAGCCGACAGAGACAGAAAGCCTTCCCCTGGAGCTGGTGCCCTGAATTTGGACTTCTAGCCTCCTAGACTGTGAGAGGATAAATTTTTCTTTGGGAAATACTTGTGGTATTTCTGTTATAGTAGCACTAGATAACTAAGACACTCCCCAAGGGAAGAAGACCCCAAGGGCAGAGGACACTACTCAGGGGGAACCTCTGAGCTGATATCTGTGGAGAGACTGGAAGTGCTTGGTGAGAGCCAGACAGTGGTGGGGAGAGTAGAAGCCACTCTGGTAAGCACCTCCTAGTTCTCACAGGGACCCTGGGGATTAGCATGGACAAGAGACTGGTGGCTTTACTCAGAGTTCTCAATCCAGCAGCCCCTCCCCTGGGAGAACAAGGGTTCTCTTGTGCTCCGATGTAGGGCACCAGGGCGAGATGATGAACAGCCCCTTCGGCCCAGCCCCCATCAAGGCAAAGTATGTACCTATTAATTGGTGGGAGTGAGGGGTGTTCTTTCCTCACTCATCTGCAAGGAGCAGCCCAGTGCTCATCGAGGATGCTGTGTGAAGCTCCTAACCTTTCGTTGGCAGTCTGATGGGAGCCCCACCTCCCCTCACATACAACTTGTCGGCCAAAAGGACAAGACACCATAATTTAGCTAGGGATGCCACTCGAGGTGTAGTTTGGCCTCAGAAATGACTTAGAAACAAGACCACAATCAGGGCTCCAAATCAGTATTCAGTGTCCAGGCAACTCCTGGGGACACTGCTGGAGAGATTCCCCCGCCGCCCCACTTCACGTGTCCAAAATGAAATCAATTGTGAAGTCGGCTGCTCAAAGAAAAAAATGACTCCCAGACCAGGACATGTGAGGAGGCGGAAGCATGGATCTCAGCGGCAGGAGTCCTGTTTCTGTCCTCTATGCCACTACCAAGCCCTGTGTCCCCAGGCTGTCACTCAACCTGTCCATCCTGCTGCACTCACAGGACAATAAGACACAGGACTTACAAGAGCAGGGATTCTGAAGTCAGACAGACCTGCGTTCAAATTTCCACTCTAATGCCCTTTAACAGATGAATGGATCAACAAAATGTTGTACACACACACGATGGACTACTGCTCAGCCACAAAGAGAAATGAAGTCCCGACATGCACCACAACATGGGACAACTGGAAACCATTATGCTGAGTGCAGTAAGTCAATCACAAAAGGGCAAACACTGTATGATCGCGCTTGTATGAAGTACCTAGAATAGCCAAATGTATAGAGATCAACATTTGATAGTGGTTACCAGGGGCAGAGGGAGGGGGAAAGGTGGAGTCGTTGTTTAGGTAGCACTGAGTTTGTCTATGGTGTTGGAAAATTTGTCGACAGATATTGGTGATGGTTGTCCAGCATGATTGATGTAATTGGAGCCACTAAATTGTACATGTGAAAAACGTTGAATTGGCAAATGTTGTGCTATATTCATTTTTACAACAATAAAAACAAATTTTGGCTCTGCCACCTACTAGCCGGGTAGCCTTGGATATGTTGCTTGTCTCCCTGAGCCTGTTTTCTCATCTTTAAAATGGGTAGAAGAACATCTACCGGGCAGGGTTGTCAAGTGACATGATGGCTTATGAAACCATTAGCACCATGCCTGGCCCTTAGTAAGAAGCACTCAGTGAATGATAGCTGTTAGCTGTAATTATAAGTATGTATACTGTCAAAATTTGTGGCATTGGCAAAGAATATTAACTACACAGTGGACTGCTGAAAGAACCAACAAAGCAATCTTAGAAGGAATACAACCAGAATCCTCCTTAGAAGCGAGGATGGTGAAACTTCAACTTGCTTACTTTGGACACGTGTCAGGAAAGATTAATTGACAGAAAAGGACATCATGGTTGGTAAAGCAGAGGATCAGTGAGAACAAGAGAAACCCTCAGTGAGATGGATTGACACAACACCCACAATAAAGGACTCAAACATCCCAATGACCGTGATGATGGCACAGGACCAGGCAACATTTCTTTCTGTTGTACGTAAGGTCGCCATGACTTGGAGCCAACTCAACGGCAACCAACAACAACATACAAACACAACCCTAGCTGGGAAGGCAGCTCCATAATGTTCCGTCTATTTAGTTAGAGTGGAATGGTTGAGGGAGCAATGGAGGGGGAGTCAGAAAAGTGGGGAATGAGTTCCAGCACTGGCCTGGTCAATGGAGCAAAGTTCCACTATTTTCTAAGCTTTGTCCCATGTTGGGTCCATAAAATGGATCCAGATTGCTCAAGAAATGGGCCCCCAGCAGCCCAGAGAAGTGCTGTGGGCCCTGGAGATTGCTCTGCTAATTGTCCAAAAGTGGGGTCCACCCTCTGTTGCTGACCTCACCTTCCCCAGCTTTCTGTCTCACTAAGCCAACACCTCTGCTCGCACGTCTCTCTCAGACAACCCTCCTGGACACGCTTCTCTGGATACACCTGCTTCAGTCTGTAGGTCCCTCTGGGACTCACACTCTGGTTTTATTGGCTCAGTTGCAGGAGAGAAACAGTCTTGTTCCCCACCCCCCAGTCCTGTAGGGCTAGAACAGGGACAGCAAGCCTACCAGGTTGCCCACCCTAGGCCTCAGTTTCCCCATCCATAAAATAAGGATGTTGAGCCAGGTGCTCTTGCAGGTTCCCTCCAGTTGTGACATTCTGTGGCTCCAAATATTATCATTTGTGTATACAGAATTTTTGTTGTTCCTTTGTAAAACGCCAACTGTGAAAACCAGCCTGGAGGCAGCTGCCTCTAAGGGATGAGTCACAATGGAGGAATTAAAACCCCTGATTAATTAATTCTTCTTCGAGTGTTTCCATTTATCTCACCTCCATTAACCTTTGGGTCTGTTCATTGTGAGGAATTGCTGTGGAGGGGAGCAGGTCTGAAGCAGGATTATTGTGCCCAAGTCATCTGCTGGTTGCCCCCACCCATCCCCAGGGCGTTGTTGCTGGGGAGAGAGAACAGCAGGGTGGGAGAGGTGGAGCAGGAGCCAGGGCTGGGAGATCAGGCGCCATCTTGCCATCCCCACCCCAAGTGTGAGGGTCCCTCAAGTGTGTCCCGCAGCATCAAAACCTTTACCGGTGTTGTCCATGAAGCAGCCACTAACCACGAGTGACTATTTAAATTTAAAATATTATCATTAAATAACCAATTCCGTTTCTCAGTGAAACCAGCCACATTTCAATTGCTCAGTAGCCACATGTGGCTATTGGCTGCCATATTGGACAGCCCAGATGGAGAACTTTTCCATTATCACATCTGAATGTGTACAGCACTGCCAAAAGCATAGAAAATGAGATCAAAATTTCCCTGGCATCAGAAAGGACCAAAAGTGGAGGTAACAAGACCCCCTGAGGTCACACATCAGTTCACACTGAAGGTGTCCATGCAGGCCTTACAACACCGCCGTACCTCCTCTTGGACTCTGGTGGGCAGAGGAGTCAGGCTGTGTTACTGGAGAGGACAGCTGTCCTGAATGTCCAGATCAGAAGCTTAGAATGGCCCCCGAAACCTCAGTCATCCTCCTCTCTCATGGAGCACTCCTCCCTACATTTCTATAGACCTCATTTAGAATTAGGGGTGGGATTGTTGGGAAAAGGCAACTCGGATGGGTTGAGCATTTTCTACATGCCAAGAGTTCTATTAAATGTTTCACATACGTCGTTTCACTTAATCCTCACAACCAAGCTGTGAGGTCAGTTAAGTCCATCATCCTCCCTAATAATCGCTCCTTGAGATCAGGGACTGCTGAGATAATATTTGCCAAGCTCTTAGAACAGTGGCTGAAGCACTGTAAGTGCCATACAAGTGTTTGTTAAAGAAGAATGTCTTCACCTCAGATCTGGTGTTCTAAGCCAGTTAGTGGCAGAGCAGAGTGGACTCTGGGCTCCTGACTGCACCCCGGGCTCTTTCTGTTATACTCATTGGCCTATAAACCTTACAAAGAAGACCTTGATTATGTTTTGACGATCCTGTTCCATTCTCTTTTCCTAACAGCATCTTGATTTCCTTTTGAGAAATTATTATTCCTCATAGTGGGCACACTTGGTGAACTATAAACTGGGATGCCCTGTTGTTAATTGTCATTGAGCCACATCTGATGTTATACATAACAGAACAACACATTGCCTGGTCCTGTGCCATCCTCACAATTGTTGTTATGCTTGAGCCCACTGTTGCAGCCACTGTGTCAATCCATCTCATTGAGGGTCTTCCTCTTTTTCGCTGACACTCTACTTTACCAAGCATGATGTTCTTCTCCAGGGACTGGTCCCTCCTAATGACGCGTCCAAAGTAAGTGGCATGAAGTAACCACCCTCACTTCTGAAGAGAATCCTAGCTGTACTTCCTCCAATACTGATTTCGTTCTTTTGGCAGTCTGTGGCATGTTCAATATTCTTTGCCAACACCACAATTTGAATGTGTCAACTCTTCTTCAGTCTTCCTTTTTTTATTGTTCAGCTATCACATGCATATTAGGTGATTAAAAATACCATGACCTTATTCATCAAAGAGGTGGACATTAAGCCAATGGGATTCTGTCTGCCAGGACTTTGGATCTTGAGCAGCAAGACACAGTGAGGGAAAGCCCATTGGAGCTCCCTGGTCTCAGCATCAATGCCTGGCAGAGAGAGCCGACGAGGTTCTACTGCCTGGATCTCCAGAGCTGTCCTGTTTCCAGCCTGGTTCTGCCAGTTTTTGTGAGCTGTCTGCTAGCCCTTCATTCAATTCCCTGTTTGATAAAACTGACCAGAGTTGTTTTCTGTGGTTTGTAATCAAAGAAGCTTGACTGGTACTCTTTCAAAGGAATGTGAATTCACAGCCCTGGATAATAATAACAGAGTGGAAGAGAGAAATGGAAGAAATTAGAGTGGAAAAGGGACCTAGGTCTCTACAGCCATTTTTCTATTCCCAGACAATCTCAAATGATTCTTCATGGAAAGTAAGAGGTGTTGAAATGTGACGCTATAGATTGACTTATTGGCCCTAATTCTCCATTGTCCCTCTCCCCACACCCTTTGTCATGTGATTTTGCAGCTCCTCCCTCTAGAGCGGAGTGCGTTTCTCCACTCCTTGGAGTTAGGTTTGGCCATGGGACTTGTTTCTCCATTGGGACATTACTAAATATGATGCAAGCAGAGCCTTGAAATGCCTGTACACTTGAGCTTGTACTCTTACGCTTCTGCAGCAGCAGTGAGAATAAATAACATGCCCAAGACCTGTGGAGCAGAGCTGGACTTACGTGCCTTCTAGAACCACCCTACTGAGTTCAGCCTAGACCAGCAGAGCCCCAGCTAATGCAAGCATGAGGGTGAAAGTAAATGATGATTATTTTAAGCCACTGGGTTTTGGGGAAGTTTGTTATGAAGCATTATTATTTCAATAGCTAACTGATACAAGTAGACTATACACCAAGATACTAGGGTGCTCTGATAAACAGTAGCAAAATTATAAACAACAACAACAGATACCCTCCTTGAGTCCGCATCAAGTACTGGGTATTCACTTTGCATGCACTATCTCATTTAACCATCACCATTATGAGTTAGTACTATGATACATATTTCTCAGGCAATGACCCTGAAGCTCAGACTGGAGAGTGACTTAATGACCTTCACACAGTTAGCAGGTAGCAGAACTGAGACTCAAACCCAGGCATGTCTGTCTCTACACGTTCTGTGTTAATCTCCCTGCTCCACTGCTTCCCATGGCTCTGACATTGGGTTTAGATGACACAATTCCTTCCTCCTCCTACTTAGGGCATTCCAAGCATGATATGCAGAGTTTGGGGCCCAGGGTTGTTATTCCAGGAACCAGTACAAGGCAACACAGATGCTTGGAAACGTGTTCCATTTCTCACTTTTCACCAATTGCTCAATCCTAATAAAGGGCTTTACATTTCATTTTTTACATTCTGTTTATACCCATGATTAAAAGACACAATTCTTCTGTCATGGATTGAATTGTGTCCCCCCAAAATGTGTGTTAATTTGGCTAGGCCATGATTCCCAGTGTTGTGTGATTGTCCACCAGTTTGTCATCTGATGTTATTTTCCTATGCATTGTAAATCCTACCTCTATGATGTTAATGAGATGGGATTAGCGGTAGTTATATTAATGAGGCAGGATTCAACTACAAGATTAGGCTGTGTTTTAAGCCAATCTCTTCTGAGATATAAAAGAGAGCAGGGAACTGAGAGACATGGGGACCTCATACCACCAAGAAAGTAGGGCCAGGAACAGAGCAGGTCCTTTGGAGCTGAGGTTCCTGTGCTGAGAAGCTCCTAGACCAGGGGAAGATTGATGACAAGGACCTTCCCCCAGAACCGACAGAGAGAGAAAGCTTTCCCCTGGAGCTGGTGCCCTGAGTTCGGACTTCTAGCTCCTAGACTGTGAGAAAATAAATTTCTCTTTGCGAAAGTCATCCACTTGTGGTATTTCTGTTATAGCAGCACTAGATGACTACTACACCTTGTATTCTCTGTCTTCATCCACCATGCCAGTCTACTGAAAAGTACTGCTGATTTTCATACCTCCTAAGTATTTTGTCAATCTGTGAATTTCTTGCTGTGCTTAAATCATACCGAATCAGGTTTACATAAGAACCTCCTCCCGGGTCTCTCACTTGCCTGTCTGGGCCTCTCTAATCCATTCTCCACTCCTCAGTCAGAGGGATCTTTCCAAAATGCACATCTGACCATCTCTGTCCTCTGTTTAAAGCACTGTAATGACATCTCTTAAAATAACAGCAAGTTATCTGCATGTGGTCTGTAATGCCCTGCACCATCTGAACCCAATAGCCTCTCCAGCATCTTCTCTAACCATCTCTCCCTCCCCTTCTATGCTCCAGACACTCTGGACTTTCTAGTCTTCCTCCTGTGTCTTGTGCTCCCACACTTCATCTGACCACAGAGCCGTTGCACATGCTATTCCCTCTTAACGGAATATTCTTCCCACATTCAGACCTTTCACCTTGTCAATGCTTACTCATTCTTCATACCAACCCCTTAATAGTCCTTTCCTCAGGGAAATCTTCCCTAACCACCTACCCCAGGTTAGGTTAGATTTTCCTACCACATACCCTCCAAAATGCATCTTTGTTTCTTGTGTAGACCTTGTAGTAGCTGATGTTTATGCATGTTCTGTATGATTATTTGATTAAGAGCTCTTTTCCCAACTGGGCCATAAGAGACACGAGGCCCTTCTCTCTCTGCCCCAGTATACTGCCAAGCACTTAGAAATGCTCAGTTAGTAGTTGATCAATGAACAAATAATCGAATGCTACTCCCCACCCCACCCACCCTTAAACCTGTTGCTTCTACTGTCTTCTCCACCTCAGCCAACAGCCTCTCCATTGTTCAGGCTCTTGGGCCAAGAATCTTGGAGTCATTCTTGACTCCTTTCTTTTTCTCACACACTGCATCTGGTCTATCAGCAAATCCCATCAGCTCTACCTTTACAATACGTCCAGAATTTGAGTGCTCTCACCTCCTCCACTGCCCACGTGGCCCAAGGTATCATCATCTTCCACTTGGATCACTGAAGCAGTCTCTTGCCTGCCTGTACCCTCTGCTGCCTCTTCTCAACATCCTAAGTGATCCTTCTGGAGCATCAATCAGATCACGTCTCTCCCTGCTCAAAACCCTTCCATAGCTCCCATCTCAAAATGAAGTCAAGTCCTTACCTGGCCTCCTCAACTTCTGGCCCCTGATCTCATCTCCTGTTTCTCTCTGTGCTGGCTGCTGGGTCCTCTCACTGTGCCACAAACATTCCAGGTGTGCTCTGTTCAAGGGCCTTTGCACCTGCTCTTGCATCACCCTGGAATTCTTCTCCCTTAGATGGTTGCACCCCAGACTTTCTCACTTTTTTCAAATCTTTACTCAAAATTCACCTTCTCAGGGAGGCCTTCCCTAGCCATCCTGCTTGAAACTCAGCCTCACTCCAACACTTCATTCTCCTTCCTACTTTATGTTTTTCTTCTTAGCCTTATCACTCTGTAACATGCCATGTGTTTAATTATTTACCTTGTTTTTTGACCATCTCCCCCATTAGAATACAAGCTTCACAAAGGCAGGGATTTAGTCTGCTTGTTCACTGCTGCATCCCCAGTGCCTAGAACAGTGCCTGCCACATAATTGGTGCTCAACAAATATTTGTTAAGTGAATTAATGGATGCCAGCCTTGCAAACTGGACAGCTGATGTCATACACCAGGGAGCTTGGCCCCCACATCTGCCCTCTGATTCCCAGCGTGGGCCCCTCTGGAACGTTGCTGTTCCAGAGCGTCTGAGTCCCACCCCCTCCAGTAGGTACAAGGCCACACCACAGCCAGCCTCTCCTGCTTCCTGAGGCTTGAGGTTCAATTCAGCAATCAAAGAGCAAATTTAAAATCAGTCTCCCAGGCTCAGGTGACACGGGGCTCCCATCGGGGTACTAGTGACTGGTATTTGGATGTCTTAGGCTAAGTTCTCTAGAGAAGCAAAACCAGTAAAGCATACAAATATACAGAGAGAGATTTATATCAAGGAAATGGCTCACACGATTGTAGAGGCTAAAACATCCCAAGTCCATGGATCAAGAAAGAGGCTTTTCTTTATTTACGTAGCTGCAGGGGCTGGTGAACCCAAGATCAGCAGGTCGGAGAGCAGAGCTCCTGCTCACAGGCTGTGAAGACTGACGAATCCCAAGATGAGCAGGCAAGACCACAAGGCTTCTCCTGATTCACATAGCTGCAGGGGCTGGTGAACTCAAGACTAGCAGATCGGAGAGCAGGGTTCCTGCTTACAGTCTGTGAAGATAGATGAATCCCAAGATCAGCAGGTAAGCTGCTAGTTCAAGTCCCAAGAAACAGAGGTCAGACAAACAGGAGGCAGCTGCAGAATCCAGCTCAGGCAAAAGCCAGAACATCCACTTATGTTTGGATGCAGGCCACACGTCCAAGGTAACTCCCTTTCAACTGATGAGTGACTCACAGCAGATCCCATCATGGGAATGATCACATATAAACACTGAGAATCATGGCCCAGACAAGTTGACACACAATCTTAACCATCACACTGGATTTCTTCAGAGAGCAGGTTTTGTTGTGGGAACAACAAGGAGGGCATGGATTATTCAGGAAAGAAGGCAAAGTAGGGTGGAGAAGGGGTTCCACACAGAAAAGAGGGGAGGCTTACACAAGGAAGACACATAACCCTGGGGTCACAGTCTTGCTGAGGCCGGGATTAGTCAGAGGTATCAAGTGCTCCTCCTATAAAGTTAGGAAAATCCGGATGAGAAAACATGTCCTGAGGAACTGTGGACAGTCCATGGGGGATGACAGTAAAGGGTGAGGCCAGGTCAGAGAGGGCTGAGGGCTGCAAGTGGGAGTGGCCAGTAAGTGGAGAGTGGGAGGGAGAGGGCTGGTCAATGGGGGTGGTGGTGAAGGATGAGCTTATGGAGCACCATCACCATCGTGGGGCCATGTCGCTAGGCCCACTGCACAGAGAGGGGGACAGGCCTGTTCAGCATCTCACCACTGGTAAGCGGCAGAGCTGAGGCTCAAGCCCAAATCTCTCAGACACAGGTTTTCCATGACTCAGCTCTCTGGGCCCACAGGCAAAAAGGGGCTTAGGGAAATTGAACCCCTGCCACCATGGCCCAAGACGTTGGGTCTGCACCCAGAAAGCTGGGACGGTGGGACCCGTGCGGTTTCAATCTTTCTCTGCCCCTGAGTAGGGGGAGGCTTTGCCACGCTGTTGCTCATGGAGCTTCAGTCTACACAACCTAAGCCCCTCCACTTCCTCCCCTACTGACTTCCTGAAAATCCAGGCTCCTAACTGGAATAACGAGAAAACAAAGTGCATTTCTCCAGCAGCATCACTAGAGTTGGGGTCACCCAGTGCAGTAACTCATGGTGTCACACTGTCCGTCCCCACCCTACCCCCCTACCCCGTCCCCATCCCACTACCCTCTCTCCCCCTGTGGGCAGAGTGGCGGCCCCTGCGCAAACCGAGCATCTGCCCTGCCAACCTCTCCTGGCCCTGCCCCTCTCCCGTTGCCAAGACGGAAACCCTCCTTTGCACACAATGGTGGGCACCTCGGCCCTGCGTCTGCACCCTGACTGGTGGGTGATGGGGGGGGGACGAGTTACTGCACTGGGTATGGGTGACATCAACCCTAGTGATGACTCTGCCTTGGGGCACCTCCCGTGGGGGCGCCAGCCCACCTGCCGCCACCGCCACCGCTGACGACTCTGGGGTCATTCTGGTGTCACCCCCTCTGACAGCGTCAGGGAGTGCAGTCCGCACACCCCCCGCCCCTCGCACCCCCCTAGTGACGACACAGCGTTTCTCGGAGGCATTTCAACGTGTCCTGAGAGTAACGGAGGGAACGGAGAGGCCACGGCTGTTGAAGGGCAAACAGGGAGAAAAAAGGTGGGAATCCTGGGCCCAGGAAGCCCTTTCTCACTCCACTCTGAACTGGGCTCTTGAAAGAACATTTCATGATGGCTGGGTTTGTAGAGAGCCACGCTGAAGCTTTCCCAGAAAGAGCCTTTTGAGCTGTGAAGGAGCGACGTGGGTTGGTGGCGGACTAACACCCAGAGAGCCCCACACCCTACATCCATGTCACAGAACATGCAGGCAGGGCGACCCCATGACGCGGCTCCCATGTGGCCCGAATCCCCCCGGCCCCGTCTACAGGGGGCGGAAGACGACACAGGCTGGGAAAAATGAACGACTCGGAGTCCAGGCCAGGCCCCGCGAGGATGACCGAGTTCCCGGGCACAGGCTTGGTTCTCCTGGGCACAGACTGGGTGACCTCGGGCAGGTCACCCCCCGCTCGGCCCTCATCTTCTCTGCACTGTGGATAGGCCGGGTGGACTCAGTCGCCAGCCGGCCCCGTGGACTCATTTTGGCCAGCAGACGCATCTTACTCCACCCGAAAGGTGCTTTGATGATTTGTAAATCTCCCCTCCACACCTGGACTTGCAGCTTATTTTGAAAAGTCAGAAGGGTCTGGCTTCTCGAATGGCAATCACCGGCTGCAGGTGAGTGGCCTCCACCTGCTTGGCCCGAGGCCCGCGCTCAGCAATCTGCTGCCACCACCCTCCCTCGTCACTGCCGGCAGCCAGCAGGCTTCCTTGCCTTGCCCCTGAAACTCCCGGCAACGCTGCAGTTTAGAACCTGAGCCTCCGGCTTTGGATCCAGGCTGTCTGACTCCAAATCCTAACTCTTGGCATCTGGGAGCTGAGTGACCTGAGGCAGGTCATTTAGTCTCTCTGGGCCTCAGCTTCCTCATCTATAAAAGGGGAACAACAATGGGGACTCTCTTATAGGGATGCTGTGAGGATTAGTGAGTTAATACAAGTGAAGAACTGAGGGCTGCCTGGCACCAGCTAAGTCCAGCTGCTCAAAGTCTCTATCAATATTCACCATTATTAACAATTCTTCTTCCTCCAGAGTCCCACCCCTTCCCTACCTCCTCCAGCCCTCTCCCCAAATCTCCCTGCTCCCTGGCTTATTACACTGAGCAGTTAAGTCAGCAAGACCTACTGCCCCTCAGAAGGTGGGGAGGGGTCATAAGTAGCATGTTACTTGGAATGTATATGAACACAAATGCACCCACACAACATACAATGCACGCACATATATGCACACACGCACAAACATGCACACATATCTACATACATGCACGTTTGCACAGGCACACACATACACATGCATACGTGCACATAGGCACATACATGCACACACAAGCACACACGCCCA
>NW_004444191.1:1400663-1401498 GCF_000243295.1 Trichechus manatus latirostris
GCACACGAGCACACACGCCCACAGGCACATACATGCACACAGGACCTCCTGTGCCTTCCAGCTGGCCTAGGCATCAGGTGGAATGGGAAAATAAAGGGTGAACTTTATGCAGTTAGAAGCTGAATTGTGAGGTAGAGACAAGCACGGAAGATGTGTGAAGGTATGGCAGGAGGAAGGACTGGGGAGGTGGGAGGAGGAACAGACTGTGGAAAGCTGGAATACCGTGAGTGGGATAGGCTGGTGCACCAGGAAGGTCAGCCAAGGTGACCTAGCCCAGGATACCAGCAAGTTAGCATGAAGATGCCCCATCAATTAGGCCGAAACCAGCATGAGGCTCATGCCCACCTCCCCACGGGGAGTGGAGAGTGCAGGCTCTAAAATACAGCCTGTTCACGTGTGTTTGTTTAGGGGAGTAGATGGTGTCTCAGTCATCTAGTGCTGCTCCAACAGAAATACCACACATGGATGGTGTCTCGGTCACCTGGTGCTGCTGTAACAGAAATACCACACGTGGATGGTGTCTCGGTCACCTAGTGCTGCTCTAACAGAAATCCCACACGTGGATGGTGTCTCGGTCACCTAGTGCTGCTCTAACAGAAATACCACAGGTGGATGGTGTCTCGGTCACCTAGTGCTGCTCTAACAGGAATACCACACGTGGATGGTGTCTCAGTCACCTAGTGCTGCTCTAACAGAAATAGCACACGTGGATGGTGTCTCGGTCACCTAGTGCTGCTGTGACAGAAATACCGCACGTGGATGGTGTCTCGGTCACCTAGTGCTGCTGTAACAGAAATACCACACGTGGATGGTGTCTCGGTCACCTAGTGCTGCT
>NW_004444191.1:1401616-1405326 GCF_000243295.1 Trichechus manatus latirostris
GTCTCGGTCACCTAGTGCTGCTCTAACAGAAATCCCACACGTGGATGGTGTCTAGGTCACCTGGTGCTGCTGTGACAGAAATACCACACGTGGATGGTGTCTCGGTCACCTAGTGCTGCTCTAACAGAAATACCACACGTGGATGGGGCCTGCAGGGGCTGAGAGGGTGGGTCACCACTCAGATGGACTAGGAGAATGGGGCCACCCAAATGCGAGGGGGCAGAGTTGCCATTCCAGTGGGCCTGGAAGGCTGAGCTGAAGCCCAGGGCTGAGAGGCCTCCACCCAGAATCCAGAGAGTGTGGCCAACACCCAGAGTCTGGAGGGCAGGGCCATTGCCTAAATGGTATCAGAGAACAGAGGATTATTTTCAAGCTTTGAGGGCTAATGTAATGTGTTCTGCTGACTTGCTTGCTGCCTATTATCTCTTCTTTCCCTCCAATTTCTCGCATTTGTAATGGAAATGTATACCTTGTGCCTGTTCCACCATTGTACTTTGGAAGCAGATAATTTGTATTCTAGATTTCACAGATGAAGAGGAATTTTTCCCCAGGATGGAATTTGGACTTGGAGTCGATTTAAAACTTTTGGGATGATATGATGGGGAGAATGTGTTTTGCTCTAACATGCGGCAAGGACATGTGTTTTTGGTGGTGAAGGGTTGAATGTTATGGATTTAATTAGGTCCCCCAAAAAAGTATGTCAACTTGTCTATGCCATGATTCCCAGTATTGTGTGATTGTCCACCATTTTGTGATCTGATGTGATTATCCTATGTGTTGTAAATCCTAACCTCTATGATGTTAACGAGGTAGGATTAGGGGCAGTTATGTTAATGAGGCCAAACTCAATCTACAGGATTAGGTTGTATATTGAGTAAATCTCTTTTAAGATATAAAGAGAGAAGCAACCAGAGAGGAGAGGGACCTCATACCACCAATAAAAAAGCACTGGGAACAGAGTGCGTCCTTTGGACCTGGGGTTCCGTCGCTAAGAAACTCCGAGACCAAGGGAAGATCATTGATAAGGACCTTCCCCCAGAACCGACAGAGACAGAAAAACTTCCCCTGGATCTGGCACCATGAATTCAGACTTCTAGCTTCCTAAACTATGAGAGAATAAATTTCTGTTTATTAAAGCCATCCACTTGTGGTATTTCTGTTATAGCAGCACTAGATGACTAAGACAGGGGGCTTGAACTCCAATTATACTTTATCGTTGTTGTAGTTAGCTGCTGTCAAGTCAACTCCAACCCATGGTGACCTTCTATACAACAGAATGAAGCACTGACTGGTCCTGCCTCATTCTCACAATCACCCGCCTATTCAAGTCCATCATTGTGACAGCCATCTCACCGAGCGAGGGTCTCCCTTGTCATCATTGGCTCTCTGCTCCACCAAACATGATGTTGTTCTCCAGCAATTGATCACTCCTGATGATGTGTCCAAAGTAAGTGAGCTGAACAATGTTCTGTTGGGATCTATAAGGTATTCATTGGCTAATTTTCGGAAGTAGATCAACAGGCCTTTCTCCCTAGTCTTAATCTGGAAGCTCTGCTAAAACCTATCCACCATGGGAGACCTTGCTGATATTTGAGATATCAGTGTCATAGCTTCTAGCATCACAGCAACACAAAAGCCAACACAGTACAACAAACTGACAGGGTGGAAACCCGTTGCCACTGAGTCAGTTACAACTCATGGCAACCCCATGTGTATCAGAGTAGAACTGCGCTCTGTAGAGTTTGTAATGGCTGATTTTTGAGAAGTAGATAACCACGTCTTTCTTCTGAGGCTCCTCTTGGTGGACTTGAACCTCCAAACTTTCAGTTAGCAGCCATCATGTTAATAGTTTGCATGACCCAGGGACCCCAATTATAGTTTAGACACTGTCATAGATTGAATTATGTCCCCCAAAAATGTGTGTATCAATTTGGCTGGGCCATAATTCCCGGTATTGTGAGGTTGTCCTCCATTTTGTCATGTAGTTTTATGTTAAAGAGGATTCGAGTGGGACTGTATAACACGCTTACTACGATCGCATCCCTGATCCAATGTAAAGGGAGTTTCCTAGGGTGTGGCCTGCACCACCTTTTATCTTACAGGAGATAAAAGGAAAGGGAAGCAAGCAGAGTTTTGGGGACCTCATACCACCAAGAAAGCAGTGCCAGGAGCAGAGCACATCCTTCAGACCTGAGGTTCCTGCGCCGAGATGCTCCCAGACCACGGAAAGACTGATGCATCACAAGGATTTTCCTCCAGAGCTGACAGAGAGAGAAAGCCTTCTCCTGGAGCTGATGCCCTGAATTTGGACTTGTAGCCTACTGGACTGTGAGAGAATAAACTTCTCTTTGTTGAAGACATCCACCTGTGGTATTTCTGTTACAGCAGCACTGGGTGACTGAGACACCATCCACGTGTGGGATTTCTGTTAGAGCAGCACTAGGTGACTGAGACAGACACCTTATAATTAGCGGTGGCAGTTTACATTTTAGGCTTGCTGAAAACGTGGTTACCCTTGCCACAGGAGGGGAGCTTGTCTTCCCGCATTTCCTCTGAACCAGTGGAACCAGGACTCACAGGCAAGGGCAGCCGGGCTGCAGAGGAGAAGCCGTGATTGCTCAGTGCTCTCTCAACTAAGTGTTATCTTTGTGTGTCTGGATTTCACGTTTTCTTTCAAATTGGAGATGCAAGTTCATCTGCCCATAACAAAACACTTTCTTCATCCTACGCTGAATCCCTCAGCAAATCCTCAAATATCTTTGCAAATCTCAGAGATATTAAGGCATTTAACTTTTTTTCCCTCATTTAGACTTTTGAAGTATGATGTGACTGGAATAATTTCCGAACTGAGACCAGTCGACTGCATAGAAAATTAAGGAAACTGCCTGTCACCCTGGTAGCAGGTCTGATAACTAATTACTTATCGATTTTAAGTCAAATCTGAGAAAGATAAATATTTAAATAAAATGTATAATCATTTAGAAATACCACTTGGTGTTTTGTCATTATTGTCCGGAAAGGAATCACTGCTTTGACAGTGCTTCCCGTCACCTCTGATGGGTCAGGCTGCCGTTTCAGCAGGAGGGAGGGGAGGTGTCGGGTCGTGCTTGCATATTTGTGTGTATGTGTATGTGTGTTACCTGTACATGTTTTAGTGAAGATATTAAAGGGCAACGTGATGCTTAGAAATGTTGTGCTCTGATTGGAAGGGCCTGATTTGTCACAGGAGTCCCTGGGTGGTACAAACAGTTGACACACTGGGCTGCTAACAAAAGGATAGAGAGTCGAGTCTACCCAGAGGCACCTCAGAAGAAAGACCTGGCAATCTACTTCCAGAAAATCAGCCATGGAAAAGCCTATGGTGTACAGTTCTACCCTGACACACACGGGTTGGAACTGACTCAGTGGCAACTGGATAATTTACCGCAGGAGCGTCTCGCTTCCTTGGTCAATGGTGTGCCCAGCTCTTCTCTTGCTGGACAGGCAGGGTATTTCCCAACATACTGCGAAGCCAGGAGTGAGGCTTTGCTGAGATCCCACTGGGTCAGGGAATATCCTGGAGATGGAGGAAGAGGGAGGACCTAGGACCAGTCCCTCCCTGTGGCCCATTTGGGCATTCACAGCCCGTCCACCCTCCTTTCTCCTTCCCAGCCTTCCCCCAACTTCAGGGGCTTTACTTTGTTTTTTTTGGTTTTTTTTTTTTTTTTTTT
>NW_004444191.1:1412108-1440036 GCF_000243295.1 Trichechus manatus latirostris
CCTATCAGGTAGTTCTAGTGCATTTTCTTCCAGAGGAGAGTCATCTGGTGTTTTATTTTGGACACCTACTGAAACCATCCTGTCCTGTTTTTGTAAATGTTTTGATATTGTCTGCTGTCTTCGTGGCATTCAGTGGTTATTTTTCTCGTTTATTGATGGTAGATTTGTTTGTTTCCTCCCTTTTTTTTTTTAGTTTGGCTATATCTGAGCAGGCAGACTGTGTGTTCTTTGTTGTTTGCTCATCTGTGGGCACAATACTTTTTGCCTCCTTCTCCAATTGGCAGGGTCAGTCACTCAGATATGGTACGGCAGGGCAGGTCTAGCTTAAGAGGACTTACTGTGACAGGTTGTTTGTGGCACTTACTACAGCCACCAGGGCGGGTTGGTAATCAGTGCCGGGCAGGTTCCAGAGGCTGTGCCTGTGCTGCTTGTTGGTGTTATATTGAGCACATAGTGCAGGTAGGCAGGATGTAGCAGGGAGGTTGTTATGTGTGGAGCTATGATGGATATGGGAGAGAGGAGAGAGGAACAGAAGCCAAAAACATACAAACAAACAAAAAAGAATGCTAGGGGAGCTTACCGTTGGAGTGGAAAGATGAGAGACTATGAAATGGAGAAAAACAAAAAGGGGAAGAGGAAGAAAAGAAAAGAATGAATAAATAAAAATCGGAAAGGGAAAAGAACAGCGAAGTTCCCAGGGATCCCACTGGTGCAGCTATGAGGGCTGGGGAAGTTGTTCTCAGGTGTTGCTGTACAGCCTGGCTAGAAGGCATAGAGGTATAGAATGCCAGGTATTCCTGAACAGAAAGAGAAGGACGATATAGAGAGAAGAGAAACTGAGTAATGAAGAAAGGGAAAAAGAAGGAAAAGAAAACAAAACAAATTTTAAAAAAAGAACAAGAAAAGCCCCCTGAAAAACAGGAAAAAAAAAAAAAAACAGTGAAAAAAGAAATGCCATCAGGGATCCCTCTGCACATCTGTGCTAGCTGAGGGGTAGGTTCTAAGTCACGCAGCACCGCCTGACCAGAATTTGTTCCCAACTCAAGAAAAGGAAAAGAAAACCAACAAACAATTCAAAACAAACAAACGGCCAGAAGCCCTGGGATCCCACCAGCATGGCAACCCAGACCAGGAAACAGTTCCACACTCAAACAGAGCTCTGCAGCCCCTCAGAAAGAAGCAAAGATGGTGCACGGAGCCAGGTATTTGAGTGAAAGGAGGGGAAGGTGGTGAGAGGTAAGGAAGAAATCAAAAGAAGTGGAAAAAAGAAGCCACACCAGCAGCCAACAAATGGCACTCGGAGAGCCGGCCTGTTCGGGCAGGTGGAATCTAAGCAGCCGGTGCTTCCCAGACAAGAGATTGTGACCGCAGGAAGCAGAAGAGGCCAAATGGGGGTGAAGAAGGGTGGCGCGTGGGAAAGCTTATATCACAAATTACCTGTTGTTTTGTCTCCCGCTGGAAGCTCCGTGAAGCTGCTTTCTCGTACCCCCTGTTTGCTGGTCTCCGATACGAGTCCAAGATGGCGGATCCGCACTGCGTTAGCTGATAGGGGACTTCTGCATGAATCTCTCCTTGCTCTCCGTTCTTGGTCAGTTTTCTCACTCCATTTGGTGCTTGGCTGAGTTATCTCTTCATTTATTGTTTTAGGGTTTCAGGATTGTTGTTTTCTCTGTGCAGCTTAGTTTTTTCGCATCTCTGCTGTGGAGGGACGGCGTGGTGCTTCTGCCTAGAGCGCCGTTTTGCCAGAAGTCCGCTGGAGCTTTACTTTGGAGGGCATCCTCATGCCCTTTCTTTTTGGTTTTTTCTTTTGTATTTAACACTTTAAAACCCTTCACCTGGATGCCTTCTTGCTCTCTGAACCATTTGAAATTAACTGGCAGGCATCACCACACCCCAGCCCTAGTCCTTCAGCATGCACCTCTGGAAACAAGGACGTTCTTCTACAGAACAATCACATCATGCGCACATCTAAGAAAACTAACATGCACTCAATAAGATCATTTAAGTTTTCCCAATGGATCCCCAAATGTCTTTTGTAGTCTTTTTCTTTTTTCCCTTCATCATTCCAGCACACAGTCAAGGCTCACCCGTGACACTTAGTTTTTCAGCTCTTTTGGTGTCTTTTACTCGAGAATAATCTGCTTACCGTTTTCGTCTTTCACGATATTGACATTTTTAAAAAGTCCAGGCCAGGTGTCCTATAAGAGAGCCCACATTCTGGATTTATCTGATTATTTCCTCATAGTTGGATTTTTACAGTTCATAGGTGTTGTTGGTATTTTGGACCGCTTCCCATCGGAAGGTGCATCGTCTGTGGTCCCACCATGGGTGAAGTTCAATGGTTTGATTAGGGCAGGATCAACTAGTTCCCACCATTGTAGCCACCCATTTCCCCTTGGAAACTTAATCAATAATCTGTGGGGTGATGGTTTAAGTCCATGTAACGAGCCTGTCCTCTAGTCACCTTTTACCAAACGGTTTCTGTTCACCTGAATCAATTAGTACCTTGCAGTTACAAAATGATGAGTTTCTAATTCTATTGTTTCTTCCAGGTGTATTAGCTCCCATTCTACAGAAAAGAAGCAGCTTTTCTGTCTCCTGTCCCCTCCTCCCGTCTCCTCTCCCACCCTCTCTCATCACTATTGACGCATTAACTTTTTCAGTGAGTTAATATCCATTACTGACATGATTCTTTTTGATGCTCTAATTGTCTCACACTTGCATAGTGGAGTCTCTTCCAGCTGGGCCCTGTGTCCTTTCTACGTGGCCCACTTAATTCCTGAGTTCTCCTTTGCTGTATGACCAAACAAAATGTTCCAGGTAGCCCTGGGCTTTCTAGTTGTTTCTCCGTGACTCTTAGAGAGGAAGGAAATTTGGAGCCCAGAGCTGGGCACTAGGTGTCTTCACTGCTACTGCTGAGACATTGCTTGTTAATTCTGGGCCTATTCAGTGGGCAGCGCTGGTGCCAAATTTCCCCTTAAAAACACTGGATTTATTAAAAAGAAAAAATGTGATGGTCTTGTTTCCACCCTTTGCATCTCTCTGTCTTGGAGGACTCTTCAACACTGCTATCAGGTCCCTGGGTCATGCCAGCAGTTTGTGCTTGACTGCCAACATAAAGGTCGGTGGTTAGAACCCATCCAGTGGTGCCATGGAAGAAAGGCCTGGCAGTCTACTTTCTTAAAGATTACAGCCGAGAACATGCTATGGAGCTGTTCTCCACATGGAATTGTCATGACTCAGAATTGACTTGATGGCAATGGTTGTTGTTTTTTTTTATTTTAATTTTTATCACTGCTACCTGACTTATTCATTCAAAAAAGGATTAAACATCTCCACCATGGGAGGACTTCTGCTAAGCCAAATAAAATACAAGACATGCAGATACATTCAAACTTTAGATAAACAACAAATAATTTTTTAGTAAATGTTCCAAATTTTGCAGAGAACACACTTTTACTAAAAAAGTATTCACTGGGCATCATGTATTTTTATTTGCTAAGTCTGGCAACCTTAGGATCCAAGGACCAATCAATCACCACCCCATCCTCAAGGAGCTCGCAGCCAGCGGAGACAAACTAGAAATAAATAGGGGCACAAAAGTGTTTTGGGTGCTGTGCTAAAAATAGCAGGGCACGTTGTCCAGGACATAGCAGTGGCACAGGGGAGAGGCGGGAGCTAGGAAAACTAGGTCGCATCTGTGTGAGGGTGGGCCCCGGATGATGGGTCAGCAAAGGCTGGGTTTTGAAAGCAGATTAACAATTTCCCACCAACTCCCTCCACCTCACCAAAGAAAAACAGCAGACAGGCCAATGGCAGAGACCTGCATTTGGGGGCCATGCGTGTTGTACTTAGGGCAATGCAGGGCTTTCTGGGTGGGGGAGAAGTGAGCAGAAGCCAGGACGTGTTGGGGCGGCTGTAAGCCATGGCGAGGAGTGTGGGGTTTACCCTGAAGGCCAATATACTCCAAATATTTGTTGTTGTCTATCCCATCAGCCCTGGTAACACAGTGGTTAAGAGCTTGGCTGCTAACAAAAAGGTCAGCAGTTCAAACCCACCAGCCGCTCCTTGGAAACCCTATAGGGTAGTTCTATTCTGTCCTACAGAGTCGCTATGAGTTGGAATCAACTGATGGCAACAGGAACCAGTACTATCCCAACAGCAAAGATTTTTGACCACATCCCCCAACATTTATTTGTAAATTTAATAAGTGCACAGCTATACCAATGCGCATTATACCAAAAACCAAACCAGTTCTGTCCAGTCATCTCCAACTCATGGTGACTTCTGTATTTCAGAGTAGAACTGTGCTCTGTAGGGTTTTCAATAGCTGCGACCTTTCGGAAGTAGATTGCCAGGGCTTTTTTTCTGAGGCACCCTGGGTGGATTCGAACCTCCAGCCTTTTGTTAGCAGCTGAGTTTTTAACCATGTGTGCCAGCCAGGGTCTCCTATGCACGTTATAAGCATGGACTAAATAACCTAGAAATCAATGAGACAAGAACAATTACGAGTGCAAGTTGCAACATCTTCATCCCTGGTCCCCAAAAGGTCATCTCACACCCCCCCAAGGCTTATGTTTCCCCCTCTGGAGACCACTGCCATAGGCCTTGCAGACTCTTGAAGCAGAGGAAGAACAGGATTTGATGTTCAGTTTAGAAAGTCACCCTCGAGGCGATGAGGAAGACGGCTTAGAAAGTACGTCTCGGGGATCCATAACCAGGGGTCCCAGAGAGAGAAGACTGGATGGAAAAAGAGAAACAGCGAGTTCCCAGGGACAGTCAGCATCTCAACACTCCCCAGCGTCTGCCATTTCCAACCGCTACGAACATAGCATTTTTATGAAATTCATCTCACTTTTTTAAACTAAAATAAATGTATTTCCAAAGGAAAACTTCACAATGGTAATTAACCATCACCCACCCGTTGCCGTCAAGCCAGTTCCAACTCATAGCGACCCTACAGGACAGAGTAGAACTGCCCCATAGGGTTTCCAAGGCTGTAATCTTTGTGGAAGCAGACTGCTACATCCTTCTCCCACGGAGCGGCTGGTGGCTTTGAACAGCAGACCCTTCAGCTAGCAGCCGAGCGCTTAACAACTGCACCACCAAGGCTCCTTAACCATCACAGTACCTCAATGAAAAAGTCAAACAATAACAACATACATATGGTACGATATGGCACAGATAAAAGCTGATGAAAGCAAACGACGCTTTAGTAATTATACCTTAAATCTGTGGCTTGCTCGGGGCTCAGACCATAAAGACTGCGCTCTCCTTTGTGGAAAGGGGAGGATAGCAAAGTTTGTTGTTGGAATTAGCGGCCGTGAAGTGGGCCACCGACTCACGGCGACTCCACGCACAACGGAATGGTCCTGGGCCATCCCCATGATCACTTGCACGCTGGACTGTTGTGATCTATAGGGTTTTCATTGGCTGATTTTCGGAAATAGACAGCCAGACCTTTCCTCCTAGTCTGTCTTAGTCAGGAAGCTCCGCTGAAACCTGTTCAGCATCACAGCAACAAGCGAGCCGCCACCGACTGACAGATGGCATCTGTGCAGGAGGCACGCTGGCCAGGAAGAGACACATTACAGATTTGCTGAGGGCATCCTGCCAAGCGCTTTCTCCTGCAGGGAACCCAAAGATTAAAGAAGAGCTGAAAAGACAAGTACTTCTCACTATCTGACTCACTCACTGTTAGTGTCGTGTCCCCAAACCACCTATAACCTCGCCAGTGGGGTCTCTTGGCTGGGGTCCTGGAGGCCAGAATCAGACCCGTGAACAGCATTTCCAGGGGCCACTGAGGAGCTGGTTGGCTGAAAGGCTGCTCACAAGCTCCTCCCTGGTACAGGCATCCATGGTCTCTCACCTGTCCTCTGCCAGAACCTCCCCTGGCCTCCCTACTTCCTCCTGCCTGCTGCACTGAGCTCTCCACTTGGCAGCCAGAGGGGTCTTTCACAGGAAGCTCAAAGGCTCCTTATGTTCAAGTAAAACGGTAATTCCTTCCGTGGCCTGTAAGATCTGTCCCTGCTTCCTCCTCTGAGCTCACAGCTATGGCTCTCTTTCCCTCACCCAACCAAACGGACCCTCTATTGTTTCTCCAACACCAGCACATCCTTCCCACTTCAGGGCCTTTGCGCTTGCCAGCTACCTGCCTGGCACAGGATGCCTTGATGTGTGAACAGCCTGTGGCTTCAGGCCCCCTCAGACAAGCCATTCCTCATCACCTTGTCTCCACTGCCCACAGCCCACATCTCGGTATCTCTCTTGGTCGCTGTATTTTTCTACGTTGCACTTGAAATTGTGTGACACAAAAAAAAGTGTTTGTTTTACTTTTTTGGTTTCTAATTGCTGGTCTATCCTACTGGACTGTAAGCTCCTTGATGGCAAGGATGCACTCTACTGTACCCACTGCAGGATCTAGTGCTTAGGATCATGCCTGGCACATTGTGGGTGCTCCAGGAGGAAGGGAGGGAGAGAAGAGGGAGATAGGAAGGAATAAATGTGGGGGGGGAGGTGGGAGGGAAGGAGGACAAAGGAGGGAGGAGGGAGAGAGGGAGGAAGAAAGGTGAGAGGCAGGAGGGAGGGAGAGAGAGAGAGAGAAAGAAAGAAGGAAGGAAGGAAGGGAGGGAGAGAGGGAGGAAGGGAGGAAGGGAGGGAGGAAGAAGGTAGGGAGGAAAGGAGAGAAGGAGGAAGGGACGGAGGAAGGGAGCAAAGGAAGGAGAGAAGGAGGGATGGAGGGAGGGAGTGAGGGAAGAAAGGACGAAGAAGTAAGGAAGGGAGGAAGGAAGGAAGGAAGGGAGGCAGGAAGGAAGGCAGGAAGGAAGGAAGGTGTTTTCATTCAGGCCAGATCTGATGGAGACCACCTGCCCCAGTAAATAATGACAGTTATGTAGGCTGTGTCCAGACCCGAGGGCACCAGGCATGGTCCCGGCCCTCAGGAATCTTCTTACTGTCCAGTTTGGAGACACACGTTCAGAGTGAGGAGCCTGGGCTCTGGGCACCCAGCCTTCTCCCTGGGGGTGGCTTCTCCCCCGCTCCCTGCCTCTGCCCGGCCCCCACTGTGTCTCTGCACCATGGCCTCCGACCCTGAGACACAGCCTCTCCTTGTCCCCTCCTGGGGCTCGAGAAACCTGTCCCAGACATGAAAGCTGAGCTGCTTGAACTCCAACAGGAAAGCCGTGCTCATGGGGCAGGGGGCTGTTCACAGCTTGGAGATGACCAGCCTCTGCCCAGTCCCGGCACCAACTCCAGGTGGGAGCTTTGACTTTTCAGCATTCACACTTTTTTCTGGGTTTACAATTAGAGGCGTTCTGGGAGAAGTGGGGGTGCACATGTTTTGTAACCTCTCTGAGCCTTTGTTTCCCTACCTGGAAGATGAAACTGGCAATGCTTGCTGTGGAGAATCCCTGTGAGGTGTAAAGCATAAGACACACGAAGTACAAAGCACAGAGCTGGGTGCGTGGCACGCGGGAGGGCTCAGTGAGTGTCAGTGATTACCTTGTTGTTGTTGGTACTGTTATTGTTTGACTGTTTCATTGAGGTGCTGTGATGGTTAAGAAGCCCTGGTGGTGCAGTGGTTAAGGGCTTGGCTGCTAACCAAAAGGTTAGGAATTCAAACCCACCAGCCACTCTGTAGGAGAAAGATGTGGCAGTCTGCTTCTGTAAAGGTTACAGATTTGGAAACCCTATGGGGCAGTTCTACTCTGTCCTATAGGGTCACTGTGAGTCAGAATCAACTTGATGGCAATGGACGAGTGACGGTTAATTTTATGTGTCAACTTGCCTAGGCTATGGTTCCCAGTGGTTTTGCTAAACACTCTGCTAGTTGCTGTTCCACAATGTAATGTAATGTAAATACTTTCCATAATGTAATCTAATGTAATATAATCGATTGATCAGTTAAAAAAGGAGTTTCTTTAGGGTGTGGTCTGCCTTCAGGCTATAAATAGCTCTCTTGGCAGAAATGGCGCAGGCTCTTGCTCTCCCTCCTCAACATTCTTCCTGTCCCCTGACTCACGGATCTTGGAATACAAGTCAGCAGAAGTCTCCAGCCTGTCACCCAACCCATGGATTTTGGACTTGCCAACCCCTCACAATCCTGGGGGCCAGCAGAGGTCTCCATATTGTTGCCTGACCTATGGATTATGAACTTTCTAGCCCCATAATTGTGTGAGCTAATTGTCTTAGTCATCTAGTCCTGTTCTAACAGAAGTACCACAAGTGGACGGCTTTAACAAAGAGAAGTTTATTCTCTCACAGGCCAGTAGGCTACAAGTCCAAATTCAGGGCATCAGCTCCAGGTGAATGCTCTCTCCGTCAGCTCTGGAGGAAGGTCCATGTCATCAGTCTTCCCTTGGTCTGGGAGCTTCTCTGCGCAGGAGCCTCAGGTCCAAAGGACATGCTCTGCTCCCGGCACTGCTTTCTTGGTGGTATGAGGTTCCCATGTGTCTCTGCTCGCTTCTCTCTTTTATATCTCAAAAGAGATTGCATTAAGACACTATCTAATCTTGTAAACCTCATCAGCATAACCTCATCACAGTGATAGAATTTACAACACATAAGGAGATCACATGTAACCTCATCATAGTGATAGAGTTCACAACACATAAGGAACTCACATCAGATTACACAATCATACAATACTGGGAATCATGACCCAGTCAAGTTGACAGATATTTTTGGGGGACACAATTCAATCCATAACACTAATCCTTTGAAGCAAATCTCCCTTCTCTCTCTCTCCCTATGTGTGTGTATATATATATACATCCATATATATACAGACACACATGTGTCTCATTGGTTCTGTTGCTCTAGAGAACTCTAAGACAGGTACTGTGTACATATGCTAAAGTGCATTAAGCATTGAACCTGATGGATTTTTACATATGTAGAAAGATACAGATCATTTCCAGTCAACAACCCCCACCCATGCTCACACACTGAGAGGTAATGCCTATCCTGGACCCTAGCAGCCTGGATTAATTTTGTCTCTTCTTGAACTCCATTCATGTCGATGGCATCACACAGTATGTGGGATTCGCCCACGTGGCTTTGTAGGTTTTTATTGCTGTTACGATTACTTTCCCTGCCTTGCCCTCTGCCTCCTGGCCCCAGTCTGGAGTGCCCACATGAGTGTCTGACTGCCATCAGAGAGAGTCCAGGCTCCCTACCTTGGCTCAGGTTTCATTTTTCTTTGTTAATGTCCCTTTGGGGTCCCTGGGTGGCACAAACAGCTAAGCGTTCAGCTACTAACTGAAAGATTGGTGGTTCGCATTCACCCAGAGGTGCCTCAAAAGAAAGGCCTGGTGATGTACTGAAAAATCAGCAACTGAAAACTCTGTGGAGCACAGTTCTACTCTGACACACATGGGATCACCAGGAGTTGGAGTTTACGCAACAGCAGCATTTCTTTTTAATGTCCCTTCAGTAATTTCAAGGCAGTTCTTGCAGGTATCAGTTTATATTTTCTTAGAATGACTTAAAACATGCCTTTTCAACCAGGGCTTCAAACTGGTTTGGTCTAGTTTGAACTCCTGCTGAGAATTTGCATTTCTAACAAGTTCTCTGCTGAGAATTTGCATTTCTCACAAGTTCCCAGGAAGTTATACATAAGAATCACTTGGGCATCTTGTTAAAAGGTAGATTCTGACTCAGTATATCTGGGGTGGAAATTCACCACATCTGGGGTGGAAGCCTTGTTTTCAACATACCCCAAAAGACAGCATCTCCCATGGAGTCACAAGAGTCACAGATGAGGCAATTAGCAAGTAACACCGGAAGGAGGTAATTAAGCCCTGATTGCCTGGTCCCAGGAGCCATGAAGCTCAGAGGGAAGAGAGTTCAGTGGAGCAGCGAGGGAGAACCGCTCAGAGCAGGTGAGTCTGACAGGTGATGTGACTTGGACGGGCACGGGAGGGCACAGAGGGGTGGTGGCGTGGGCAAGAGGAAGACAAGAATTAATGAGAAATAGAAATAATTTAGCAGGACAGCAAGCCCCTAGAGACGAATTCCTTCTCCAGACATCTCATTTGTCCAAAGATGAGGAAGGTCTATGGCAGAAAGGCCGGCCTCAAGAATTTCATTTCCCTGATGCTATTCAGATTCCCAGTGTGATCGATAAAAGCACAATTAGCACACCAGATGGCCTCAGATGTGTTTAACCTTCAGGCGGTGGCAACATGCATATTAAGGTCCTGCCTCCTTGATGTCCCCTCGCACATGGGTAGGATAAGTCATAGCCACATTTGACATTTGATGTTATAATTTTAACATACTTTTTAAACATTCAGATAAAGATTATTTCAATTTTTTAAAGCTGGGAGCTAGATGTAATTGCCTTGCTCTGGACTTTAGATCTAAATCATTCTGCCAACTCATCCTGTAGTTATTAAGGACTTTATCATTGGGATGTGTACAGCATACGCCGGAGGTTAGAATGCTCCAGAGGACTGGAAGGGAACTTAAAAGTTTTCCTAAGATGAGGAATTACTTTTAGTGTAGAAACCATGAAGACTTAGTTTAGTAAACCGTCAATCAATTAAGTAATCAATCAACCAAGGACTCTGTTTGGGCACCTGCTGGATGTCTAGAATATCTTGCTTCCTTGCTATCAAAAAGCTTTCTGGCTAAGTGGGATATAAACATCAAGTGGAAAATACAAGGTGTCCCAGGAAATGCTGGGCCTGCTGTAGCACAGGCTTTTGGTGTTCTGAACCATGTATCCCCAGCTCACCTCTGATTTCAGCTGCAGGTGGGAGCCGAGGGGGCGGTGTGAGGAGGCAGAGGGGATCACAAGCAAGCTTGGGCTCATGCTAACAATGGGCCACTTGACATGCATGCTGTTCTCTCTTTTCCTGCCCTGGGCCCACTGCATCCAGCCTGCAAGCACATGCAGCCTAGAAATACAGGGAATTAATGCTTCCATGGGCAAACCCCAGCCATGGGGCAGGGACAAAGCGGATCAATGCCCAGTCTCCACCTTCAGATGGACCATTGAGGGAGGCGTTCTGCGTAGTTCTCAGAGGTCCCTGTTGACTCAATTATTGCTGCTGTTAGTTGCCATTGCTTCAACTCCGACTCATGGCAACCCCATGTACAACACAACCAAATGTTGCCCAGTCCTGCACCATCTTCACCGTTGTTGATATGTGTGAGTCTACTGCTGCTGCCACTGTGTGTTTTGGGTGACTTCCTAACTAGGGGACTCATCTTCCAGCTCTATAATGGACATTATTCTGTTATGACCCATAAGGTTTTCATTGGCTAATTTTTGGACGAAGATCACCAGGGCTTTCTTCCTACTCTGTCTTAGCCAGGAAGCTCTGCTAAAACCTGGGTAACCCTGCTGCTGTTTGAAACACTGGGGGCATAACTTCCAGCATCATAGCAACACACAAGCCACCACAGTATGACAAACTGACGGACAGACAGTGGATTGCCTCAATCACTCGCCGTTATGTAGGCTTTCATCCTTGCCGTTTCCACTCTCTTGACCCACTCACTCCTGCCTCCTCTGGGACCTTCTCCCAGATAAACTCCCTGCACCCAAGTCTTACCTTAGGCTCTAGTTTTGGGCAACCCAATCTAGACACCTAGAGAAGCTGATTTCCATCTACCATTCAAGAAGGCCATCCTCATTCCTTCAGAGGCACAGCTCAGAGCTCAGTCAAGCAGTTTTCGAGGGCTGCAGATGTCAGACGAGATGGGTCAGTGGTCTGGGACCACTGACACCAGAGTCATGTAGGGAGAGGCAATTGCCTGGGCCGGGATGTTTAGAGAGGACTTGGCTGGGAGGAGGAGGATCATTTCAGGAGGGAGGACTTTGACTGACGGCACAGAGGGAGGAGTGGGTGTGGCCAGTGCACAGGACCGCGAGGAGACCACAGGGGATGGAGTGGACACCCAGTGTTGTCCAGAGTGGGAGGCGAGGTTACATGGTGACATGAGACCTGACTGCGGAGGGCTTGCTACGGGGCCCTATTTCCACACTGATAGGGGACAGCATCACCATGAGGAAAACACACACAAACACATACAAACACACCCACACACGATATGTATGTGTATGTAAGATGCACCCACACTGTGTGTGGACACAGAGGCAGATGACAAAAGAAGTTTGCTGAGGACGCAGAAAGGTGAACCAGACAGCCTTAGAGCAATAAGGAATCGTGGAGAAGAGTTGGCTAAGAAACAGCGCCACTGCCGTCACTGCCCTCCTCTGTGTGGGTAATTGGTCTGCTGAGCCCGAAAACGGCCTCCTAAGCTTTCTCATCCCCAGGCTCTTGGTAGCCACTGCCCATCAGCTAGTACTAACTGGCTTCCCAGGTCAAGTCCAACCCTCTGCCCAGGTCACTGGTGCACATTTTCCATGTGTACCACCCCAATAGGTGAAGCCTCTCTTCAAACATTTCATGACAGGAAGCTCACTTCTCCCTAAGGCAGCCCATTTTGTTGATGAGAAACTTGCGGTGTCAGAAAGTTCTTTGAGCCACCAACAGATCTAGTCATTCTTCCATATGAAGCTTTTCAGATGTTTCAAGGACAGCCCCCACTCTCATCCTCAAGCAAGTCTTCTCTTCTTCGGGGTCAAGAGTCTTGGTTCTTGCAAACTGCCTTCGAGTCTTATGAATCAGACACCCCTGAACCTCCTAGTCCCCCTTCTCTGGACATAATCTCATTCTTCAACACACTTTACCATATGCAGGTCCTAGACCCATGGACAGTCCTCAGATGACTGCTCAGGGTGCTGGGACTTTGTCCCCCATGGGATAATCCAGATACAGTCCCATCATTCACACAACCTGGGCTCCTTCAAGCTTTGAAGTACTCCTGTCTCTTGGACAACTCACACTGAGACCATAGTCCACCAGCTCCCTCAATCTTGTTCAGATAAACAAGGTTCCCCACTTTGGACTTGGACAATTGACTTCTAACCTCAGTATGTTGTATTGTATTTATGCTTTGCTGTGGTTTTTACCTGGCTTTAATTTCCCATCATCCAGTCTGCTGAGATATTTTTCAGTCTTGATCCTATCATCCAGAGAGTACTAGCTGCTCCTATAAATTTTGTGTCAATTTCAGATCGACTAAATCTTCTTTATATTAAATCACTAGTTAAAAAAAATACGTACGTTGCATAAGACGGGACCAAGAATAGAAACTCAAGCACCCTAACTTAGACTTCCTTCCAGATTAATAGTCAGTAGTCATTCAAATCTCTTTGAGAATGGTTTTTTCCACCAGCTCTGAATCCATCCAGGTCCTGCCTTCAGAAATGAAATGAGACTTTGTTGCATGATCCGGTGGAATCCAAGTATACCTGTGGAAGGGGTCCTTGACTCTGTGTCCACATGCCTGGGCTCCAGGGAATCTATGAACTCCCTCCCAAAATGATATGCAAATGTGTGTGTGTGCATGTGTGTGCATGCCTATTCATTCTTTTTTTTTTTTTTAGGATAGAGTCTATAGATTTCTTCAGGACTTCAGAAGAATTGATGACCCAAAAAACTTCAAGAGCCACTGGTGTTCTGTAGCATTTTCTTGGCACTCCAGGTCGTAACCTTTTCCAAAATGGAAACAGATCATCTTGGGGTGCCAGGGTCTGTTACTCAAGAGCGACTGCTGGCCCCTTGTGATGAAGTCTTCACTGTCCAGTTGCTCATGAGCCACTAGATGATGACAGCAGTTCTTGACGCACCAGGTCTTGGGAAGTTTCCAGGGAGACGGAGAAAAGCACATCCTTGGCAAAGCAGCAGGGGACTGAGAAAGGTGTCCTACTAGCCTCTTGAGGAGTAAATTGAGAGTTGTTCTATTTAGGTTATGAGAAGTATCTGTCTGCTAGCACGGCAATAACAGAAATACCACAAAAGGGTGGCTTTCAAGAACAGGAATATATTTCCTCACAGTTCTGGAGTCTAAAAGTCCACATCAGGGTCTTGATCATGTTGACTACTTCTGTGGGCCTCACTCCTGGTTTCGGTGTCTGCCGGAAATCCTTGGTATTCCTTTGCTTGTAGGTGGGTCCTTACACGGCGTTCATCTTCCCCTGTGTGTGTCTGTGCCTTTTCTGCTTTTTTTTTCATAAGACACCACTTAAAAGTGACTAGTTTCGGATCCACCCTACTCTGGTATGACCTCTTAACATAATCAAAGAAAACCTCCATTTGCAAACAGGGTCATATTTAGAGGTATAGGGGTTAGAACTTCAAGACATATTTTGGGAGGGACACAATTCAATCCATAACAAGAGAACTCTGTGCCTCCGTGACACAGGATGATTCTGGAAGCCTTTTCAGCTGGTCCTGAGGCAAGACAGTAACCACCTCATAGGACTTAACTCAGGTAAGTGTGCTCAGCATGGAATATGGCCCCTGCAAATAACTCAGCCATCTTGTTTTGATCCCTAAGGGGCTGACTGATGTCTTGGCCTGGGATCTGTAGTTTCTCAATTACAACTCAAATTAGTTTCAGCAAAGAAGGTAATTTGATCAGAAAGAAGCAGAGATATCTCAGAGAATTTGGGGGCTCACAGGGACAGGAACTGAGCCTTCATGACTTCTTCTCTGAAGGCCTGCTTCCTTCTACGCTGCCTCACCTGTCTCTCTCTTTCTCCAGGCCCTGGCAGAAAAGGCATCACATCACATCCCAGATTCCAGGCCACCAGCCCCAGGGTTCCAGTGTTCCAGATCCAAATTCCCAGTTTCAATTGGCCCAGCTTGTGTTAGATGTTCACCCCTGCTCCCATTGGCTGTGATGAGGGAGGTTGGGGTCATTTGGGATAACATGATTGTGGAGACTCATTCTTATGGTGGGTCAGTTTTCAAAGAAGAATGTGTAGGCTACTAAGTCACCCCAGAAAGTGTCTACTCTCATTCAGTATTGTAAAAATATCACATTTTCCCACGTTAACTTACATCAGGATGAAATATTTCTCTTCAAGTCACAAAAGAATTCTTTTGAGAGTTAGCTGGTAAGGGGTGTGTGTTGGAGATCTTGAAAAGTTCTTCAGTTTCACTGAGAAGATTAAAATTGTGAGAATAGCCAAGTAAATGTGATAAAGAAGAGTAATGTGGATGAATTAGACACACTATCTATTAAAATACATTATAAAGGTATAAAATTTATGACAGATTAATACTAATACAGTAATAGACTAGTAAACCACTCCAACTAGGGCCTGTGTTCACACACAATACAATTCACCTATTTAAAGTGTACAATTCAATGTTTTGTTTTTTTAATCATGTTCACAGAGTTGTGCAATAATCAATTTTAGAAAATTTTTATCATCTCAAAAAAACAGTCCTGAACCATTAGAAGTTAATCCCCATTCCATCCCAAACCCCCAGCCTTCGGCAACACTAATCTACTTTCTGTCTCTTAGATTTGCCTGTTCTAAAAATCCCATGAGGGCAGTGGTGGTTCAGTGGTAGAACTCTCACCTTCCATGCAGGAGACCTGGGTTCGATTCCCGGTCAATGCATCCCATGCACAGCCATCACTTGTCTGTCAGTGAGAGCTTGCATGTGGCTATGATGGTCGACAGGTTTCAGTGGAGCTTCCAGACTAAGATGGAGAGGCTGGTGATCCACTTCCGAAAATCCACCAGTGAAAATGCTATCGACCAGCATAGTGCTATCCACAAGGGATTATGGGGATAGCGCGGGACCAGGCAGCGTTTCCTTCCATTGTGCCTGAGTGGGTGGCCTGCTCCAGGCAACACCGAACATTCCATATCAATGGACTCTTACAACATGTGGTCTTTTGAGACTGGCTTGGTTCACTTAGTGTAATGTTTTCAAGGTTCATCCATATTGTAGCAGGTATCCACACTTCTTATTGCTGAATACATTGCTTAGATAGATGTACCACATTTTATTTATCCATTCATCAGTTAGTGGACATTTGGCTTACTTCCACTTTTTGACTATGATAAATAATGTTGCTATGAACATTCATGTACAGGCTGTTGTGTAGATACATGTTTTTATTTCTCTTTGGTATATACCTAGCAGTGGAGATTCTGGTATTTCTAAGCTTAACAATTGAGATACAACCAAACTGTTTTCCTAAGGAGCTGTACCATTTTATATTCCCCCCTGCAGTGTATGAGGATTCTATCCTAGTGGGTATGAAGTGGTAGCTGATTGTGATTTTGACTTACATTCTCCTGACGACTAATAACGTTGAGCATCTTTTCATGTGTTTATTGGCTATTTGTATATCTTCGGAGAAATATCCAGATCCTTTGCCCATTTTTAAATTAGGTTATTTATCTTTTCATTATTGAGTTCTAAGAGTTCTTTATATATTCTTGGTACAGGTCCCTTATCAGATACTTGATTAGCAAATTTTTCTCCCTTTCTGTGGGTTTTCTTCTCATTTTTGATGATATCATTTGTCACACAAACGTTTTTAATTTTGATGAAGTCCAATTTGTCTATTTTTCTCTTGTTGCTTATGCTTTTGTTGTCATATCTGTGAAGTCTTTGCCCAACTCCAGGTCACAAAGATTTACTTCTATGTTTTCTTCAAAGAGTTTTATACTTTTAGCTCTTATATTTAGATCTATGATCCATATTGAGTTAGTTTTTGTATATGGTATAAGGAAGCGATGTAAGGCGAATATCCAATTGTTCAAGCACCATTTGTTGAAAACGCTATTCTTTCCCCCATTGAATTGACTTGGCACCTTTGTTGAAAATAAATTTACCATAAGTGTGAGGGCTGATTTTGTTCTTTCAATTATATTGCAGTGATTTATATGGCTATTCTTATGCCAATACCACAGTCTCTTGATTATTGTAGATTTGTAGGTTTTGAAATTGGGGTATGTATCCTCCAACTCTGCTCTTCTTCTGGAAGATGGTTTTAGCTATTCTGGGTCCCTTGTATTATCATATTAATTTTAGGATTAACTTGTAAATTTCAGGGGAAAAAAAAGCCAACGGTGATTCTGACATGGGTTATACTAAATCTGTGGATCAGTTTGGAGAGTATAGCCATCTTAACAACATTAAGTCTTCCAATCAATGAACATGGGATGTTTTTCCATTTATTTAGGTGTTCTTTAATTTCTTTCAACAATGTTTTGTAGTTTTCAGAGTCCAAATCTTGTATTTATTTTGTAAATTTATTCCTAAGTATTTTGTTCTTCTTGATGCTATTATAAATGGAATTGTTTTCTTCATTTCATTTTCAGACTATCTGTTGCTGTTGTATTGAATCAGAATTGATTTTTGTATATTGATCTTGTATGCTGAAACTTTGCTGAACTTGTTTATTAGTTCTAATAGAACTAATTATATTAGTTCAAATAGAATCTATTAGTTCAAATAGAATCAATTTGGGGAGAGCACTGAGATTGAGAAGGGAGCTGTTGGCACAGATCTCTACTGCTGTGTGTGTGTGTGTGTGTGTGTATGTGTGTGTACTCCTTAGGATTTTCTATGTACAAGATCATGCCATCTGCTAATAGTGAGAGTTTTGCTTCTTCCCACAATACAGATTTAATAATAAAACAGTATATTAATAGCATCTCAATTTTATAATGATAAAATGCTAAAAGGAAATAGGCCAAAATGCCAATTTTGATTTTTATGAGTGGTGATATGATAATTTTTGGTGCTTTTAAAAATCTTTTGAAAATTTTACAAATTAACTCTACTTAAAATGCTACTTTTATAATATGCTATAAAATTATATAATTTTTGAGTCTTGTTTGAGCACTTACTATATGCTATGACATAGAAATTGTGATATAGTTCAAAGATGCAGAAGACAGGTCCTTGCACCCTTCCACCCAAGGAGACCTGGGGCATGATAACACAGAAAACATTTAGATGACAATATAAGATAAAGTTCTAGCGTGAAGAAAATTTATGCCCAAATGCTCATTTACTACCACAGTTAGCCAATGTGGGCCTCATAGAGGAGCCAAGCCCCACAGAATGGCAGCAGTAGATTAGGAAGGAGAAGAGCCAACGTAGAAGGACAGAGGTGTCCAAGCTTCTGAAAGAGGGAGGTGCAGTGAGAAGACTAGCTCAAAGCAGAGCTGATGACAGAATAGAACCAGGAAGACTGTATATACACAGTCAAGGTCAGAGGACAGTGATGCCTATGACAGGATCTTGAGTTTAAATCTGTCTCCTTGTGGTCCATAATAGGGCAAGGGGTGGGGGAGCTGATGTGAACAAAATTGCATTTGAGAAAAATATGTCAAGCACAGAATCAATTTGGGGAGAACACTGAGACTGAGAAGGGGGCTAGTGGCAGAGACCTCTACTGAGGTGGTGGCAGCAAAGGGGGAGTTCAAGAAACAGTCTGAAGTCTATCAAGGAAGATTTGTAATCAACTATGTGACCTTGAACATGTACTATTCCCTTGCTTGGCCCCAGTATCCTCCTCTGTAAAATCAAGAGTATATGCATTAGGAATGCTTTCAGCTGCAAGTGATAAAATAGTTGACAAGCATTGGCTTACGCAGTAAAGATGTGAACTACCTCCCATGACATCCTCAAAGATTCAGCCTGTCTCTATTCTGTCTGCTCTGCATCTTTGATGTGTTGGCTTGCCCCTTCAGGGCCACAAGACATGTGCTGTAGTTCTAGGAACCACATCTGTGATCAAGGCAGGAGAAAGGCAGAAGACTGGAAGACAGCACAAGCTTCATCTGAACTTTCGATTAGGAAGGTAAAGTTTCTCCAGAGTAAAAGGTGTCTCATTGGCCATGACTAAGTCACATGCCACCCCCATCCTCCACCCCAGCTAGAAAAGCATCTAGGAAAGTGGCTAACAGACTGGTCATGACTGGCATAGACCAACCATGCCCCTTTGCCGGAGGCTGAGCAAATTGCTGCTTAGAATTAAATCACAGTTCTGTGAGCTGGGAAGAAAGGAGCTGATAGGCATTAGGAAGACGATTAACCATGTCTGATCCAGGGACTTGGACAAGGCCACTCCCAGTGCTCACAGTCTAGGGGATTCTCTAATCTCCCTGCACTGCTTCCTCTTACATCCCCCAGCTACTCTGCTCAGTAGCTCCTCTCATCCACGTCCTGCCCCTGCCTCTCCCCTTCCCACCTCGCCTATGCTTTCTCTGACTCTGCCTCCCTGTTATGACTTTAAAATCAATTCAGTCAAACGGCCCTTTCATTTCATCAACATCAATCAAGCTGATTTTCATAGTGCAGCCAGTATCTTGGTTGGGCAAAAATCAACAAGTTCTTATGGGTCCACATGTAATAAGCACAGCTCGGTGTGTTCCTCTGCTTGTGGTCCTGGATCGGCCTCAGATGCTCTTTTTATTCAGTTCCTTCTTCCCCTGAATTCCTTTGAGTCCATTGGCTTTGGTCCATCAGATGTGAAGCCTTTAAGTATGAGATGCAGGAAGACAGCCTGGCCTTGCCTTTCCTTTTCCAGCAGGCATGTCCCTCAGTGTAACAGTAACCGCAGATCGATATGTCAATTCAGCTACATACCTGAGATTATTCAGCAGAGTAAGACAGAGATTACTCAAGCTGCCTAGAGACCCATGCAGTTCCTACCCAGAGCCCCAATCATTGTAACCACCAAGTAAGGGGCAGAGGCTGATGACTGTTACAAGGGGGTTGTACACGTGACCACCAACCACCCTCGTTCCAGGGTTCAGAGATACTTTGCATATTAAGGTTTCCCTCATCTGTGCCCCAGGCTGGGCTAGACCACGTCTAAGCCATCCAGGCTCCTGGAGAGAGAACTTATTACCAATCTTTCTCCGTATAATTCACTGCTCATCTCACCCACGCGTGCCCAACCCTCTCCTACTGCCACCACCTGTACCAGTCTTCCTCCACATCTCTTGCCACCAGGTCTTGTTCTTTCATCTGGCCAACTTCTTCCAGTTATGACAGACACAGAAACATAGCACTCAAGTCCTCCTTCACTGAAGGGCTCCCTGCCCAGCTGCAAGGAGTGCAGGTAGATGATAGTCTCCAGCTGTTAACTCCTTCAGGATCTGCCACAGCTTTTAGGCTGAGGTCATCATCTTTTTGAGGCAAGCCCTGGCCAATGATGGAGCAAGACCACAGTACAAGGGTATAATCTCTGCCCAATGCAGGAGTCCTCTAATGGACAATCTTTACTCAGAATGAGCAGAGACTTTGTAAGATCTGAATCAACATCTATCCACTCTTCAACACTCCTTTCTTTCATCTCCTTTCATAGGTGTTACTTTTTAATAAATCTTTTGCACTCCTAACCCCAACTCAGTGTCCGCTTCTGGAAAACCCATCCAACTCAATTCCACAGACCAGTCCCCTGTCCTATGAGTTAGGATGCTTTCTGCTGTAAGTTAACAACTGCGTCTTTAAAAGAATGGACTTATTATCGTACATAATAGGAATCCCAAAGGTAGCCAGATGCAGGCTTGGTTTAGTGGCTCAACAACATCATCAAAGACCCACATCCTTCCTACGACCTTCCCAACTTTCCACTCCTTCATCCTCAGGGTTCTGGCTGGGTCTTTAGGCTTGTTCCTTGTCCCTGAAGTTCTGGGTATCACCTGTAGACCTGGAAGGGATAACCAAAGACAAGGGGCATTTTCTCGTATGTGTCTCTTTCAACTGGTTGCTGGGAGTTCCTCTGAATACTTGCCCTCAGAGCTCACTGGTCATAATTGTATAAAATGTCCATGCTCTTGGTGTAAAGGAAGCTAGGAAGAAGACAAAAGAAGGTGGAGGGGAATGGTTGTTCAGGAACCAACCCCAACCAAGCCCACCACCCCATCCATTTATCTTAACTTGGGAATGTGGAGGTCTGTCTTCAGGTCCCTTCCGTTTTTCCTCTGTTGGAGGCTAAACACTCCTCTCTTGGATGGTGCCTACTGTCATCAAGGTGGAAGTCAGCAATTTATAGCAAGAACATAACTATGATCAATTTCTTTTGTTCAACTTCTGCTGCAACCACAGATATTCTTTCCTGGAAAGCGGGCTATGGAGAATCAAGGGGCCCTTTACTCCTGAGCATTTAGTGGGTAGCTGCGGCCTCTGTAGGCAGTCACCCCACCACAATCACCTAGCATGGGTGGTTTGGATTATTGTTATTCCACCCAAAATATTCCCTCCCCCACAACCTTCTTTCCCTTTTCAACTGAATTCTTCACATCCTTAGTGGCTCCTGCTTCCAGGAAACCTGCTTCATGCCAGCACTAACAACCACAGAACAGCTTCCCACATGACCTCTTAGTTCTTTTACAGCAAAGCATATTGATTCAAATGGTCTCTTCTCTCTACTTGTTTCACCCTCAGAATCTCACAGGTTGATGTCTGCCACCTTTGGCGGTTTCCATGCCATCTGCACTATGGCTGCCATATCTCGTAACACATGTATGACAATGAGATCTTCATATTTTTAAATGGACTTTCTATTCTTGCTCAGATAGAGGTTTATATCACTCCTCCATGGAAAACAAAAATCATTTTCCCTGAATAGAAGGTAGCCATAAAAATACACACAATGAAAATGAAGCAATGGCAGCCTGACGCTGCATGATGGGTAGTATCTGGGTAGAGCAGGGGGAAATGCCGTGAAATATGAAGACTATGGAAGGAGATCGCAGCTCCCAGACAAGGCAGTGACACTCATGAATACGGAGATGTAGAGAGATTGAGGTTCAATTATTTGGCTCAGTCAGAGGCACCTGGATCTGTATTTAGCCCAAAAGAAAGCTACTAGAAGAGAGTTTTAGATGAAATTTCAAAGGCAGTATTTTCCATGTTCCCCTCTCGTTGGTGTTTCTCTCTTCAGCGTAGGTGGGCTCTGTGGTGCCTGGACCTGGGTCTTTGAATTTCCTGGTGTTCTGGGGAGATAAGGCCGGGGATGGGATGCCTTTTTGGCACTGGCAGGAAGAAGTGCCTCTCCTGTCCACTGTGGAGCCAATTCCAGGATGCTTGGACCAAAGGTGAGAGGAAGGAAGGTAAGGCCACAGCCCGATCTTGTCCCCAGGTGCTACACCTGTGTATTTGGGTACAACTGTGAGCCCCACTGGTTTCCCTAAGAGTGAGGCAAGGGATAGCCAAGGGAGGAATGTATCAGTTTTCCCATAAAGGTAATAAAAGAGAGGAAAGGAAGCTTCTAAAGTTAGGGAAAACATGTTAAGGAGGGTTGTGTCATGCTAATAATCATGTAGAGGCCTGAAGTGAAGATGGCAATGACAAGGCAACGGGAAACATAACAAAGAGAGAGCTGCAAAACTGCCATGCTTTGCTCTCTGGAGTTGTTCAAGCAGGGTGGCTTTGAATGACCAGGAATATGGGCCAGGAAGAGAATCTACAGGAGAAGGTGCTCCCTGGGAGGCTCTCACAATTGAGGCGTGAAGAACTGAAGCAGGAAGCAATACGGGGGAAGCAGCTGGGCCTGGGAGTCATGGGGTCTTGCTTTGGACTCAGCCAGACTTCTAGCTTTGGCATTTGCTAGCTGTGTGACTTGGGAAAGTTACATAACCTCTCTAAGCCTCATCAGTAAAATGAGTCTGGTAATACCTAACTCATAGGGTTGTGGTGAGGATTAGATTTTTAAAAAGTATGTGTAAGGCCACAATAAATGGTCCTGGATAGGATGGGAGAAGATTGTAGGACAAAACTCAAAATCACAAAAAAAAAGTCAGACTTACTGGACCGGCAGAGACCTGAGGAACCCCCAAGACTATCGCCCTCAAATACCTTTTTAAACTTTGAACTGAAACTACTCTTGGAGGTCACCTTTCAACTCAATAATCGACTGACTCATACAATAAACAATATCACCCATGAGTACTGGGCTCCTTTTACATATGCATAGAAAATCACCTATTTGAGACCAAAAGGTCAACATTTATCCTTAAGCAAAGATGAGAAGGTGGCGGGGGCAGGGCAGGAAAACAAGAATTTTGGAAATGGAACAACCCGATTGGAAATAATAATACTGTTGATGCAAAATGTGGAAAATGCAACCAATGTCACTGAACAATATGTGTGGAAATGGTTGAACGGGAGACTAATTTTCTGTGTAAACTTTCACCAACAGATTTTAAAAAATTTTATAAATATCAAAATGTCAAAAATAAAATACTAAAAAATATGTTTAAATATTATAAAATATTTTTTGAAAAAGTACATGTAAAACAGCAAGTCAGGATCTGGTACAAAGTGTAAACTCGGTCACTAACAGCAATTTATTATTATTATCATTGTTCTCATTATCATCATCATCACTTGCCTTGGAGCTGTCTCAGACGGTGGGACTGGACTGGTCCCAGTAGGATGAAGAAATGTTTCTAAATCAACCAACAAAGGAACAAATAAAGAAAAGCCAAGAACAATCTGTCCTGTGACAAAGAGAAAAACAAAAACTAGGAAAAACTATCAACCTCCGCCCAAGACGGCTAAGAGGACAAAGAGGCATTTTAGAGGCACCGCCCTCAGCACCGAAGATGCTTCTTGGTTTAAAAAAAAAAAAAAAAAAAAAAAATGGAGTCTTTTAGGAGAGGTAAAGACCAGACTGGGGATTGAGTCTTAAAAACCTCCCTCCTGGCTTAAAAAAATAAATAAATGAAAGACAGAAAATTAAAGCATTTGTGCTTAGGGGGAAAAAACAGCTAGTTTTATAATCTGCCATTTGAAAAATCAAATCTATATAAAGAAAGAAAGCTGGGAGCTGAGGCAAGACTGAGGTTTCTCGGCGACAGCTTCATTTGTAAGTTCCGTGCGGCTCTTGAAGGTCACTCGTCCCAGGCCTCCATCCCATCTCACAAACAGAAGATGGATCTGCAGTCCCTTCTCTGGAGCAGGTTATACAAGGAAACAATAAATGCGAGAGGCAGCGGCACTCCTTAAGAGGTCTAAATTGAATTGCATTGACTTTTTACAAAGCCACAAATTGCTTATCTTATTCAAGTGCTGGAGTGTTTGCTTTTTGATGAGCTCCGTAGAAAGATACCTTGAAGTTCCACAGTGAAGTGAGTCGTTCAATTTGAACTGTCAGTGGTGGACTGAGGACAAAGCTGAAGGGCTCAAGCCTCCTGGGCTTCCCCTGCTTTTCCCTTTATCAAGGCCAAGGAGGGTGGGAGGGATCCAGGGACCATGGACGTGAAGGTGCTTGCAGCTGGTGTGCAGACCTGTGAACCAGGAGGCTGCTCCTCCTCCTGGCCCAGCCTCACCCTTGCTGTGCGACCTCAAGCAGGTCACTTAACCACTCATGGGTTCCTGATGCTCATCAGGAAACTAAAGAGAATGGTACTCTACAACCTATCTCACTTGTGAGGGTCAAACAAGATAACAGTCGTAAAGAAATAAAGCATTTCTCAGGTTGAAGGGGTAAAGAAAGAGGGAAGAAATGAAGGAAAAGGAAGAATAATTTCAGCCAAACAGCATGTATATCAGTACATTTGTTTATAAACAACTGTGTGTGTGTGTGTGTGTGTGTGTCAGAGAGGAGGTTCGGAAATAATACAGTCAAACTAGGTGTTGGACTAACTCGGGGTTCTCAGCGTTGGCTGCACAGAAGAATTACCTGGGAAGCTTTTTGAAGCTCAGTGGCCACCACGACCCTACCAACTAAATCAGAATCTCCGTGGGTGAGCCCACATCATCATTTTGTGCCCTGAGCTGTCAGAAAAGATGGGACTAAACTGGTCCTAGTAGCATGAATAAATGTTTCTAAATAAACCAGCAAAGAGCAAATAAAGAGAAGCCAAGAGCACATCCCCGTGATTCTAACAAGCAGACTAGGTTATGAACCACTGGGCTAACTGAATAAGGAGTAGAAAGAGGACATCGTTTGTCCCATTTGTTTAAAAAGGTTGGTGTTACTGTGTTTTGAGAAAATGGCTACCAGTTGGTGGAGGGCGTGGCCATATCAATGACAGGCACCAACCATGTGGTTCGCCATACCGCTAAAATGAGAAGATCCAGGGTGTCAAAGAGGAGCCAGAGATGGAAAGACAGCTTCCGAGAGGCTGGAGAAGGGACACTCTTGATTTGAAGTTGGAGATGTCAGGGTGTCTCGGAAGACCCCCATGGATGAGGGGAATCAGATGGCCTCTGACACACGGCACTGGCCCTCAGCTAGGGATCCCACAATTTGCGGTGGCTCCTCCAGCACCAGGGGTGAGAGGCCAGCTCTGTTCATTCCATTCTGGGTGCTTCTCCAGGAAGTTAGTGCAGATACCCCCTTCCAATTGCAAGGAGGAGTGGCCACACCCAGTGTGTGTCCAGGAGTTCTGGGCCTTAGAATCCTCAGACTCCTTCTTAGAATTCTTTAGGTAGCAAAGTTGGACGTGGAGGAAAGGGCTGTGAAGGCTCCACTGTGTGAAGGTGTTTGAACTTATATAATCTGTTTTGTTCACCAAGACAAGCACTTTAGTGGCGGAATGGACAAATCCTCACAGGACCTTACTCTTTCAGCTGACTAACAGCTCTCCTTGCCCCCTACTTTCTCTCCTCCCCTTTGAACACATACACATACCCAGATGTTAGCTTATAAAATCCAAGATGCAGACCTCCAAGGGAACTAACTGAAAAACCTTTCTTAAGGGTGTTACCTAAAAATCTGAACCTTTAATTTTTTGATTCCAGCTATTTTACTGGAAATATTTTTGCATTCAGTGTTATAAAAAATTGCTCTTTAAATAAAGAACATAGAATCTTCCAATATTTGACAGGGACAGATCTGAAAGGAGCTGGATCCCAAACCCAGAGGACAATTTCTTTGTGAAATTTTTCCTTCTCCTTGGGAAAAACAAAAAATCTTCCTGTTGGCCTTGGCTTATACCAACATATACAATATGCCAACAATAACAATTGTTACTGCAGTTCTCCATAACTCCCAAAGTGCCACAATATCATTGACCCCACAAATACATATTATTGGTCCCATTTTATAGCTGAACAAACTGAGCCTCAGCGAGGTTAAGGATCCTGCCAAAATCACACAGATGCTTTATATTTGAGCCCAAGCCTTCATGAATCCACATCATCCAAATCACATCAGTGAGGTCAGGGGTCCTGCATGGTTTCTACAGGGCTAAGGTATTGGCAGACCTGGGACATGGGTGCATGCTAGATGTTATAATGCCTTGCCCAAAGGTTCAAGGGCATTCATTCATTCAGAAGTATTTACTGAGCCTTGGTGGTTCAGCGGTAGCATTCTCTCACTTTTCATGCAGGAGGCCCAGGTTCAATTTTCAGCCAATGTGCCTTGTGCACAGCCACACAAGTGGAGGCTTGTGTGTTGCTATAATGCTGAAGAGCTTTTAGCAGAACTTCCAGAACTAAGATGGGCTAGGAATAAAGACCTGGTGATCTACTTCCAAAAATCATCCAATAAAACTCTATGGAGCACAATGGTCAATCCATAACCAATCATGGGGGTAGCACAGGACTGGACAGCATTTCTTGCTGTGGTGCACAGTGTCACCATGAGTAGGCGGTGACTTGACAGCAACTAACAAAAACAACAATATGTACAATAAATAGAGAGATCCCACTCCTGCCTCCGTGGAACTTACAGTCAGGGCAAGGCTGCCTCTGCTCCTGGGGACACAGTCACATCAACATGGACAGGAAGAGTCCAATAGCAAATGCTCAGTAGTGGGCCTAGCCCTCTGAAGATGGTCCTGGTGCCTCCCCCATCCCTCTTACTCTTCTCACCCCTAGGGTCCAAGGCTCATCTGCAAAACAGAAATGTGATTTTATAAAAATAAAACACATTGCAGAGTTCGTGAGTTCTAGTGCCTCTCTTAGGGTTGTGTGCTTGTTGTAAATGCTGAGAGACACTAAGGAAAGAATAAACTCCTAATAGTGAAATACCAGGCATTATGTGAGCAAGGAGAATTCTTTGAAGAAGATCTGCTTTGGACCATGACATTAAAACTTCTAGAGACGATGGATAGATGTTTGAACAGATGTATGGACAGAGGGATGGATGGATGGAAGGAAGGATGGATGGATAGATGGATGGATGGATGGATGGATTATAGTAAAATAACACATAGATATTCAATGGATGACAAAGAAGTGTAAGTAATCCATCAAAAGAGAACAAAAGAAGGTAGGTGGTGAATAGTATTTTGATAGATGGACAATGGTTAAATGATAGATGCATGATAGTTCAATAATATTCCATTCAGGAAAACACAGTTGCAGAAACAGAGAAGGGAAGGGAATAAAAACCAGAGAGGACTGCACCCCTTGGTGGACAGATTGATTAGTGTGTGGTATCTCACTTGAGTGACAGTGCCCTCTGGTGGACAGATTGACCGTAGCCAATTCTCTGATGTGTTAGGGAGACATTGAAAGTTGAAAACTGAGATATGGAACTTTCAAATACTAATTAAACCAGGGAGGGAGAAGGCGCTATCACAGACAGGGAAAGGAAGTGGTAAACAAAGGGTGAAGGCTCTGTCCGACTGAGAGTTTTTTGCAGAAAGTAGTGTAGGCAAAAACATGAAATTCTGGGAAGAACTGAGAAAGTTAACACCATCGAAAATTCCAATACCTCAGCAAAAAATCACAACACACAAACAAAGGAGAAATAATGACCCATCCAAATGAGCATGATGAAGCGAGTAAAAGCGCATCTGTGAAAGACCAAATAATGAAAAGAATGGAAGAATATAATACAACAACATTAAACATAATTACAGAGTTAAGGAAAAGCATAGACAAAGATCTAAAAGAAATAAGGGAAACAATGCATGAAAAAAATGAGGATCTAAAAAAGAAATAAAAAGAAACCAGACAGAAACATTTCAACTGAAAGGGACAATACCTGAAATGAGAAACACAATGGAAGGATTTAACAACAAATTTAATCAAGCAGAAGAAAGAATTGTCGAATTAGAGGATAAAATAGTCAAAATTACAGAGGCTGAAGAGCGACAAGAAGGGAGGCTCAAGGAGGTTGA
>NW_004444191.1:1440853-1442381 GCF_000243295.1 Trichechus manatus latirostris
GTACAGAAAATACTAACGGGAGTTCTGCAAATGGAAGGGCAAAGACATACATAAAAAGAAAGATCTCTAATAAAGAGAATGCATGGAGAATTATAAGGGCTAGTAGTAAGGTATTCATGTTTGATAATTCCAATTGTTTTGTCCTTCATGTTTTTTAATGACAAATGTACAAAAAATAAGTATAAAATTATGTTCCAGGGCACGTGAAATACGAAGATGTAATTAGTGGTAACAACAACAAAATGGGGTGGGGGGAGAATGATCTAGGTATAGAATTTCTTATATGTTAGTGAAGTTAAGTTGGCACCAACTTACCTTATGATGTTATAAATATAAATTGTTAAATGTAATGTTCATGGTAATCACTAAGAAAATATCTAAAAAACATAATACATAAAATAAAGGAAGGGAACCAAAATAGCTCACTACAATAAACCAACAAAACATAAAAGCAAGCAGTACTAAAAGACAAAGACAAAAATGGCTTAAGACAAACAAATAACAAATAACAAAAAGGCAGAAGTAAGTCGCTTATCAGTAATCACAGTGAATGTAGATGGACTAAATGCACCAATCAAAAGACGAAGAGTGGCAGAATGGATAAAAAACATGATCCAACTATATGCTGTTTACTTAGACCCAAGGACACAAATAGGTTGAAAGTGAAAGGATGGAAAAAGATATTTCATGCAAATAGTAACCCAAAGAGAGCTGAGGTGGCAATCTTAATATCAGACAAAGTAGACTTTAAGACAAAATCTGTTAGAAGAGATAAAGGTGGACATTATACAGTGATAAAAGGTCAATTAATCAAGAAGATTTAACAATTATAAATATATATGCACCCAACTTCTGGGCACCTAAATATATAAAGCAAACACTGATAGAATTGAACAGATAGATAGATAGTACTACAATAATAGTTGGAAACTTCAACACACCACTTTCAATATTGGACAGAACAACTAGAAAGAAGATCAGCAAAGAAGCAGAGGACCTTAATGACACTATAAACCAACTAGGATTAACAGACATATATAGAACACTCCACCCCAAAACAGCACAATGTACATTCTACCCCAGTGCACATGGATCATTCTCCAAGATAGACCACATATGAAGTCACAAAGCAAGTCTTGATGAATTTGAAAAGATTGAAATCCTACAAAGTATTTTATCTGACCACAACAGAGTGAAGCTAGAAGTCGATAACAGAAAAAAACATGAACTATACACAAACACACAGAAATTAACCAACACACTGTTAAACTACCAATGGGACAAGGAAGAAACCAAAAGAGAAATCACAAACTACTTAGAATCAAATGAAAATGAAAGCACAACATATCAAAACTTACAGGATGCAGCATAAGCAGTACTCAGAGGGAAACTTATAGCAATAAATGCCTACATGGAAAAAAAAAGATCTCAAATCATCAACGTAACTCCACAACTTGAAGAACTAGAAAGACAAGAGCCAACTAAACCTAAAACTACCAAAAGAAAGGAAATAACAAAGATCAGAGCA
>NW_004444191.1:1444052-1444975 GCF_000243295.1 Trichechus manatus latirostris
TATGGTCAGCTGATTTTTGACAAGGGTGCTAAGTCCACTCAATGGTGAAAGAAGAGTCTCTTCAATAAATAGTGTTGGGAAAACTGGATTCCTACATGCCGAAGTGAAACAGGATCCATGCCTGACACCATGCATAAAAACAAATTCAAAATAGATTAAAGACCTAAATGTGAAAACTAAAACCATAAATTTCTTGGAAGAAAATGCAGGGGCAATGCCATCAGGCCTAGCTTTTAACAATAGATTATTTAATATAGTAACAACACAGCAAAACCAAAATAAATAAAAGAGACCTCATAAAAATTAAAGTCTTTTTTCACCAAAAGATTTTCCCAAAAAAGTAAAAAGACACGCTACTGACTAGGAGAATATCTTGGGAAACCATATATCCAATAAGAACCTAATAACTAAAATATATATAAAACTTCAGTAACTTAACAACAAAAAGATAAATAACTGTCATAAAACAGGAAAGGACTTGAATAGACATTTCAACAAAGAAGACCTTCAAATGGCCACCAAACACATGACAAGATGCTCAACATCAATAGCCATCAGAGAGATGCAAATCAAAACCACAATGAGACACCATTTCACTCCTACTAGGTTGGCTAAGATAAAAAAACAAAATAAAACAATGTGAGCGAGGATGTGGGGAAATTGGAACCCTTATCCATTGCTGGTGGGAATGCAAAATGGTGCAATCATTTTGAAAAACAGTGTGGAGCTCCCTCAAAAAACTAAAAATAAATCTATCATAACCAAAAAAACTGAAACCCATTGCCATCGAGTCAGTTCAGACTCATAGCAGCCCTATAGGACAGAGCAGAACTGCCCCACTGAGTTTCCAAGAAGCAGCCGGTAGATTTGAACCGCTGACCTTTTGGTTAGCAACCAAGCTTTTAACCAGGGCTCTATAGGGT
>NW_004444191.1:1447023-1449301 GCF_000243295.1 Trichechus manatus latirostris
GGGGGGTCCCAGGTGCAGCCCCCCGCAGGGAGGCAGCACAATGAGTCCTCCACCCCCACCTCCTGTGAGCCCTAACAAAGACAAACCTGGAGTGCTTCTCCAGTTAGGCGTTAAGTAGCAGACTGATTGCTCCGAAGTTGACAAGTGACAGCGAGCGAGGCCACAGGTGCTTCTGACAGCCCTCCTCGGGGAAGGAGGGACAGGCTCTGAGTGGGCAGGGGGATCGCTGAGAGAGGGGCCTTCACCTCCCAGAGCAGGGAATACCCTGCCTGGACAAAGTCCTGACCTTGGCCCAGACCACCACTACCGGGTCCCCCCTTGAGACGAAGGCAGGGACCCCTGGGGCCTGGTCACTTTTTTCAGACTTTCCCCAATGCCTCAGCCTCCCCCCTCCTCCAAGAACTGCCACAGTGGAAGCTCCCACCAGAAGAAAATTAAGATTTTATTAGCGAGTGATGGGAAATGGCACTCCCTGAGCTGTGGGGGGTGGGGGGGGACTGAAGACTCTAGCTCCAGCCCACCTCTTCTCTGCGGCCTTCTGCGGTGACGCCTCCCCACAACACCTCGTGCTCAGTTTCCCCGTTTCTTCAGCACACAATGGAGTCCCACAGCCAGCGACACCGGGTCTGCATGAGCACTGCTCACTGTCTCCACCAGTAATTTTTTTTATTTAAGTAAAACAGAAATCAGCAGGGCTGATCTAGTTGATGGAGACTCTGGGGAGTAGGTACAACAGTTAAAGTGTTCGGCTGCTAACCAAAAAGTTGGAGGCACCCAGAGGTGCCTCGGAAGAAAGGTCTGGTGATCTACTTCCGAAAAATCAGCCATTGAAAACCGTACGGAGCAGAGTTCTACCCTGACACACATGAGGTCGCCATGGGTCAGGATTGACCCAACAGCAACTGGGGATATGGCTGAAGCAGAGAGGGGGGCCAGAGCCCCACCTGTTCTGCTGCCCCACCGTGTCCCCATGGTGGCCCCGACTCTCCTCACTGAAATCCAGGGCCCCCCAGCACACAGCCTGAGGGACACACAGCTCACTCTATACACGTAGCATTTTATCACATCAACAGCTATGCTGACCTGTGTCTGCTGTCCCACAGATTCATCTGTGTGGCTTTTACCCTCCCCCTCCCTCCCCAGCAAGATTATAGGCGGTAGAGCAAGTCCCAGCAGACACCCGACAAAAGCAGATCATCTGGCTGATGGAGAGTTCTAGGCCCAGGGACACACGATCCTCCACAGGCTACCCAGAGGGGTGGCCGTCACCCTCCACCAGCTCGCCCACCCTGTGCCCTTCCCTTTGTAAATCCAAATAAATGCATGCTGCCTAACAGCCAATTTGCCCACCAATTTATGTCAACAACAAGATCAGCGCTCGGAGCTGCACGTGACTGGGCTTCCGAGCTCTGGAAGGATTCTGTACATAGGTGTGCATACGTGTGTGCATGCATGTGGGGGGCGGGCAATGCTGGGAGCTATCTTGGGCTGTTATCAAGAGCTGAATGCCTTTGCCCACGCTGATTTCTCTACCCCTACAAAAATGATAATAGGGTCATCCACGTAAAGCACTTACCTCAGTCAATGGGGAAAAATCGTGAGTGTCCCACGAATGTTGGTAGTGATTTGTTATTGTTAGTATTATTATTACCACCCGGAGTGCCCTCCATGAACCTCCTCCCATCCAAACCTCCCACTCTTCATTCCAAGCCTTCTCCCTCCTCCAGGAAGCCCTCCAGACAACACCCACGTTCCTGGCTTTGCCTTCCTCCCTGTTTGTTTCGTTGGTTCTCATCTGGAGTTGTTCCTCGTGCATTGTTTCAGGAGCATCTATTCAGGGGCAGGTTAACCAGTGAGCAAGGAACGCACGGCTTCATTGTGTTTGCTTACTAATCTTTGATGTGGTGCAAGACAGGGGAAACTGTGCACCACTGATCAGGAAGGGAGCACAAGTAAGCCCGTGTGCACCTTGCTTGTTGGGTAATCGGTCCCATGTTGTGTCTTCGTTCCCGGATGGAGCAGAGGATTTCTGACATGGGGCCCCTGTCCTATGCTTTCTCTATAAACCTCACACGGCCTGGTTAAGGACTGAGCAGGCAGCAAAGGTGGAGTGACTGGTGGGTTGTTCCTGAGGTACCTGTCTAGGATCATCTTCTAGGTCCTTCTCCTTGTAGCTCAGTGTACGAGAAAGGCAATGTCCTCTTGTGGGTGCATAGTGACTGACCCAGGATGAGGGCATGGGGGAAAGAGGGATGGGGAGAAGAATAGCAGCCAAGGT
>NW_004444191.1:1450446-1451847 GCF_000243295.1 Trichechus manatus latirostris
CATCCTCGACTTCACTACTGCCTTCCCTCTTCCTGTCACTACTGCCGCTGCCTGTACCGTGAGCTGGAATCACTCGCCATTATTCCGATAAACACAGAGACACCAAACACATAGCCTACGGAACACTGGGTGTGAAAAATAGCATGTTAGGCTCACCGGCTCCACGGATACCCTGCCAAGGTGACCACCTTTCAAATGGGAAAATGTTCATTCTTTTGTACTGAAATATCACCTCTTGTTCGGATGCCTACGTCCCCAGAAAACACAGCAATAACTGCATTCCAATTCTATCCTTCTCAAATGTAAATAAATTTAAGGGACACATTCCCGAGGGGAGGGAGCAAGAAGAGTTGAACTATTTTTTGCCCTTTTTTTATTGATGTAAAAGTAACCTACAGTGAAATGCAAAGATCTTAAGTATACAATTCCCTGAGTTTCCACAAAGGCAAACACCTGTATAACCAACACCCCAGTCATGCCTCCTGCCAGTAAATTCCCACTCTTCAAAGACAATTAGTGTATTCTGTTACCATAGATTAGTTTTGCCTGTTCTTGAACTTCATGAGATCATACAGTACATAATCTTCAGTGTCTGGCTTTTTGTACTCAACGTAACGGTTTGAGATTCAACTATATTGTTATGTGTATCTGTAGTTGTTGTTTTTTTTTTTTTAATTGCCAAGGAGTGTTTTATTGTAGGATATACAACAGCCGATTTATACGTTCATCTGTTGATGGGAATTTTGATTTTTTTCCAGTTTTTTTTTATCATTGTGACTAAAGTTACAAGGAATATTCTTATACAAGACCTTTTGTGAACATTCGTTTCTCTTGGATAAATGGCTAGGAGTGTAAATCCTGAGTAATAAGGTGGGTGTATGTTTAATTCTATAAGCAATTGCCACCAGCAATGTATGGAATTACAGTTGTTCCTATCCTCTCAAACGTCTGGGGCTGACAGTCTTTTTAATTTTAGTTCGTCTAGTGATTTTAATCTCACTGTGGTTGTAATTTGCATTTCCCTGTTATTTAACAATGTTGAGTACAGTTTTACTTATTTATAGACCATTCGTCTTTTTTTGTAAAGTGTCCATCTAGGTCTTTTGCCCATTTTTATTGTTTATATTTTTATTCTTGATTTGTAGGCATTATTTATATATTGTGGATACAAGTTAATTGTTACATGTATTTTGGTCAGGAGAAATCACAAATTTTGGTAAAATTTAATTTATCAACCTTTCCCTTTTACAGGTGATGCTGTTTGTATCCTCTCTAAGAAATCTCTGCCTACCTCCAGATCATGAAGATTTTTTAAGTGTTTTTTTTCCTAGAAGTTGTATAATTTTAGCTTTAGCGCTTAGGTCTATGACTCACCTCAACTTACTTTTTGTGTATGATATA
>NW_004444191.1:1452105-1452942 GCF_000243295.1 Trichechus manatus latirostris
GTATATTTTGTTAAATTTATCACTAAGTATTTTGTGTTTTTTGATGCTCTTCTAAATGGTATTTCTTTAAATTTCTGCTTCCAGATATTTGTTGCTAGATGTAGGGAAAAAAAGAGAGGGATTTTTGTGTATTCACGTTGTATCCTGAAAACTGCTAAAATTATTTATTAATTCTACTAGTTTTTTAAATTCCTTAGTATTTTCTACTTAGACAATCCTGTTGTCTATTAATGAAGAGAGATTTGCTTCTTCATTTTCAATCTTTATACCTATTCATTGATTTTTGCCTTATTGTACTGGCTACATAGACAATCCTGTTGTCTATTAATGAAGAGAGATTTACTTCTTCGTTTTCAATCTTTATACCTATTCATTGATTTTCTTGCCTTATTGTACTGGCGAGGACCTTTGTAAAATAGTGAATATACATGGTGAGATAGGTATCATTTTCTGGTTTCCTATGTTTTTCACCATTAAATATGATACCAGTTGTGGATTTTTGACAAGCTGTTTATCAGATAAGAGCATTTCCTTCCATTCCTAGTATGTTCAGGGTTTTTAACCTGAATGGGGATTGGATTTTATCAGTTATTTTTCCTGCATCTATTGAGATGGTCATTTTTTTAATTTTTAGTCTATTAATGTAATAAATTACACTGATTGGCTCTTAAATGTTAAATCACTTTTGTATTCCTAAATTTAAACTCCACTTGGTCATGGTTTATTTTTTATATATATATCGCAGAATTCAACTTGCTAATTCAATTTTGCTAAGGATTTTTACATCTATGTTCATGAGGAATGTTGGTCTGCAGTTTTCCTTTCTTGTAAAGTTTG
>NW_004444191.1:1453924-1455176 GCF_000243295.1 Trichechus manatus latirostris
AAGAACGTGTATTCTGGAGTCGTTGGGGTTAGTGCTCCATAAATGTCAATTAGGTCAAGTTGGTAGCTAAATCAAGCCAAATCCATTGCTGTCCATTCAATTCCGACTCATAGCGACCCTATAAGGACAGAGTAAAACTGCCCCCATAGGGTTTCCAAGAAGCAGCTGGTGGATTCAAACTGCCAACATTTTGGTTAGCAGCCAAGTTCTTAGCCATTACTCCACTAGGGCTCCAAGCTGGTAGCTAGTGATGTTCAAATCTTCTATATCCTTGCTGATTTTTTGGTCTATTTGTTCTACTAATTACTTAGAGGATGTGTTAAAATCTCCTAATATGACTGTTGATTTGAATATTTCTCCCTTTATTCCCATTAGCTTTTGCTTTATTTATATTGAAACTCTGTTATTAGGTGCAAATACAATGTCTTCTTGATGAATTAATCTTTTTTTTAATCACTAGGAAAGTCTCTTTTCATCACTCCATATCTTATAATTCACTGTCTGATATTAAAATAACCATAAGCCAGCTTTCTTATGTTCTTATGTTCATTCTTTGCATTATATTTTTTACATCCTTTAACTTACAATCTATCTGTGTCTTCAATTTAAAGTGTGGGGTTTTGTGTAGATATCATATAGCTGGGTCTTCTTTTTTTTTTATCTACTTTAAAAATCTCTGCATCTTTATTGGAGCCTAAAACATTTACATTTAATGTAATTACTGATGTGATTGAATTTCAGTCTACTATCTCCCTGTTTGTTTTCTTTGTTTTATTATTTTTTGTTCCTTTGCTACTCCTTTCTTGCCTTCTTTTCTGTTAATCCAAGTATTTTTTAGTATTTAAATTTACTTCCTGTATTGACTTTTTTAGCTATATCTCTTTATATTGTCTTTAATGCTTGCTCTAGGGAATACAATATGCATCCTTAACTTATACAGCTTACTGAATACCACTTCAAGTAAAATCTATAAATCTTACTATTGTACATTTCCATTTACTTCCTATCCTTTGTGCTATAATTGTTATATATTTATTTCTATATGTAATACAAATCCCGTAACACAATGTTATTACTTTTGCTTTGAAATTGTTTAAAGAAATTATGAAAAGAAGAAAGTGATAGACTTTATATTTACCCGTATGTATACCATTTTCCATGCTTTCATTACTTCATTTAGATGTTAGTTTTCATCTGACATCAATTCTCTGCAGCCTAAAGAATTTTTTTCTAGCATTTCATGTAGTGCAGG
>NW_004444191.1:1457252-1458731 GCF_000243295.1 Trichechus manatus latirostris
GTAGTCTCTAACATACACGAGAATAGTCAGCAGCCCTGGGTAATGGCCATTCTTGACTCTTGTACTTCACTTTTACTCACTTGGTGATAGAATCATTGTTATTTATAAATTATGAATGTATAATGCATTATGGCATTGCCCAATCGGTCAACATTATTCTAGGGGTTTAGGGAGCGTCCCTAAGTAATGAACCTGAGGATGGGGACAAAGCTGAACACTTTGCCTGAGAAACTCTTGAATATTCATTGAGCTCAGCGTAGATTAGACATCTATGTTCTGCAAACTTCGGAATTTTTTTTTTTTTTTTTACTGAGGAGGTGGAACTAAGACACAGAACAGGAGGGCCTTGTGCAGGGTCTCAAAGACCTAGACAAGAAACCAGGCACAGGGATATTTCTGCCTCCTGTGAGGCAGTGTGGGATTTCTTATAGGAAGGCCTTTCTGATCGCCACCACTTCATGTTCAAGCTTCCCAGTTTTGGGGTGAAAGGTGTCCTCCCTTCTGAAGCCAGTATTATGACATGATTTTACCTCATTATACAAAGAATTCAGCCCTTGGAGACTGATTAAATGGGCTCCTTACCCTACCACTTACTAGCTGTGTGGCCTGACAAGATTATTTCACCTGTCCCAGCCCCAGCTTCTTATCTGCAAAGTTGGTGATTAATAATGCCTACCTGTCTAGGTCTTTGTGAGGATTACAGGAGATACTGTACGTAAAAGTACTTGGTACTTATCAAGCACGGGTAAATGCTCCATGAATGTACCCTAGTCCTGAGAGCAGCAGAATTATTTGCATCTGGTTTAAAAGAAGTGAGGACTTGGAGGATACCATGCACACTCCTCCTCTCACGACCCACAAGGAGCAACTTTAGATGAAGAGGCATCAAAGTTCCATGTTTCCCTCCTCAGCAGGGTAGGTTTTTTTCTGTGCCAGGTCATCAACTGGCCAAACAGTGTCTGCAAAATTCCTCCTCATAAGCTTCCTGAAATTTCTGTAAAGGACAATGCTTTTCATTCCACAACCACAGACAAGGCTCAGAGGGTAGTGGCAAAGACCAGCTCTCTTCAGGAGGGCAGGGTTGGAGAATGGAGAGAAGTGGGTATGGCTGAGTCAAGAAGAGGGTATCTGTCCATAGTGAGGAGGACTGAGGGTTCCCGTGAACTTGCAGGGTTTCGTGATTCTGGGGTAGGCTGACACTGGTTTCTACCTTCCCCTCCCCACCTCCACCCCCCACCCCCACTCCGCCCTGACCTTCCTAGACCTCAAGTCCTGGGGGAAGGAGAAAGCAAGATAAGAAAAATGTTCATTTGGGGGAGGCGCATTGTCAACTCACTGACGCACAGTGCTTGGGACTTCTGTGACACCGCCTCCTGCCCAAGTTTCCCTTCCTCTTGTCACCTCTGTCCACATCATCACGTGTCTCTTCCGAGTTTTCACATCCTCTCCTCCCATCCACGTGTTCTTCCCAGTTACTCA
>NW_004444191.1:1458831-1468936 GCF_000243295.1 Trichechus manatus latirostris
TCCCTTCCTCTTGTCACCTCTGTCCACATCATCACGTGTCTCTTCCGAGTTTTCACATCCTCTCCTCCCATCCACGTGTTCTTCCCAGTTACTCAATTCCATTGGTCCTTCACCTCCTTTATTTTTCTTTCCATCTTCCATGTTTGCTACCTCCTAACTCATTTCCTCCCTCCTCATTCTCTGCCCATTGTCTCCTCCACTCTTCTCCCTCTTGACTCCTAGGATACTGTTTTCCCCTGTTACCCGGATCCTTACTGTCTTAGTCAGCTAGTGCTGCTCTAACAGAAATACCACATGTGGATGGTGTCTCGGTCACCTAGCGCTGCTCTAACAGAAATACCACACGTGGATGGTGTCTCGGTCACCTAGTGCTGCTGTGACAGAAATACCACACGAGGATGGTGTCTCGGTCACCTAGTACTGCTCTAACAGAAATACCACACGTGGATGGCTTTAAAAAAGAGAAATTTATTCTCTCACAGTCTAGTAGGCTACAAGTCCAAATTCAGGGCATCAGCTCCAAGAGGAGGCTTTCTGTCTCCGTTGGCTCTGGAGGAAGGTCCGTTTCATCAATCTTCCCTTTGTCTGGGAGCATCTCAGCACAGGAGCCTCGGGTCCAAAGGACACGCTCTGCTCCTGGTGCTGCTTTCTTGGTGGTATGAGTTTCCCATGTGTCTCTGCTCACTTCTCTCTTTTATATCTCAAAAGAGATTGGCTTAAGACAGTATCTAATCTTGTAGGTTTCATCAATATAACTGCCACTAATCCATCTTATTACATCATGGTGATAGAATATACAACACAGGGAAACCACATCAGATGACAAAAGGTAGACAATCATACTATACTGGGAATCATGACCTAGCCAAGTCGACAGGTATTTTGTGGGACACAATTCAATCCATGACACTTACTCTCAGATTTTCCCTCTATCTCTCCCTTTCTGACTCTCTCTTTCTTCCCTTTCTTCTTCTTTTCTACCTTTCCAACCTTAACCTTCCTTTCTCCTCTCCCCAGCTCTCTCTTCTTTCTTTACTCCCTTCACCCTCACCTATGCAAGACAGGTAGAAAACCAAATGAGTGGAAGAAGATGGAGACATGTGAGGGAGATCCACTAGGCGAAGCAGGCGGAGAACTAGGCACAGATAGACTTGGGATGTTGACAAAGATCCTGCCTCTAAGCCAAAATAGAGAGCCCTGGAGAATGAGCTGTGAGGCGAGGAAAAAGACAGCCCTGCCCACCCCCTCCACTCCCACATCCTGTTCCTCAGAAAACACAGGCATCCTGAGACCTGACACAGTGTAACCTCGTGGAAAAGAGCATGGGCAGACTCTGGAGCCAAGATGTCTGGGATAAAAGCTTGCCTTTGCCATTTACTACTTGTGTGACTTAGGACAATTAATTAACTGCTCTGTGCCTTGGTTTCTTTATGTGTTAATATGGGGACAAAAGCAATACTTTCTTCTTAGATTTATTGTGAAGATTGAGTTAATATATGTTAAGTGTTTGGCACAGAAATGCTGTGTAACTGTTGTTGTTGTTGTTGGGTGCTGTTGAGTCAATTTTCAACTCATAGCAACCCCACGTGACAGAGTAGAATTGCCCCACAGGGTTTTCTTTATGGAGCAGTTCATCAGGTCTTTCTCCTGTGGAGTCACTGGTTGAGTTCAAACTGCCTACCTTTCGGTTAGCAGCAAAGTGCTTAACCAGTTACCTACTGGTTTTTGGTTTTTTTGGCCCAGAAGCTAAAAGCCCAAACTGATCAGTCCTTTGTCCTTTGTCTCCTTGGAGCTGTCCGTGGTTCTGAAGGCCTCTGTTTGCACCTTCTATCCATGGAGTCATGGAGTCCTGATGGCGCAATGGTTAAGAGCTCAACTGCCAACCGAAAGGTCGGTAGTTCGTATCCACCAGCCTCTCCTTGGAAACCCTATGGAGCAGTTCTACCCTGTCCTATAGGGTTGCTACAAGTCGGAATCAACTCGAAGGCAAAGGGTTTTGGTTCTTCCCTGGAGTCAGAGGGGCTTGGTCTCTGGTAATGGCAGCTCAAATCCATGAGCTTTCACTGTGTACCAAGGGCTGTGTTAAGCGCATTCCCTACATTTATCTCACCTATCCTCACTACCTGGGAGGCAGATATTGTCATCTCTGTTGTACAGATGAGAAAATGACATTTGTTTGAGTTGGCACAGGTCAGGTGGAGCTGGAGTTTTAACCCAAGTTTTGCTGATTCCAAAGCCTGCACTTTTTCTAGGACACTGTGCTCTCTCACAATGTCATACTGTGTCTTGAGTCCTCGTCCTACCTCTGAATTCCTAATTCCCTTATATCAACCACCTGTTCCTGCTAGCTGCTGCTGTTTTGACCCAGTCAACTCCCATGGCAGGCCAGGAAATGATCACTTATTGTATGTTGGCTGTTTGATACTCCCATAGCCATAGGTCATATTATCAAGGTATCACAGTGTGTTGTAATTGACTGCATGTGGGTCTCTCTCACCAGGTAAGTTTAAATTCCTTTGAGGCAGGGGATAGCTATAATTTACACTGATTGTACAGGAGATACTCATTAAATGTCTGTTACATTGAACAAATTTCTGTCCTCTCTTGGAAACTCTGGTGGCACAGTGGTTAAGAGCTACATCTGCTAATCAAAAGTTGGCAGTTCGAATCCACCAGGTGCTCCTTAGAAACTCTATTGGTCAGTTCTACTCTGTCCTATACTGTCACTCTGAGTCAGAGTCGACTCGGCAGCAATGGGTTTTAGTAACCTTCTAATACAGTAGCTTGTCTCACTCTGGTATTTCTTGACTCTGTAGGTGCTCCTTTTCCTCCACCTGGGTCTCTGCCATCCCTGCACCCAACTTGGATCACTGGCCACTCTGCCTGGTTTCATTGGTCTGTTAATAGGGATTTATTCATCAATCAATGCATTGAGCCCCTGAATGCCCAGCTCTATGCTAAGTGGAAGCAGATAGCATGGTCCCTGCACTCAAGGCATATAAAGTCTTCTATAAAGATATAATTATCATATGCGACAGTCAGTGAGCAATTAATACCACGCTGTATGTGGGATCAGCGCAAGTGCAGTAGGAGTGCGAGAGGGAGAGGAAAGCGAGCCTTGGAGAGTGAACAGGATCTAGATGAGAAGCTGAGAAAGTAAGACACTTCAGGCGGGGGCAATAGTATCCTTCACCTCCAGAGGGGCTTAGTGGGGGCGTGTGTGTGCAGGTGTGCATATGTCCATGTGTGTCCACATGTGTGTATGTTTGCATGCATGTGTGTGTAAGTCCATGAGTGTGTGTCCAAACGTATGCACGTGTGTATCCATGTGTGTATGGGTGGAGATGGTGGATGGTGGATGGGAGAAGTGAGAGCACTAGCAGACGGGCAAGTTTTATGGAGGAGGGGACAGATGGTGGAGGGCTTGGGGAGCAGAAACAGCAGTGTGGATGTGACATGGTAGGAAATTTGGGAGCATCAAAAATGCTCCTGAATTGGACAGCAGTGGGATCGGACTGTGTTTTAGAAATATCCTGCCAGCCGCACGTAGGGCCAGTGGGAGGGCAGATCCTGGGGGCAGTCCACAAGTCAGAAGGCTATCTGTAGGAGTCAGAGCAGAGGGGTGGGCCTTGGATTCAAAAGGTGGCAGTGGAGAAGAGAAGGAAAGTGTCCACTGTGGCAGAGCTATGCCGTGGTCCAGCCAAGGTGGGCCCAGTGGGAATAACAAAGCACAAACAGCCAAAGGTCCCTGCTGAGGGCTGCATTCTTCTCGCCCCACTCCCCACAGCACTCCTTGGTCCCCAGCGGGACGGTCTAGCTGTGAGGGATGGCAGAGGTTTGCAAGATGAAGAGAAGTGGAGAGCTCACCCTTTCACGCACACATCAGCACTGTCATCTGCATGCCATCTCACTCAGTAGCTTTGCCCGGGAACCACATGCGATTTCAGCTGGAAAACCCCAGGCTCTGCAGCTCCAGCTGGCCCAGAAATGATGCTGAAGGTAATTAGAGGATCCTGAGCAGGCGGCAGGTGGATGGTGGCCACATCGCTCTCTGCTGCTTTTCCAGGGTCACTCTGCCAAACCTCTCCAGAAGAGCTGTGTCATTTCAAGGGCTGTGGTTAATGGTGGTTCTATATAAAATCAACTCCATTGAAAACCACAGTCCACTAAGTGCCTGTGTGGGTGTTGGTGACCATGAAGAACATTGGGGTTAAAGTCCGGTCTCCTAACGAAAGCCCAAAGCAACCCAGAAAAACATATGCTGGTGGCTGAGGCCTTGTGGATGTACTTGCCTGTCAAGTGGATTGTTTCTGTCCCATTGGACACACACCAATGTTCCGTGTGTGACATTCCTCCAGACCTTTATAAAATCTTACACAGCTTCCCAAAGCCCCTTGTCCCATATGACACTAATAATACCTTGTGAAGTAGAAAGAGAAGACCACAGTAACTCCATCCATCTGATTGGCTAGGAGCCTGGAGTGTTGGCCTGTAGACTCCCTAACACATGTTCTCTGATAACTACTCATTTAATTGTCTGAATTCATTGTTATCCCATGAGCTCTGTGAGAGTAGTATCAGACCTGTCTTATTCATTGCTATTCTACAAATCCAGCGTAATACTTGGCATTCAACAAATATTTGTATGAATGAATGCCTGAACAATTTGTCTAAGGGTATACAGATGGTTCCTATCAGAACTGGAGCTGGATCCCAGGTCCCATGTTCTCTAATCTAACTATGATTATCATAGAATATTAGAACTAAAAGAGGAATTTAAAAAAATGTAGTTGAGTTGATTCCAACTCATGGCTACCCCCACGGACTCTGCCATGGGCCCCTTGCACAGCCGTCATCACTGACTCTGCTGCAGGGCCTTGCATACCCGTCACCACTGACTCTGCTGCAGGGCCTTGCATACCCGTCACCACTGACTCTGCTGTAGGCCCCTTGCACACCTGTCACCACTGACCCTGCTGTAGGCCCCTTACATACCTGTCATTACTCACTCTGCTGTTGGCTCTGCCACAGGCCCCGCCCGAGCTTCTCTCTGTCTTTAGTGTTACAGCCCATGACCTATGTTACAGCTCTTCTAGGAGGTTCTGTGCCTCCTCTCTCTCAACTTCTTCTCTCTTCTTGCTTTTCCTCCTTTCTGCTTTTTTCTTCCTTCTGAAACCTCTGTGGGGTTGGCTGCATAAATAAGCAAACTCCTTGTCAATTTCAAAGCATGGCCCTCCCACCAGGGCCACAAACTGACCAATGCGCTCTGAGTAAAGCACTTAATTTGCAAGGTCTACTATAGTTGCTTCATTTGCATAAGTATATCAACCAATCTCTGCAAGGTGCATAAAATAGACCAATCACAGGGCAGGCTGCAGCCCAGAGCCAGACAAAAAAATATCAAACATCAAGTTGCTTACCGCTTACCCAGGAAATGTCAGTCAACCTGGGCAAAAGTAACAAAACCTCTGAGGTAAAAAACTAGGGTAAATGTAACTCCTCAAGGCTTAGGGGAAAAGTCTGTCAAGCTATTTTTCCAAAGAACCAAAGCAAAAGACCACAGAAAGGAACTCACTTCACCACACGCCCCCAGAGACTCTGATGTAATTACTTCGGAGAAAGCCCTGGGCCTCTAACGCACAGCCGGAATTGACAACGCTGCCACAGAGCACCGCTACTCACAGCGTGGCCCTCAGACCAGAAGCAGGGCCTCTTCTGGGCTTGTGGTAGGAACGCAGAACCTCAGGCCCAGCCCCAGACCTGCTTCGTCAGAATCTGCAGCTTAACAAGGTTCCCAGGAGATTCACTGACCTAGCGCAGAACTGCACTGGTTCACAACCCCGGCTACTGGTAGAATCCCTCAGGTAGCTTTCAAAATGGCCCGTTGGTGGGCCTCACTCACCACCAAATTAGCCAGACTCTCCATGCCCTGGGGTCGTATTTGTAAGGAGCTCCCTGAGTGACTGCAATTTGCGGCCATGGCTGAGGTGGCACTTCATGCTCCCTGACTTGCATTCTAGTCATTATTTTTGTGCGTGACTTTTTCCCCTCCGCTGGACCGTACGTTCCCTGAGGGCAGAGACTGTGGTTCATCTGTTCATTTCTGCCACAGAAAGCTATTAAGCCCCTACTGTGTGGAAAGTGGAAACCATGGTGGTGCAGTGGTTAAGAGCTCGGCTGCTCACCAGAAGGTCGGCAGTTCGAATCCACCAGCTGCTCCTTGGAAACCCTATGGGGCAGTTCTACTCTGTCCTACAGGGTTGCTATGAGTCGGAATCAACTCAATGGCAATAGTTTTTTTGTTTGTTTGTTTTTAATGATTCTGTGAAAAGCACTGGTCTAGGCACTGGGGATACATTTGCAGCCTTTGTTGTTGGAAAAAGACAGTCCTCGTCAAGAAGTTCACGATTTAGCAGAAAGCCACCAGTTGCCGCAAGTCAACTCTGGCTCACGCCGACCCCGTGTGTGTCAAAGCAGAACTGTGCTCTGCAGGATTTTTAGGGGCCGATTTTTTAGAAGTAAATTGTGGCTCGGGTGGGACTCAAACTTCCAGCCTTTTGATCAGCCAAGCACGTTAATCTTTTACATCAAAGTGTAAGAATCAGTCTGTCAGAGGTGTGAGCAGGCCACCAAAGGACACTAGGGCAGGACAGCCTGACTCTTTTGGGGGAAGTCAAGGAAGGCTTCATGGAGGAGGCAGCGTTTGAGCAGCACCATGAAGTGCGAGCAGGATGACTTCACCAGATAGGTAGGATGAGGAGACAAAGTTCTTAGGAAAAGGAACAGCATATTCTTAACCACGGAAGCACATGTACCAAAGGATGGATATACAAAGCTGTCCCTCCCAGGCTTGTACCTAACAGCAGGATGTTGTAAACAGTCTAAGTGTTCATCAGAAGAAGATTGCTAACTAAATTGCCGTCCAGCCTTACAAAGGAATACCAGACAAACAGAAAAAGAGTGACGAGGCTGTTTATGGACTAATACAGAAAGATGTCCAAGATACTGTGTTAAAGAAGCTGGGGGGAAGAGCAGGCCTGACTTGGACCCCAGGACACCCCTCTGAGAACCCCAACACTGGAGCAAGCTGGGCCCCACAAGTACCCCCATGGTCTGCTCAGGGACGTACAGACTTAGTCCCAAGCCCAGCCCAGCCCAGCCCAGCCCAGCCCAGCGCCTTATTCTCTCCTGCAGGGTCTCCTGACAGCCTGGCCCTACCCTCCAGCGGAAGAGGCAGGCGGCAGGTGTGCTTCCCTGAGCACTGGGAAAGGCTCCTCTAAGACCTCCCCCCCGACAGAAACCAAAATGCCAGCATTAAATATTCATTCCTTTGGGTTAAGCGTTCCCTCTCCAGGGTCCTCTTTACAATTCAAATGCTTCTTTGGAGAGGAGCGAGCTACTTGTGGCTCTGAATCAAATGTTCTGGACTGGAATGAATGGAATGAATGGAATGAACAGCAGTCCTGCTCTGCCAGGGGGGAAAGACCTGCTCACCGCCCTTACCATCACCACCCACCCTTCGAGAAGGCCCTTCTGCAGTCCTGCAATCCTCTGTCCCCAGTCAGTTTCCAGACAGGGTGTGTGGGGAGGGGGCACTGGGACAGGATCCATTGTACATCTCTGTTCTGGGAGAACAAACGAGAGAGCCACCAAAATGTGTACTCAGTCCCTGCAGAAACCTTCATTCCTCTACCCATTCAGGCTGGGGGGCTGGGGGAGCACCTGGAGCTGAGCCTTACTGCTGCAAAGAGAGCGGGGCAGCTTGGCTCTGAGCCGGGGAGGGGAGAAGCTGGGCCCCAGGTAGCTGGAGAAGCAGGCTGAGCGTCCCTGAGGAGGCTCAGAGGCTCAGCCGACTGCGAGAGAGCGCTGGCGTCACCTCCTCCAAAGCCTGGATTTTCATTCCAGGCAGGTTTCTGTTTGACTGCGATGCAGAGAACAGTCAGCTGTGCATCCCAGCGAACGAGAGGTGCCTCGATTAACTCATTAACCAGACTGTACTGTTGGGAGCCACTGTGTGCCCGGCACCGTATTAACAAACCCAAAAACCAAACCAGTTACCGTGGAGTTGCCACTTAAACTCGCGGCGACTCTATGTACATCAGAATAGAGCTGTGAGCCATAGGGCTTTTGATGGCTGATTTTTCAGAAGTAGATTGCTAAGCCTATTTTCCAAGGTGCCTCTGGGTGGATTCAAACCTTCAACCTTTCGGTTGGCAGCCAAGGGCATAACCACTTAGGCCACTGAGGTACTCCACCACCGTGTTAGGTACAGCCTTTCTAATGAGGCTTGTCTTGAGCTGCTTTTACCCACCACTCCAGGAACCCTCATCTGCCCCTCAAGTCTCCCCGATTATTTCTGGAAGTTACTAAACAGTTCTCAAGACTATCCCCCCCACAGCAAGTTCTTCTAGCTGCCCCACAGCATCCATCACTCATTCCCCTCCAGGTCTGGCTGCCTCTGGAAAAGAGGTCCAGAAAGAAGGGTGAAGAAGCCCCCCTCTGTTGCCCCCTAGACCCCATGGCATGCCCCCCACGTGGAAGCTCCCATCCTTCCGAGTTGAGAGAACGCCGCCCGCCCAGGGGCAACCACCACCCCTCCTCTCACGGGACCCTAGTGTGGAGACCACCCCATGCCTTCTGCTTGCAAGAGTCAGACACTGGTCCAGGGGAGGGACGAAGGCTTCTACCCCACAGGCCCTCCCCGTCATCCACACAGGACCTTTGCTATCCACATCTATACACAGAACGTGCTGGACTGAGACCTCGGAATTGAGGTTTGACTTTCACTTGGAAACCTTCTGACCCTGGAAGGTTGACAGCGAAAAGTCCAGCCTCCAGGCCCAAGCCTAACCGTCAGGCCGCTGGGCTGAGAACTTTCTCTGGGAAAGGTCAATGAGGCATGCTCCCATTACCAGACCACTGACCTGCCCAGACACCCACTCAGCCTCAACCAGGCTGACTACTGAGGCCGGAGAGCCTGGTCTGGAGAGAGGAGAGGGGGCAGGTCCACCACGAGGGCCCTTTTCTGCTAGTAAGTCATCCAAAGGCCCCGTAAAACAAACTAACAAAAAAAAAAAAAAAACACCATTGCCGTCGAGACAATTTCAATTCACAGCAACCCTATAGGACAGAGTAGAACTGCCCCATAGTGTTTCCAAGGAGCGGCCGTGGATTCAAACTGCTGACCTTTTGGTTAGCAGCCCTAGCTCCTAACCACTGTCCCACCAGGGCTCCCAAAGGGCCCCAGGAGTAGTTTAATCTCCCCAAGTCTCAGTTTTCTCATCTGTAGTTAAAATGGCCGTTGTTTCCTTCAAATGGGTTGGTTAGAATGATCAGCCTTAGCTCCTACCATCCCCTCAGCGCTGGTGATATGCCGTGTGTTTTCTGTACCTTTTTGCTACTCTCCCAAGACAATCTAGCTCTAATTATCTCCCTCATTTTACAGACAAGAAAATTTAGGCTTGGGAAGAAACATCAGCCGTGCTGTTTGGCATAAGGAAGGTGCTCACTAGGTACCAGTTACCATCAAGAAGAATTGACACATTTCAGTTGTGGTGTTGGACTACCAGAATTAACGAATCAGTTTTGGAGGAAGTACAGCCAGAATGCTCCTTAGAAGCGAGGATGATGAGACTTCATCTCCTTTACCTTGGACACATCATCAGGAGGGAACAATCGCTGGAGAAGGACACCATGCTTGGTAAAGTAAAGGGTCAGCAAAAAGAAGGTGACCCTCAGTGCGATGGACTGACACAGTGGCTGCAGCAATGGGCTCAGACATAGCAATGATTGTGAGGATGGTGCAGGACTGGGCAGTGTTTCATTCTGTTATGCAAGAGGCTGCAATGAGTCAGAGCTGACTTGACGGCATCTAACGAGGGAAGATGAGATGGACAACATATAATGATCGCGATCCTCCCAGTTCTGGACGCCTGGGGCAAGGCCTGCCTCTCTCAGGAAGCCTTCCCTGACTACACAGCCCATGGCTATTTGTAGCTCCTCCATCCAAGCTCCTGCCCCTTGAATTACCTTCACTGACCCTGAGTGGCCTTCAGGACCTAGCCCAAGGTCCCCAGTTCAAAGTCATTGTCTTTCCCTCTGGCTC
>NW_004444191.1:1469578-1471639 GCF_000243295.1 Trichechus manatus latirostris
AGCCCCAAAATGACAGCAATGGTATTCTTTCCTTGTGAGGTTGTAAGAATGAAATGAGATGGTGTGCAAAAAAAAAAAAAAAACCTCTCAGCACTGAGATGCTGTGCACAGGGGCCAAGAAATACTCGTTTCTCCCCTTAAGCCTTGTTGTATCCTCACATCCAGAATATCGCATAAACTCAGGGTTTCAGAGAGCACAGAGGCCCCTGAAGCCTGCTGGAACAACTTGTCAGCTTGGTATGAGCAGAGAAGAGGGAGGCAGAGTGCATCCCAGCAGGGGCCTGGCACACCCTAAACACAGAGGTGGAAATGAGGAGACTGCCCCACCCCAGCGGGGACATGGTGAGGACTCGAAGTGGACAGTTAAGAAGACAGCAGCCTTTGCAAGGCCCTTGAACTTGGTGCCGTGAGAGTCCCTGAAGATGCTTGAGCCGGGACTTGATGAGATCCGTGGTATTAGCAGGACTCACTGGGCTGTAAGTCACAGGAACACACCTCACTCTATGTTGAATAAAGCTGAGAAAATGAAGGGACCTATTGGCTGATGTAGCTGGGAAAGATGGTGGTGGAGCTGGTGTCAGGCACAGCTGCATCCAGAGGCTCAAGGGCTGTCGTTGGGGTTTCTCCTTGTTGCCTTCGGTGTTGGCTGGGATTCTGAGTTGCAGTCAACAGAGTCCCCTCTAGTGGTTTAAGTAAAACACGTAAGGGAGCTCCCAGAGTCTTTAAGAGGGTCTCAGATTGAACTTGGGTGCTGCTGAGCCAAGAACAGAGAGGTCGGGACTAACCCCCAGCCAGACCACAAGACTGTTCACTACTCTGTCACTTGGCACCTGCAGCACTGGGACGGGAGGCCAGAAGCACTGCCATGTCCACTCTGCTTCTCAGAAGGCTACATCTCCCTCCACCGGGCCACAGTTCCAAGGAAAGGCTCTGACCAGCCCACCCTTGGGTTCAGCTGTACGGCCAAAGGAATGGGGTGCTGTGATTGCATGGATGCTAGTGCCCGCCCTCGGGGAGGGCGCGGTGATAAACCTCCCATCAGGTCCCCGTGTAACGGGGAGGTGAAGTTCCCAAAGCAGAATCCTGGTGCTGATACTGACGTGTGGGGTGGAGAGGGACGTCCTGGTACAAGGCCACTGCCGAAGTCCAGCAGGGAGGGTGAGGGGCAGCCAAGCCCTGATCTTGGCACCACGAAGGAAGACATTAACGCAACAGACGCTGTGGACAGAGAGAACAGGCCACTGCGGGGTGAGCCTGCAGCAATTGGAGTACATAAGAAGGGACAATGCAAACGGTCCCCGGCCGCACAGATCAAAAGGCTTCTGCTCCGGAAGGAAGGAATGGACTGACTAAGGGTTACCTGTCCCCACTTAGGCTGGTAGACAGACAAGGCATTTCCTCAGTGTCATCCCTCTCTGTGTGCCCTTGCCTTGACAGAGGAGAGGAAAACATTTGTCGATTTCAGCAGAGGGGAGCATTGTTAGGATCTGAAATCTTTTTCAAGTTCTCTCCCCAGGGTGCCTCCTTGAACAAGAAAGCAGGTGGTCCTGTGCGTGGTTTGACAAAAGTGCTGGGACAGGCGAGTTCCTGTGACAGAATGCTGGCAGGGCCTCCCTCGGGCACCTGCAGGCTGGTCTTTCATGCTGGCCAGCGGAGGGGGGGCCTCTCCGCAGTGAAATTTTCCCACAGGGAGAAGCCTTCCCCTTGTCCCCGAGCCCACCACAGTGCCTGGAACGCACCAGGCACCTTGGTCTCCGTCTCCAGGGGTCCCCCGTGTAAGTGCCGCATCTCAGCTCCTGCCGTGACAGCACAGGTCTGGAACTCTGCCCTGGAGGTCCCCCAGCCAAGGCCTGAGACGTGCCACAGCCCCCCTCACCTGCGCAAGGCCACCCCTGCCAGCGGTTCGCGCTTCCCACCTTGGCCTTGTCCCACCCGAGGGCTCTGCCCCGGTTTCCTCCTCATCCTTCTCCCTGTGGGTCCTGGAGCTGCATAGTGAGGGGTGAGAGAAAGAGCTGGGCTTAGAAACCACACAGCTCGGCTGGCATCGTGACTCCCCTCCAC
>NW_004444191.1:1472491-1474465 GCF_000243295.1 Trichechus manatus latirostris
CCACCGTAACGCTGCACACTTGTAAACACCCCTGTAATGGATGATAAGATCTCTGGAGTGATCCTAGCCAAGGTCAAGTCCAGTAGGATTGCAACACAGGACAAGTAAGTTTGGAAGGGAGGATCCTGTTAACAAAGGCAGAGCAGAGCAGCACCTCTTCATGCAACCGGGAGACAGTTTGAAGACCCTTGAAATAGTGGGTGCCAAAAAGGGAGGAGACCACCTACAAGGGGAGTCTGGGAGCTGGCTGAGAACTGTGCCGGTCTTGTAATGCACAGAGGGACAGCCGAGGACGCATCCCCTGCCCCCAACAGGGAGGAGCATGCCTTCAGGCTCCCCGGGGACACCTTGGAAGTCACACCAGTGTGACTTTCACCCTGACGGCCAGCAGCGGAGACTCCATTTATTCAAGGAGGGAGAGGCGAGGCAATTTAGAATGTAGAGCCATCATCCCCAAACTTCACCGGGATGTCAGCGGGAAAGTCTGCTCACAGCATCAATTATTTACGGGGTAAGTTATGGTTGCTTGGCAGAAACTAACTTAACAGCATCTTTTCTTTTTAAAATGAAGCCCCTTGGTGACATTGACGGCCGTGTCCTCCGCAAGGAGTCATTTATCCACCACGATAACACCGCACACCACTTCCCGCACCCCCGCTAGCTCCCAGAGAAGCCCGTTTCATCTTTAACCCTCATGTTAAGCCCTGGAAGGAGGTGTTACAGGCCCCCATTTCTAGATCAGAAAATTAGGGCTCAGAGAGGTTAAGTAACTTGCAGGGGAACACACTGCTAGTTAGTCGTTGTTAGCTGCCGGCCAGTCAGCCCCCGACTCATGGCGACCCCATCCGTGCACAACTGAACGAAATGCTGCCCAGTCCTGCACCATCTCCATGAGCAGCTGTGGATCAAACCTTTGTGATCCTTAGGGTTTTCAGTGGCTTATTTTTGGAAGTAGATTGCCAGGCCTTTCTTCCTAGTCCATCTTAGTTTGGGAGCTCTGCTGAAATCTGTTCAGCATCAGAGCAACACGCAGGCCTCCACTGACAGACGGGTGGTGGCTGTGCATGAGGGGTATTGGCTGGGAATCGAACCTGGGTTTCCCTCATGGAGGGCAAGAATTCTACCTCTGAATCACCAATGCCTCATATCCAGTTAGAGACCTGCCACCCCCCAGGCCGGATGTGACTATGCTGAGCCAACTCTCCTGACTATGGTCCACCACATCCTCAGGTGTTTAAGATCTAAGGCAGCAGGCCTACTGAGAGTTGCTTCGAATCAAAATGGCCTGCAAACAGCTGGAGAAATACACCAGGAGACACGGCCCCCTCCCGGAAGCCAGCTCTGTCCATGCTTCCTCCAGCAATCATCTCTGGACGAGCACCAGCTCAGTAACCGGCCTGCACTGAGATGTCAGTGTAGACAGAACACAGGTCTCTAAACACGAGAATCAGCATCAGCGAGGAGAGATGCTCGCGCCTGGGAGGCTGCAGGGCCGGGACATCGTTGGGAGCAGCCAGCACACTTCCCGCCTCCTTCACTCTGGGCTAGCGTGAGGGGCCGCAAGGACAGACAAACCACACGGAAGACGGCTGGTGCTCGCTCCTCTGCACTTACCTGTCTATCTGTCAATGTAGCCGTCCATCCATCTATCTCTCTATCATCTCTCTATCTGTTCCGTTGTTCATCCATTTATGGACTTGTGCTTTGGCTGAATGCGTATAGTTAAATTTTCACATTAACCAGCGACCAGTTGCCATTGAGTTACGGCCTTACGTGCGTCAGATAGACGCGTGCGCCATAGGGTTTTCAGTGGCTGATCTTTTGGAAGTAGATCACCAGGCCTTTCTCCCAAGGCACCTCTGGGTGGACTCCAACCTTAGTACTCCACGTTGACAGTCCGCACCTCCCGGGGACTTCATTTGCACATTAAACGCACCTAATCAGGATGCAGCTTCCCTGAGCACACACCTCTTC
>NW_004444191.1:1482059-1484064 GCF_000243295.1 Trichechus manatus latirostris
TTTTGATACAAGATGCAAGAGGGGGGAAAGCAGGAGGATCCTGTGGCGGAAACCCCCTTCCACGGTGCACACGCGGACACGCTGCTGGGTTCCTCCGCGAACCGGGAAGCCCCCAAAGCCCCCGCCCAGGGGACCAGAGAGAAAGACAAACGTCCTCCCCGTGGCTCCCGGGCCTGCTCCTGCTACCTGCGTCCCGCGCGCCTGCTCTGTCCCTGCCGGTGGCTGTGATCGGCCTTGAGAGCCACAGGCCCTGCCGCAACGGACCCAAGTTAGCAGACAGACAGACGAGCAGTGCCAGTGGACGCGAGGCTGTGCGAAGACAACACCGCAGGGCAGGGACGCTTTGGGGGTGGTTGAGTCGGGAGGCACTTAGAGGGGGCACGCTGGGTCCCCACTGTGAGCCGGGCTCTCCAGGGTGCATGGAGGCGGATGGCACTCCACGGTTCCGTGAGCGCAGGAACAGAGCAGCAGAACAGCCTAGGCCGGGGCGGGACTGATTTTCCAGTCAGGCTATTCCAGTTCTTATCAGGAGAAGGCAGGCAAGGTGGAAATTAGCCCCGTGGATGTAAAAATTCAAACAAAAATGTTTTTAAATCAAATTAGTTGCCGTCAGACCGATCCCCTCTCATGGCAACCCTATGTGTCTCGAAGTAGAACTGTGATCCCTTGGATTTTCAATGGCTGTTTTTTCAAAAGCAGATCACCAGGCCTTTCTTCCTAGGTGTTTTGGGGGTGGACTCAAGCTGCCAAACTTTCAGTTAGCAGCTGAGCATGTTAACTGTTTGCGCCACCCAGGGACTCTAGATGTAAAAATGGCCCTCACCTTTCATGAAGCCACTTCCTTTCTCTCCAAGGCTCCAAGCCCAGCCCAGCCCCAACCGTCGGGCTCACACGGACAGCATCATGACAGATTTCCAGGGAGGAGAAACAGGTGTGTGCTCCAGCGGTCTCCCATTTTACAGGTGAGCAAACTGAGGCTAGGTGAAGAGGAATGGCTTCCCCTTGTAAGGGAACGGAACTCGGCATGAGACCAGGGTCTGATGGGAAGCTGTGGAAACAGACTGAGGGGCAGGTGGTGGCCTGGTCTGGGGCGCCCTGAGGGGAGCACTGGGCTAGCATTCCCCAAACCGCAGGGCTCCTCCAGATGTCCGGGGATGGGGAGGAGGGAGGGGGATGGGGAGGAAGGATGGGGACGGGGAGGAGGGACCGGAGGCCCTTATCTGGTCCATCTGGCAATGCAGCCACAGGCAAGAGAGAGCCATTGAAGACATGTGAGCAGAGGCACCAGGTGGCCCCGTGTGCACCTGCAGGAGGTGGGGAGTGAGCCCAGCGTCCCCTTCTCACCTACTCCCAGCCCCAGCAGAACCTGGCAGAGGCAGGAAGCTGTCTGGCTGCAGGAGGGAGGAGGTGGCCTCTCAGGGCAGCAGTGACTCTGTGGCCTTGGGGAGTGACAGCCTGCATGGGGTGCTGGGGGTGGGGGAGAGGTGCTTTTAAAGCTAATGCTTGCTCAGGCAGCTGAGGGGCAGTATTGCCCACTGAGTTGTGGGCTGTGGTTGCCCAGCTCCTGGCCGGAGAGGGATGGAGACTGGCAGAAGTGCCCTCCTGGCCTCACTTTCTCTGGGTGACAAGGAGGAGGCTGGACTGGGGAGCCTCTGCCCCCCACACACACACTTGCCACCACTCTTAACTTAGAAAAAGGATATTTTTGGGGTGCCTGCCTCTGCCCGGGTTTTACAAATGTTTGGTCATCCCACTCAAACTCCACACAGAGCCTGGGAGGTGGGCATGGCTTTCCCTGGATTTCAAGAAATCTTGGCTCAGAGAGGGTAGGAGACTTGCCCAAGGTCACACAGCTAGACAGCAGCAGAGCCAGGATCCTAAGTCTGTCTGATCCACAGTCCATGCCCTTGCTCCCAGGACACTCCTCTGTCTGGGCTGGGATCCCAGGTGGGAGGAGGCTCGTTCTCAAAACACAGTCCGAGACCAGCAGCCGCCTCAGCATCAA
>NW_004444191.1:1484488-1488272 GCF_000243295.1 Trichechus manatus latirostris
CCCCCGGAGGCACACACAGCAGACACCTGGACGTGGGCTTGACCCTGCCTCCACCCCACATCCCACCCCAGCCCTGCTTCTGAGCCCCACTTTGTGGTCCAGGACGCAGGTCACACCTCTGCCAGTCAAGGCCAGCATAAGCCTGGGCAGGACACCCTCCCCGGAGATCCCTGGGCAATCTGCCATGACCTTTAGCTAAAAACCAGTCTCCCTCAGATGACCCGTGGGTGTCCTGGCCTCCATAACAAGGGGCAGCATGTGACGGGGCAAGCTGAGACTGGAGGGGTGGCCAGGTCATGGCCCTTCAGGAGGACAAAGCAGTCAGCAGGCCAAAGGCCCAGACAAAGCCAGCATCTACAAAGCCCTGGCAGCGGGGATGAATCAGCAGGCTGTATCCAGAGAGAGCAGACAGGCTCACCTCAAAGCTTGTCTCCTATGAGGAACGAGTTTTCTCCACAGACTTGAGGCGGGGGATTTGGAGGGTCCTGGGATCTTGGACTGCATTTTCTGTTTCTCAGTTGTTGACTATCTGGAACTGGGGTTCAGGGGCCCTGGGTTCTGCTCCTGACTCCCCCACCCACTGGCTGAATGACCTTGGTCAAGCCAGGTCACCTGAGTGCCAGTTATCCCATCTGTGAAATGGAAACAGTGGTGGTCATCTCTGTAGACTCCTCAGGGCCACAGAACCCCTGTTGTCAGAGTCCTTAGGGGCCTGGCCCTCTCTATTTTCAGATGAGGAAACAGAGGCCAGGAGCAAAAAGGGGACTCGGCCAGGACATACGGCCGGGTGGTGGCAGAGCTGGCGGGGAGGCAGGTACAGAATGAACCAACAAGAGCACCTAACATGTTGTCACTCCAGGAGGGTGGCGGGACTGGTCTGGACCCTCCGGGAGCTCCTGGGCTGTGGGAGGGCACCCACGCACGGCTAAACCTTCCTTGGACACCGGTGCTGAGGACTAAGAGCAGTGGGTCTTGGGACCCCTGGGTGGGGGCAATCCTGACACCTTCATGGGTGAGGAGGGGTCACTTAGGGAGGAGGGACAGGGCCGGGGTCAAACGCCTGACTGGGAGGACCGTCTCAAAGCCCTCTGTATGTACCCCGTGCCCTTGTTGTTGTCAATGGCCGTCGAGCAAGCAGCCCCCAACTCACGGTGACCCCGTGCACAAGAGGACAAAACGCTGCCCGGTCTTGGGCCATATTCATTATCAGCGGCCATTCAGACCGTTAGGATCCACAGGGTTTTCACGGGCTGAATTTTGGAAGTAGATCACCAGGCCTTTCTTCCTAGTCCATCTTCATTTGGAAACTCCGCTGAAACCTGTTCAGCATCACAGCAACGTGCAAACCTGCGCTGACGGACGGGTGGCGGCCGAGATGAGACGCTTTGGCCTGTGCCGTTAGGAGGGGAAAAATCAACCATAAGAAGACGTAGGCTGCTGAGCTAGGGACGGCTTCTTCCCGCAGCCTTGACACAGCGTCCGTGGGAACAGCCTTTCCCTCGCGCCCCACCCCGTGCCCCCACCCTCTCGGGGAGGCCTTCATCTGCCTAGCTGGCTGTTTGAACATTCTCCTACACTAGACAGTCTTTTCTTTCCTGCTCCAGGGTTTCGGGCCTTCACACACGGCAGAGCAAGCTGGTCCAGATCGGTGCCAGCCTTTCCCAGACCCTGGGCACGAGTCCTGGTCCCTGGCTGCATGTCAGAATCATGGGGCAGGATCTGAAGAGTGCAGATGCCCAGGCCCTGTCCTGGACCAACTCAATCAGAACCTCTGCAGGCTGGGCCCCGGGAATCTGTATGTTTAAGGGTCCCCAAGAGATTGTAATGACCAAGCAGGGAAAACAGCTGATTTAGGAGCACAGAATGTCAGGGCCAGAGGGGCACTTAGAAATCATCACACACACACTAATACACAAGCACACATACACACACACTCACACATGCACATACGTGGGCACGCGCTTTTCAGTTAGGGAAACTGAGGCTTAGAAGTTTGCTCAAGGGTGCATGGCCAGTTGGTAACATGGGGCCCTGGACTCTGTGTCATTCATCTGGGAAATATTATTGCACCTTACCAAGATCCCTAGCTGGCGAAAATGGGTTACTCTCAACTATTAACCTAAAAGTTGGTGGTTCAAATCCCACCTTCCCCAGTGGCACCATGAAAGAAGGTCCTGGCAATCTGCTTCCATAAAGATTCAGCCAAGAAAACCCTCTGGAGAAGTTCTACTCTGTAACACTTGGGGTTGCCGTGAGTCAGAACCGACTCGATGGCAGTGGGCTTAGTTTTGGATTTTTCCTCTGTGCCAGATTTTTTCTACTACCCAGCTACTTGAACACCTCCACCTCCCAAATACACACACACCCCGCTCTTAAAATGGCTCCCCTCCAACTTGGCGATTTCTGAAATGCCTTCCCATCCACCAAGACCAAAGTCTTTTCACACACCACCTAAGTCCACCAGCACACTCTGAGGTTAAAGGGAGGTTCGCAGATTCTTTCCCAGAAGTAGTGGAAGGAGAAAGAGACAGCGTCTGGGGGGAGGCAGAGTAGAGAAAGGAATGCTGGGGCCCCTGAGACCAGCTTTTCTCAGGATCAGACCTGCCTTCAGGCCCCGGGAAGATGCCACTTGGGCATGGATTGTGGGAGGGGTCGCCACCTTCCTTAACTTCCCGCCTGAGCTACCTGTCCTGCCTTCCCTCCAGGCCTCCGATAGGTGGAAGGTAGGCACAGCCTCTGAGGCCGTTGAAGGTCCACCCCCCTTGATCCTTGTCAGTTTTACATCACACCGCCTGCCACCCACCAGCCACCCACCACCATCCCTTGTCCTGCTGGGTCAGCACAGCCTGCCCTGACCCCCAGCTCAGGTATGGCAAGAATCCCCAATGCCAGGCGGCGCCAGGGGAAGGTGCGAGGAGTAGGTTCTGGGTTACAGATGCAACTTGCCTCCCAGAAATGTTCCCTGCTCTAATCACTTTTTTAAACTCCACAAACACAATCTCTGCACCGTGATCAATTATTTAGCAGAAAATGATGCATTGAGTTAGCAACTAGATGGCATTTAATACACCCCCAGAATTCTAACGACGTGCCGTCACCACGGGCCTGATGCAAAGTTTCCCCCGACCATGTTTGTGGAGCCTTCCCTGCGTGGAGAGCAGCCAAGATCTAGATGCTCTCGCTTGCTGTCCGACTCGGGAGGCCCTGAGAATGTAATCAGCCCGGCCGCCGCTGCTCCGTGTCCTTGCAACTTCTTTGTTTTCTTTCTGCCTTGCAAATTACTCCTTCTGCAAGGGTGTTTGTTTAATGTCAGGAGGTTATTAAACAAACTTAAAGCTTGGGCTGTTAGTCAAATCAGGCAGAAGTGTGGCTAAGAGGGGTGGTTCAATATTTAAGAGGCCGCTCTCTCTGCCCCTCTGCCCCCAAAGCTAGGGCACCTGCAACTTGGTGGCCTTGGACCAGTTGGAAGCTTTGGCTGCTTGGCCGGCCCAGAGGACACCATGGGTTGGGACTCGAAAGCCCCAGCTCCCTTGAATTCCAGAGTCTGAGCCCAGGGATGCTACCGGACTAAGGTCTAGGGGTTCATCCAAGTCCCCTGGTTCCGACAGTCCAGGGTGGCTGGGCCACCTGTCTGCATCTCTTGAACTGCATTAGGAAGGCCAAATGCAGGACAGTCTGGGAAACATCGGCCAGGGGGTCTGCCCCAAAGACCCACAACATCCCTGGGACTCAGACTCGGATGGAAACTCCAGCTTCCTCCGTCCAATTTTCTTACCATTTCCTG
>NW_004444191.1:1489687-1491493 GCF_000243295.1 Trichechus manatus latirostris
TGCCCAAGGTCACACAGCTGGTAAGGGGCGCAGCTGGGATTCCATCTCACCTGACTCCAGGGTGTGTGCTCATAACCACCAGCTTCTACTGCTTCCCTAGGGTGGGAAGCAAGGAACAGGATGCGGCCTTCAGCACCACTGTGATACTCTGCCCAGGACACCACACATCATCAGCCAGGGCTGTCCTTCCCTGGGCACCTTCTGGGGTAGGCACTTTGCATATGCTTTATGTAGCACTCATGGTCATGTTGGGAGGAGGTCTTCCTAACCCTGTTGTACAGAAGAAGAAACTGAGCTTCAGAGAGGCTGAGTGACTCATCCAAGATGAGGACTACAGAGCCTGTGCTCCTTGCCCTATCCCTCACTGCCTCTCGTGAGTGAGTGAGGGGCAGCCTTCGTTCCTGACTGCGCCTCTGCTCCAGCCAGTCTTGCTCCTTATGGAGCCCCACCGTCCTGCCAAGAGCTGGCCCTCTTGCAGCAAACTCTTTCTCTTCCACACGGAATCACCCTTCTCCCCTGCAGACCCAGGCCCTGCCTTCAATTCCCACTGATGTCAACAAGAAGCTCACAAGAAGGAAACAAGCATTTTGGGAGTTTAGTTCACACAGTGGGTATGGACGAACAGCATGGTGGATGCAACATCTGAAATGAGGGATTCTCCCTGAGGTCATGTGAACAGATGTGAAGCCCCACTGCCTGTTATCTTAGATCACATCTAGAAGTCAATGTTTGCGTCTCTTAAAATCAACATTCATTGCTTCTGAGTGCATGCAATACATACTAATGCTAGGGGAAACATGGAGAAAATATTGTTTCCTTCATAGTATTTAAAGTAGGTTATATCAGGATTTAAAGTCATATTTGTCCCCAGACTGGGTCCCAACCCAGGAGCCTGGACTTACACATGGACACTGAGCGAACCAGAGTGACAGGGGTGACAGGCCTCTTCCTTCCCGGATGCGGGTGCCCAGAGGCGAGGACAAGGGAGTTGGGGCGTGGAGGTTCTGAACTCTGAGAGGCGAGTCATTGCATTGGGGTGTTGGCTTGGGAATGAGAAAGCTAAGGAAGCAAGGGGAAGACAGGGTAGCTCTTTTAAGAGTCATCAAAAGGAAGTAGGAGGAAACTTAGAGACTCCCTGGCTCCTGAGGTCAGACTAGAGGCCAATGGGAGAAAGTCACAGAGAGAACTTCCAGCTCAGTAGAAGGAAAAGCTTTCTAACAATTAGATTGCTCAGGGAAGGAATGAGCTGCCTGGTATGAAGGTACCCTTCACCAAAGCCAGATGCTGTCATAGAGGAAGTTGAAGGACAAATGTCTAAACTGGGAGGAAGAATGATCTTGAAGTGCTCATCCAACTCTAGCAATCTATTATTCGGTGATGATAGTTATGCTTGGAGCTTAAATAAAAAAAAAAAACAGAGTGTTCTAGGCTGTATCTAAGTGACTCCAAGTCGGACACATGGAAACATAAGCCATACAGTCCATTGTCTGGATGTTGGTCAACCTATTTCCAAACACCAGACAACTGAAAATCTTTTTGTCTTTTCATCCTGATGTTTGCTTTCTTACTGATGAGAAAGTAAGAAGATCCAGCGAGAAACACTCAGCAAATTTGAAAATCTCGGCTTGCACAGGACTATGAGAGAGAACTATCACGAGACTGTCTCAGCGGTGTCAGCTGATGCTCATGTTGGCCAAACCTCAATTCCCGCTCTGGAGGCAAATTATGTGTGGAAATGGCTGGCCCAGAGTGGGAGCAGATTGGACACACCACATCACCTCAGTTCCTTATTCCCATATCTCATAA
>NW_004444191.1:1491938-1492756 GCF_000243295.1 Trichechus manatus latirostris
ACAATGATTTGTACATAAATGTTCGTAGTAGCTTTATTTGTAATCACCAAGAACTGGAAACAACCCAAATATCTATCAACTGATGAATGGATAAGTACAATGTGATACATCCGTATAGTGGAATACTACTCAACAATAATGGTCGATACACATAACTTGGATGAATCTCAAAGGCATCATGCTAAGTAAAAGAAACTAGTCTCAAAAGATTACAAACTGTATCATTCCATTTAGACACCATTCTTGAAAAGACAAAAGTACAGAGATAGAGAACAGACCAGTGGTGGCTAGGAGTTAAGGATGGGAGGAGGGTATCACTATAAAGGCACCTGTTAGAGAATTGTGAGGGTGATGTTTATACAAATCTATACCTGTGTGAAAATTCACACAACTGTACACCCCTAAAAGTCAGTTTTACTGTATGATTTCTTTAATATAATTTTAAAAAGAGCAATATATCTGATGTGAGAAGCATTTTGTTAAGAAAAAATCAGTCTCAGAAAATGTTTAATGATTCCATTTATGCTTTTAGAAAACTTCAGTTGTGTAAGTTTACATATGTTACAAAAATAGTTTGTAATATACAGAAAAAAAAAGGTCTGGAAAAATGAAAGCTGCCTTTATTAGCTACAGTTACTTCTGGGGCCAGATACAGACTGGGAGGAGGTAAAGGAGGATTTTCATTTTTTAGTCTATCTAAAATTCAATTGTTTGAATTCTTTATAATGACCAGGCATTACTCCCATTTTTTTTAAATGGGGAAAAATTAAGGCACTCATTAACTGTTTGATTTTTTAAAAAGCAGATGTTTTTGCTCT
>NW_004444191.1:1494629-1510327 GCF_000243295.1 Trichechus manatus latirostris
ACCTGGGAAGGTGAAGTGAATGAATGAAAACTGATTCCTAGTGGAAGACTGTGAATAAGGAGTGCCAGATGCCCTTCAGTGATCATGGCTACCATTTATCCAGAGTCCCCCAGGCTAAGTGCTTCTTCTGTGCCATTTTAACCCTCTGACAATCCCAGAGGTAGCTGACATTTGTTCTATTTTATACGAGGAAATTGAGGCTCAATAAGGTTTGGTAGGGAGCATTGGTTATTCAGTGGTTGAAGTCTCCCCTTCCATGTGGGAGACCCAGGTTTCATTGCCAGCCAATGCACCTCACGTGCAGCCACCACCCACATGTCAGTGGAAGCTTGCATGTTGCTGGGATGCTAAACAGATTTCAGCGGAGCTTCCAGACTAAGGCGAACTAGAAGAAAGACCTGGTGCTCTACTTCCAAAAATCAGCCAATGAAAACCCTAAGGATCACGACGGTCCAACCTGCAACCAATCATGGGGATGGTGCAGGACTGGGCAGCATTTTGGTCCATTGTGCATGGGGTCATCAAGAGTCGGGGAGCTGATAATAACAACAACAACAGCAAGGTTTAGTATCCTACCTACAACCACACAGCCATTAGGTAGAGGAACCTGGATTCAGATCAGCTGTGTCTGAAGCCAAAGCCCGTTCTCTTTATGAAGGTTGTTCTGTTCAGTGCTGTGAACTCTAGCTAGTATCCAGTTAATGCACACAGCCTAGGAGAACTAGAACTGTCATCTCTTCATGGAGTGAAGGCAACTGTCATTATAATAATTAAAATAACAAGACGAAAGTTTTTAAACCTTCCTCAAAGACAAACTCATAATTGGTCATGAGTGTGTCTGGAAAGTGGAGACACCATTCCAAAACAAAAGTTAAAACTAAGAAAAAACAGCATGCTTCAAAGCTGCATACAACGTAATCATATTAAATAGTAGTGATTCAGAGAAATAGAGAACTCAAAGGCACCCATGAGACATCCAGTTCTCTGTTGTTGTTAGGTGCCATCGAGTTGGCTCCAACTCCTAGCAACCCGATGTACAACAGAATGAAACACTGTCCAGTCCCGCGCCATCCTCACAATCGTAGCTATGTTTGAGCCCATTGTTGCAGCCACTGTGTCAATCCATCTTGCTAAGGGTCATCTTTTTTGCTGGCCTTCTACTTTACCAAGCATGAAGTCCTTCTCCGGGGACTGATCCCACCTGATAACATGTCCACAGTAAGTCTCATTATCCTTGCTTCTAAGGAGCATTCTGGCTGTACTTCTTCTAAGACAGATTTGTACGTTCTTCTGGCAGTCCATGGTAGAGTCAATATTCTCCCCCAACACCATAATTCAAATACATCAACTCTCTTTTTTGTCTTTCTTATTTATTGCCCAGCTTCACATGCATATGAGGCAATTGAAAATATCATGGGTTGGATCAGGCGCACCTTAGTCTTCAAAGTGACATCATTGCATTTCCATACTTTAAAGAGGTCTTTTGCAGCAGATTTGCCCAGTGCAATATGTTGTTTGATTTCTTGACTGCTGCTTCCGTGGATGTTGATTGTGGATCCAAGTAAAATGAAATCCTTGTCAATTTCGGTATTTTCTCTACTTATCATGAAGTTGGTCCAGCTGTGAGGATGTTTATTTCCTTTATGTTGAGGTGTAATCCATACTGACAGCTGTGGTCTTTGATCTTCATCAAAGCGCTTCAAGTGCTTCAAGCCCTCTTCACTTTCAGCAAGCAAGGTTATGTCATCCTCATATCACAGGTTGATAATGCATCTTCCTCCAGTCCTGATGCCACATTCTTCATATAGTCCAGCTTCTAGGATTATGTCCTCAGCATACAGATTGAATAAGTATGGTGAAAGGAAACAACCCTGACGCACACCTTTCCTGATTTTGAATGACGCAATATCCCCTTATTCTGTTCAAACGACTGCTTCTTTGTCTATGTACACATTCCACATGAGCACAGTTAAGTGTTCTAGAATTCCCATTCTTTGCAGTGTCATCCATAATTTGCTATGATCCACACAGTCGAATGCCTTTGCATAGTCAGTAAAACACAGGTAAACATCTTTCTGGTATTCTCTGCTTTCAGCCAAGATCCATCTGACATCAGCAATGATACCCCTTGTTCCGTGTCCTCTTCTGAACCTGGCTTGACTTTCTGGCAGTTCCCTGTCGAAGTATTGCTGCAACTGCTTTTGAATTATGTTCAGCATTGTTTTATTTGCGTGTGATATTAATGATCCTGTTTGATAATTTTCTCTTTCCATTGGATCACCTTCCTTTGGAATGGGCATGAATACAGTTCTCTTCCAGTCACTTGGCCAGGTAACTGTCTCCCAAATTTCTTGGCATAGATGAATGAGCACTTCCCGCGCTGCATTTGTTTGTCGAAACATCTCCGTTGGTGTTCTGGCAATTCCTGGAGCCTTGTTTTTCACCAGTGTCTTTAGTGAAGCTTGGACTTCTTCCTCCAGTACTATCAGTTCTTGATCATATACTGCCTCCAGAAATGATTGAATGCTGACAGATTCTTTTTGGTACAGTGACTCTGTGTATTCCTTCCATCTTCTTTTGATGCTTCCTGCGTCATTCAATTTTTTTGCCCATAGAAACCTTCAGTCTTGCAACTCGAGGCTTGAATTTTTTCTTCAGTTCTTTCAGCTTGAGAAATGCCAAGTGTGTTCTTTTCTTTTGGTTTTCTAACTCCAGGTCTTTGCACATAACATTCTAATACTTTACTTTGTCTTCTCGAGCCACCCTTTGAAATCTTTTGCTCACCTCTTTTACTTCATTTCTTCCATTCACTTTAACTGCTCTACATTCAAGAGCAAGTTTCAGAGTCTCTTCTGACATCCATTTCAGTCGTTTCTTCTTTCCTTTCTTTTTAATGACCTTTTGCTTTCTTCATGTATGATGTGCTTGATGTCATCCCACAATTCATCCAGTCTTCAGTCATTCGTGTTCAATGTATCAAATCTGTTCTTGAGATGGTGTCCAAATTCAGGTGGAATATATTCAAGGTCATACTTTGGCTCTCATAGACTTGTTTTGATTTTCTTCAGCTTCAGCTTGAAATTGCATATGAGCGGTTGATGGTCTGTTCCACAGTCGGCCCCTGGCCTTGTTCTAACTGATGATATTGAGCTTCTCCATCGTCTCTGTCCACAGACATAGTCGATTTGATTCCTGTGTATCCATCTGGCAAGGTCCACGCGTGTAGTTGCCATTTATGTTTTTGAACAATTGTATTTGCAGTGAATAAGTCATTGGTCTCGCAAAATTCTATCATGTGATATCCAAGGTCATCGCCGTCACCAAGGCCATATTTCCAACTACTTCTTTGTTTCCAGCTTTCACATTCCAATCGCCAGTGATTATCAATGCATCTTGATTACATGTTTGATCAATTTCAGACTGCAGAAGTTGCTAAAAATCTTCAGTCTCTTCATCTTCGGCCTTAGTGGTCGATGCATAAATTTGAATAATATTTGTATAAACTGGTGTTCCTTATAGGAGTATGGATATTATCCTATCACTGACAGTGTTGTACTTCAGGATAGACCTTGCAATGTTCTTTTTGACCGTGAATGAGATGTCATTCCTCTTCAGTTTGTCATTCCTGGCATAGTAGACCATATAATTGTCAGATTCAGAACGGCCAATACCAGTTCATTTCGGCTCACTAATACCTAGCATATTGATCTTTATACATTTCAGTTCATTTTTGACGATTTCCAATTTTCCTTGATTCATACTTCGTACATTCCATGTTCTGATTACTGATGGGTATTTGCAGCTGTTCCTTCTCATTTTAAATTGTGCAATATCAGCAATTGAAGGTCCTGAAAGCTCTACTCCATCTATACCGTTAAGGTCAACTCTACTTTGAGGAGGCAGCTCTTCCCCGCTTGTATCTTGAGGGGCTCGTTTTCTGGCACTATTTCAGACAATGTTCTGCTGCTATCCATAAGGTTTTCACTGGTCAATTTTTTAGAAGTAGATCGCCAGGTCCTTCTTCCCAGTCTGTCTTAATCTGGAAGCTCCAGTGAAATCTGTCCACCAAGGGTGACCCTGCTGGTGAAATACTTGTGGCATAGCTTCCAATGTCACAGCAACACACAAGCCACCACAGTACAACAAACTGACAGTCAGTCTCTGTTAGGCAAGGGAATTGGTCTCAGAGAGGGTAATTGTTTAGTCCAAGTCACACAGCAAGCCAGCTACAGACCTTGCCATGGAGCTCAAGCCTCCAGACTGCTCATTGATCTCTGCATACCATGAAGCTGCTTGGAAGCAGAGGTCTCCTTCTGCAAGATCCAGATAGTCCCTGATTAACCAAAGTTGGGAGTCCTTGCTTGCCTAATAACGTCATTTCAGTCCTGGACGTTTTGCTTAATCAACCTCATGGTGTCGAGCGGGTGCCCAGCCAGGCCTCTGACTTCAAAAATGGCTCCCGGAAAAGATGACGCGTTGCATTAATGTAAACTTTTTCAAATAATCTCTTTGAAAAAAAAAATATATCCTGTGTTGTGCTATTTATATGCTGGCATGAACTCCAGAACCATTTGACTGGATTTTGCTCACTCTGGACTCCCCGCCACCCCTCGTCCAGCCAGGAAGATGCTCATCCTCTGGGTCAGGGATGAGAACCTGCTGTGCCAAGTGGATGTCTGTAGACAATGGAAAAGGGTACCTGGGGCTCCCCTGTCCACATAAAGCAGCCTCTCTAAGATATCAAAAGCCTGTGGTGTGGGCTTTCTGTGGACTGGTGGAATGGTGGCCATCGAAGCAGAGTTCAGAATGTGTAGAGTTGAGAATGGGTAGCAACTGGGAGTCCCTGCTGGGGGCTGGGTCCTTTTCCTCCAGAGCTAATCACGGACATCTGTTCTAAACTCTGGAGTGGAAACCATCGAGAGTCTAAGGAAGCAGCGGTCCTTTGGAGTGTCGGCTTGGAATGGTAATTACCCCCTTAGAACTTCAAGACATTGCCATCCACAAATGCTTCGAAATTCTTTTTGAGCCTGTTTTGGTTTTGACCATTCAGTGGCCAGCCCAGTTGATTTTGTTCTGTTATGGTCCGTGTGAATTCCTCACCATCCTCGCTGCCGTCACCATCATTAGCATCTTCATCAGGAACCGCAGCAGCAGCACAGTCAGTGAAGGCACTGGCCGTAGAAGCTCCAAGACCTGGCCTGGGTTCTAGTCCTGACTCGGCCACTTCCTGGCTATGTCCTCGAGCAGGGAGGGAACAGCACCCCTCAGCCTCCTCTCGGGTTTGGGAGAAGGGCAGCTAACAGCACTGTAAAGAACGTCACTGAAGAAAGAACCCAGGAGATGTCTCTGACACCGCAGCTTCCAAGAGGAGCAACAGCTTCATCAGGGCAGCCAGTGGCCTCCTGAGGCTTCCTGTTGTTGTGTTCTGCTTCTTTAAAGGGCCAGATCTGGCTGTTAGTTCTCTGGCTAGGATTTGCCCAGAAGTGGTGCCTCATGGCCCATGACCACCCACAGTGGCCCAGACTGGCCCTCTTAATGCCCTTCTCCACCACCTCCTCCCTCCCCAGCTAGTCACCAGGAAGGTCAGAGCGGGAGAAGCCCAGTCTTTCTCAGAGCCCTCTTGCCTGTGTCAGGGCCCTCAAGCCCAAACCACAGCCCTCAGCCCTGTTCTTTAGCCCCACTGCTTGTCTCCACCATGCCCACCAGTGGAGCACCTACTGCGTGCAAGGCCTGTCGTGGGCACCGTGATTCCAGGCACCTGACCATACTCTGAGCCGATACCCTCCTGCTCTGAGCCTGGACTGACTCTCTTGCATGGGTAAGTGAATGAGAGGATGCAGATGTTTCAGCGTGCACCTGTCCCCACTCCCAGAAGCCTCCAGGGCTCAGAGCAACATTCAGTCCATGATGGAGGTGATGGGCGGGGGCCCCAGGCCCTCAGTCTGTACTTGAGCTTCACTGCTTGCCGTCCTGCCTCCCTCCCCGGCCAGCTCTGGTCCAGCCTCTAGAGGAGGAGCCACATGTGCCCCTGACTCCAAACAAGGGCACTGCTTTCTGAATGTTTACTGGGGCACTTACCTGAACAATAAAACCACCCAAAGCTTCGTAATTAAAATCTCCTTGCCTGGATTTAGGGATTAAAACTTAGAGGTGAAAAGTCACAAGGAAAGCATTAGCCCAAGAGACAGAAAGGGCCACATAAACCAGAGACTTCATCAGCCTGAGACCAGAAGAACTAGATGGTGCCCGGCTACCACCAATGACCACCCTGACAGAGAACACAACAGAAAGTCCCGGATGGAGCAGGAGAAAGGTGGGGTGCAGAACTCAAATTCTAGTAAGAAGACCAGACTTAATGGTCTGACTGAGACTGGAGGAACCCCAGAAAGCATGGCCCCCAGACTCTCTGTCAACCCAGAACTAAAACCAGTCCTGAGGCCAACTCTTCAAAGATTAGACTGGACTATGGGACATAAAGTGATACTAGTGAAGAGTGTGCTTCTTAGCTCAAAGAGATACATGAGACTAAATGGGCAGCTCCCGTCTGGAGGTGAGATGAGAAGGCAGAGAGGGTCAGGAGCTGGTTGAATGGACACAGGAAATCCGGTGTGGAAAGGAGGAACGTACTGTTACAGTATAGGGAGAGCAACTAGGGTCACATAACTATGTATGTATAAATTTTTGTATGAGAGACTAACTTGAATTGTAAACTTTCACTTAAAGTACAATAATAAAAAAATAAAAAATAATAAAAAACTTAGAGGTGAGCCAGTTCCTCCTCCTTTTCTATCTCTCCCAATATTGGCATTGCCATGTGCCTCTGAGCAGGGGCACAAAGGGTCCGTGTGTGACCCGTGGCTTTTCTTACCCCTCGCCCCCACTTCCTAGTCAAATCATGGAACCTCCAGGCTTAGGGGTGCACTCACTCATCCATTCCTTCCCTTCATTCATAATATTCTCTCTGTGGGCACCTGCTGTGTGCTGGGTGAGATGCTGGGCCCTGTGGAAGAAGTGTGTGTGGGATAGACACGGCCCCTGCTATGGAAGAGCTCCCAGCTATGCTTGGTGACAGTGGCTGGCTCAGAATCCCAGGGGGACCTTGGCAGACAGAGCTGGGTTGAACCTTCCAGCTCATCTCGTCCAACCCCTCCTTTTAGGATGGTTATGGGAAGGGATACCCCCATTTGTCCATTCGTTCCTGAGTAACTCTTCCATGGCTAAAGACCACCCACCCGTGGCCTAGACCAGCAACCCTCCCTGCCCCTCTAGTCTCTTCTCCCCTGCCCCACAGAGTTCGTGAAGGATCAAGGCCTCCTGATACCCAGCCTAGGCCCTTCCCCTGGACCCACGGACCCCCCACTCCCACCTCCCGTCCCCACCAAGCGGTCTCTCTGTGGTCCTGGTGGACTCATCACCATTGTCTGTGCACCCAGGTGTCAGTTCCGTGCAGTGAGCAGATCTCCCTGTCCTGAAGGTGTAGACATGGCGGGACACCCAGGGCCCGTCTCCTCGATCGGCTGTCGCTCCGTCAGGACCCTGGGGCCTCTGCCTTTGCCTTTCCTTGGGAGGAGGGAGATGTGGGTTTTATCCCTGCTTTACCAGGCTCTCCTTGGAAACCCTATGGGCAGTTCTACTCTGTCCTACAGGGTTGCTATGAGTCGGAATCGACTTGACAGCAACGGATTTGGGTTTTTTTGGTCTGCCCTAATTAGCGTTGCGCCCTAGGACAAGTCACAATCTTGCCAAGCCTTAGTTTCTTCATCTGTGAAATGGTAATAATAGTTATCACCTCATAGGGTCGTGTGAGCATTAAATGACACAGTTCGTGCAAAGTGCTTAGCACACTGCCTGACACCCACCAAGTGCTCAGATAATTTGAGTTCTTTTCTCTGCCTCCCTTTGTATTCCCCAGGCCCTAGCACAGGCTGAGGCATACAGTAGGTGCTCAGTACCTGCAGCTGAGCAGCTGGGTGAATACAGGAAAGGGACCGCTCCCGCCAAGCCGGCTGCTGGTGGAGTTGCACTCAGCAGGCTTCTGGTAAACAGCAGAGGTGCTCAGCTCTGCCCCCTTGGGGGCCCTGGCTTCCCAGGAACACACCCTCCTCAGCCTGCTCCCTCTCCTGGGTGGCTTCCTGCCCACCTGAGCACCTGGAGCAGGAGGGAGAGCCTCACCTCGTCTCTGGGCCTCCTGAGTTCTTCTCGCCAGTGACCCTCCAGCCTTCAGCTTGCTGGGCCAGCTCTGTCCCGTCCATGCTCCCCTCAGGTGGTGCGAAGTTCAGGAGCTGGGGGACCTCTGTTGCTCTTCCCCAGCTCAGGGCTGCCCCACCTCCTGGGGCCTCCTCCACCACTTCCCTAACTTTTGACCCACCCCTCCCCCCACTTCCCAATCCTGGAAAGTCTCCCCTCTAATCCTGTGTGGCCAGAAGTGAGGTGAATGCTACTTCTTACATCCTAAAGGCACCCCACGTGAAGGAACAAGAGAACTGAAGCTCAGAAGCAGCAAAGCCTGGGTGGGTCTGTCCAGAGGCCCAGGGGGCACCAGCTCCGTGAGAGAAGAGTCAGCTCTGGGCTAAAGATCAGACAGCCTGGGCCAGGGGCTAGGGGGCTGTGTCCCAGAGTCATGGCCACTGGAAACACCTTTAGGAGTTAGGTGATGGGGCCACAGAAGCAGAAGGTGCAGGGTCCAGGTGGGGCCTTCGGACAATCTGTCTGGTGTGGTGAGCCAGACAGGTTAGAAGGGGAGAAGCAAGAGGAGGAAGAGGACAGTTGGAAGAAGCTAGTGCAGATGTTTGAGTGGGAGCAAATGGGACCTGGCAAAGGGTGAGGGCTGTGGGGATGGAGAGAAAGAGGCAGGTAGGAGAGAGTGGACAGGAAGAGCCCACTGAGGACCGTGGTCTCGGGGAACATCGGGCTCAATTGGCATAACATATTTTCTAAAGAAAACGTTCTACATCCTGCTCCGATGAGTAGTGTCTGGGGTCTTAAAAGCCTGTGAGCAGCCTTCTAAGATCCTCCACTGGTCTCACCCCTTCTGGAGCAAGGGAAAATGAAGAAAACAAAAGATACAAGGGAAAGATTAGTCCAAAGGACTAATGGACCACAACTACCACAGCCTCCACCAGACTGAGTCCAGCACAACTAGATGGTGCCCGGCTACCACCACTGACTGCTCTGACAGGGACCACAATAGAGGGTCCCAGACAGAGCTGGAGAAAATGCAGAACAAAATTCTAACTCACAAAAAAAAGAAAAAATAGACCAGACTTACTCGTCTGACAGAGACTGGAGAAACCCTGAGAGTATGGCCCCTGGACACCCTTTTAGCTCAGTAACGAAGTCCCTCCTGAGGTTCACCCTTCAGCCAAAGATTAGACAGGCCCATAAAACAAAACGAGACTAAAGGGGCACATCAGCCCGGGGGCAAGGATGAGAAGGCAGGAGGGGCCAGGAAAGCTGGTAATGGGGAACCCAAGGTTGAGAAGGGAGAGTGTTGACATGTTGTGGGGTTCGCCACCAATGTCACAAAGCAATACATATATTAATTGTTTAATTAGAAGCTACTTTGCTCTGTAAACCTTCATCTAAAGTACAGTAAAAACTCAATACAAAGAAGAGCCCACTGAACTGAGGAGACTGGAGGGGAAACCTCGAGCTGCAGTGACTGGCACTCGGGGAGGGGTTCGGGAGGGGTGGCTGGTTTGGAAGGGAGGAGAGAGTAAGTCGTGCTGGGCCTCACTTCCCTCCCCCGAAGCAATATCATTTCCACACGTCTGAACTTCCTCCAGTCCACATATACATATATGAATTTTATGAGCCTGGAACACCTCTCCAAATTTTGCTAGCTAGGAGTCCCTGGGTGGTGCAAATGGTTAAAACACTTAGCTACGACTGGAACATTGGAGGTTCGAGTCCACCCAAAGGGGCCTCAGAAGAAAGTCCTGGTGATCTACTTCTAAAAATCAGCTGTTGAAAACCCCATACAGCACAGTCTACTCGGACACACCTGGGGTCGCCACGAGTCAGAGGCCACTCAATGGCAACTGGCTGTGGTGGAAAAGAATCACAAGCCATTTATATTGAAGAAAAAAACCACCTCCCCTTATTTGCATATATACGTTATATGCTGATACATTATAAATCTGATCCTTAAAAAAAATCCCTATGGGGTTATTTTTTTAAAATGCAAGATAGAAATCCACTCTATCCAAATTGTAACTAAAATAGAAACGCCCTGGGGTGGCAAACTTAGCGACTTAAATTAATAGAAAATTTTCTCTTACAGTTCTGGAGACCAGAAGCCCAAACTGAATTTTAAAAGCTAAAACCCAGGTGTTGGCAGGATGGGTTCTTTCTGGAGGCTCCAGGGGAGAATGTATTCCTTCCTCCTCCAGCCTCTGGTAGCGGCCAGCACTGCTTGTCTCGTGGATGGATCATTCCAGTCTCTGCTGCCATGAGCACGCGGCCCTCTCTTCTGTGTCGAGTCTCCTGTCTTTCTCTTGTAAGTTCACTTGTGGGGACATCTGGGGTCCACCTGAATAATCCAGAGTAAACTCTCCACCTCAAGATCCTTGCCTTAATCACACCTGCAAATTCCTTTTGCTATGTAAGGTAACATTCACAAGCTTCGGGGACCAGGATGTGGATATGTTTAGGGGACAATGTGTCCAGACCCAGTTGAGTGTCAGGCTCTGGGCTGGAGACTGGGCAATGAAGCAGGCAATCACAATGCCTGTCCTCAGGGGCCTGCGAGCTGATGCACGGCCCCGGGTCTTCCTACACGTGTATGGGATGGGTATCCATGACCACCCCAGATGCTTCCTTGGGCGTCTGGGTTGATGGGACGCCATGTGTCTAAATTGGAGAGGAGTGGGCTGGAGGAACAAGAGAGGTGCTGGGAGGAGGGGAGATGGTCAAGGTATTTAGAAACCCGTGGGCATTGGCACTGACCAATCAGGAGGGACACTGAGCTGGAGGAAGGTCCTCGAGGACCCCAACTGTGCAGGGGTCAAACTGGAGTTGCTGTAGCATGGGGGTGGTCCAGGGGTGCTGAGGGGAGCCGGGGCAGCTGCAGTGTCTGTCTGAGGCAGCGGATATTCATCAACCAATATGGAAGTATTTAAATGTTTAAGTATTTGAATAAAATAGGGAACTATTTTAACCACCAATGTGTCCCTACTTGAGCCCTGGTGGCACAGAGGTTAAGAGCTCAGCTGCTCACCAAAAAGTCAGAGTTCAAATCCACCAGCTGCTCCTTGGAAACCCTATAGGGCGGTTCTACTCTGTCCTATAGGGTCGCTATGAGCAGGAATCGACTCGACCGCAACGGGTTGTTGAGTGTGTGTGTGTGTGTGTGTGTGTGTGTGTGTCCCTACTGGTGTCTACCGGCTGGTTGTCAGTTCTGGTTGTGGGGACTCAGAGGTTTGTTTTCAGCCTGTTAAAACTGGGGTTCAGTGGAAAAGCTGAGCGGAGCTGTGCAGGAGGCTGGGGACAGGAGTCTGTAGCACTGGAGGGGGCGCGGTGGGGAGGCTGGCATCCACCCCCACACCCTCCAGCCTCATACCTGGAAGAGGGCATCACTGAAGCTTGTTCTTCTTCGGCGTTGACGGAGTGTGAACAATTCCATTGCCTTCCTTCCCCCCCACCCCTTAACTTTCCCCTAACCATTTCTGTATTTTTCTTAAAAGCTCTTTTATCATAGAATAAAATGCACCCGTCATCTATCTGCGTTTATAGGAGCCAGCGCTCAGGGCTGTAAATCTGTCTGCTCCTGAGCTGGCCTTCTTTGTCCCTTCACTGTGACTCTCGGGGGCTGGAAGAGGGACTCAAGCTCCAGGCCCCCATTTACTCGGGTGGGTGGGGAGGGGTGGATTCTAGCATCTTCCATTCCAGCATGGAGCTGAATACTCAGTACGCTGTAAAGAAACCAGAGAAAGAAAGCAATGGAGATTTCAGAACGTTTAACTTCTCCTAGAAGGAGTGACAGGAATGTCAAGATTTGCAGGCTAAATTAAATCGCAAAGACTCCATCCACTTCATTGCTGGGTAAACTGAGACCCCAGCTGCGGACATGAGCAAATACCACAGAGAGTTTATAATCAGGCTTGACTTTCTAGACCTTTTCAGACTCAATCTGTGTGCCCTGTCTAGGTCTGTTTACTCCCCGCGTGTATTCAATAGGACATCTGAGAGTAGCATGAGCAAGCCAGTCTGTCATATCTCACGTCCTCAGTACTGTTTCCCCTTTTTTATCGCCCGCTCCTTTGCAGGGAAGGAGCCCCAGACTGCTCATGGCCTGTGAGGAAAGCTCTTGCATCATCGCTGCAGCCTCTCTCACTGGTACCTGGAGAGTGGCCGTGAGCCAGTCTCCCAGCCCTTGGTGAGCCAGCTCTTGTGGAACAGTGCCTCGTGCCCCGGGAACGCACGCACACACTCATTCCACAAACACGTATCCAGTTCCTCCTCTGTTACAGACAGAAAATAAAAGACAGAAGCAAGGTCCTTGAGGGGCACAGTTTGCACTCTACTGCCAACCTCATGGTTGGTGGTTCGAACCCGCCCAGCAGCACTGAGGAAGAAAGGCCTGCCATTAAGATTACAGCCAAGAACACCCTATGGAGCAGTTCTACTCTGTAACACGTGGGGTCGCCATGAGTCAGAACCAACTCAATCGCAACTGACAGCAACAGACAGCGGTGACTTTGAAAGGCAGGAGCAAACCGAGCCCCAGCCCTCCTGGAACTTACTTCTTAGCGGAGAGACAGGCATTAAGTCAAGAAATAGCCGTGTAAAGCCGGCAGAGGGCAGAGTGATGGGGCGAGCTGTGGCAGACGGGCAGGTCAGGGAAGGCCCTCTGAGGGGGTGACATTTGAGTGGGGGCCTGAATGACGTTAGGGACAGAGCTATGACAACACTTAAGGAAAAATCGTTCCAGACGGCGAGGCGCGAGGGAAAGCAGGAGAGAGCTTGGCTAGCTGCAAAAATATCGGGGAGGCCAGTGTGGTCAGGCATGGGGAATAGGGCAGAGGGTGGAAGGACAGGAGGCAAGAGAGGCAGGCAGGAAAAGAGGGCAGTGATAACACAGTGAATGAATGAATGAATGAATGGGGCCTCAGGAGAACAGAATCTACATTCGGGCCTTGCATCAGCTGTGTGATCTTGAGCAAGTCACTCCAAACCTCTGTAACCCCCATTCCTTGTATCTAACAAGGGAATCATCACAGATGCCCAAATCATTGAAATGAGATCTATGCCCCGAAAAAAGCCTGGACGAGGACTCAAGGGGACTTGATCTAAAACCCCAGCTCTGCCATTTTCTACCTGAGTGACCTTGGGTGGGTCACTTTTCTGCACCTTGGCTTCCTCATCTGTAAAATGGGGATCGTGATGACCGCCCCACATATCTCAGAGGCTGTTGTAGTCTGGGTCAGATTAAACAGGCCATGTAGAAATGGTTTGTAAATCCCACATGCCATACAAATAGGGGGGCTGGTGGAATCCTTGGGGGTGGATGAGACCTGAGGTTCTTCAGCTCCCACTTTAGCTCTCCCTGGGGCAGCCCTCCCTCCTCCCGTCTTGCCCTGGGCGTCCTCTATTTCCCGTTTGTTCCTTGGCCCCTGTGTCCTGCATTACTTACAGAGCACCAGGAAATGGAGCCTACAGGAAATGGAGCCCTCAATCTTTAGGGGAGAAGGGAACCACCTTGCCCTTCTCCGTCCACCCTCCACACTGTGTTCTTAACCTTGACATCCGACCCCGCCTCCCCATTCTTCCACCCCTTCAGTGGTTCCCTCCGCGCTCAGGTGAACTTCTCTGTTCCCTATCACACCACACAGAACTTTCTGCCACCTGGCCGCTCTGAGCCCTCCAGCCTTCTTTTTGCCAGTCTTTGGCTGCGCAGAACCAGTTTTGATTTCTCAACAGTACCCAGCCTCATGCCTCCATACTTTGTGAATACTGTTTCTTTTTCCTGGAATATGCCCTCCCTCATGTCCCCAACTCTTACTCAACTGCCCGGAGATCTCCTATTCATCCTGCAAAACCCCGCATCAGTATCACCTTGGGGGCAAGCCTTCCTGGATCATGTCCCCTTTCCCTCTGCTGTGCTCCCCGAGGTCTTGAATATGCTTCTCTCAGTGTCCTCGTGCCCTGATGCCCCTGGCTGTGGCTGTCTCACCACCAAACTATGCATGAACTCCTTAGAGGCAGTACTTACGCCATCCCAGCTTCCCCAGTGCCTACTACAGGACCCAGCACACATTAGGTGCTCATGAAACTTTAGTGAAAAGACATGAAACCCATCATGAAGATAGCACCTCTGCCCTGAACTGCAAAGCAATTCAAGGTCCTCTCCCCAAATTAAGCGGGTGTGGGCCCGGCCGGAGCATCTTCTCCACCTTGCGTAGGTGGCAGCTGGGAAGTGAGAGGAAGCCCAAGCGTCTAGATTTAAGACTTGGTGAATATTACAAATGACCACAGTAGTGAGACAGGCAGTTTGAGGCACTCCTGTTGACCCACCGAAGAAAGGCTCTAAATTTAGTGCCAAAACACCCAGCCTGGTGAATATGTTGCCTCACAAATGACCCACGTTGGGTAGGAAGCTGAATTCTATTTGTATGTCAGAGGAGCGTTATCTGGTACCTGATGTAAGACTAATTTTATTATTAAATTATCAACACTGATTTACTGAGAAATACGGTACTGCCAGGAGCTATTTTTAACCTCCCGCCTCAGCCCGAGCTCAGCAAACAAATCATCCTTTGAAGGACATTGCATTTGCAAAAGTGAATTAGGTGAATAAATATCCATCTATTCATGAAGTTTCTTTACTGAGAAATAAATAAATAACGGCCCCTGAATGCCTTCATTGTCCCGCTGGCAGTTTTCCACCAGGATGACGACGTCTGCTGAGCGCGGCAGCGGCAGGGACCACGAGAAGGGGACCGTGGTCCCGGAGTGGCCAGGAAGGGGCAGCAGCCTGGGTTCTCTGAGAGGCTGGGCCCCCTGCAACCCTCCCCGCCACGCGCCGTGCCCGCCCTGGGCACATGGGCAGGAACACCTCTCGTCCCCCTCGGAGCTTGGAGCATCTGCACGCAGCCACCGAGGGGGGAGCTTGGGCTCTGCTCCCAGCCTGTACGGGCTCTATTTCTGGGACCTTGGGGCACGTTACTTACCTTTCTGTGCCCCAGTTTCCTCAAATGTAAAATGGGGGTAATCGCTACATCGTTTTTGGGTGGTTGGAAAGATTAAATGAGAAAACCCTGCAAAGCACTTAGAAGAATGCCAGCCGGCAGCAAGGGCTCATCCATGTCACTTACTGTCATCATCTTTGGGACAGAAACATCCCTCAGGGGCAGCGTGGTGTCCTGGAGGAGGGTGGGCCTCGGAGCAGACCTGGATTCCAATCCCAGCTCCCCATGGCCAGCTGTGTGACTCTGAACAAGCCACTTATCTTTCTGCCCCTCAGATTCCGAGTCCATGAAAGGAGCTTGATCACACCTGCCTTTGCAGGGACATCATGAGGAAAAAGTGAGATCACGGATGAAAACTGTCCGGCAGAGCAGCCAGCACTTAGTAAGTGCTCAGTGAACTATGATGGCTAGTCACAGGAGGGATTAATACAGCCAGCATTCTGCTCGTGAGCATGTCAGTGCTCCCGCTTCTCTCTGCCTCCCCTCCCACAAACCAGTGCTCCTCTGGGA
>NW_004444191.1:1510519-1512214 GCF_000243295.1 Trichechus manatus latirostris
CCAGGGACTGGGACTAGAGGACAGGAGGCGACAGGAAAGCTGGTAATAGGGAACCCAAGGTCCAGAAGGGAGAATGTTGACATGTTGTGGGGTTGTTAACCATTGTCATAAAACAATATGTGTACTGTTTAATGAGAAACTAGTTTGTTCTACAAACCTTCATCTAAATTACAATAAAAACATAAAAATAAAAATTAAAAAAAGAATCCACCCTGAGGGAGAAAAATATGCTTCATTTCCTGAACTGATGGCCTATTTACTTAAAATTTCGGTATTTTACTTATTGCAGATATTTTTGCATTAAATTTGGATTTTCTAAAAATATTACATTAAAAATTATTTATCCTAATTACTGAGTTTTTGGCACCTCCTTGAATTTTGCACCTCCCCCTAGTTCCAGCTCCTTGTGGGGAGACAGAAAGCTCTGTATGGCTGTGGAGCAGGTGGAGGGAGAGAGGAGAGCTGGGAGGCAGCGAGGTGGGAGCATCGTCAGCCAGCCGCCAGGCATGGGACTTGGAGGTTATCCTGTAAACGCTGGGAGACCTGGGAAGTTTACCAGCACGGAGCTGAGAGAATGATGTCTACCATTTGATGGTGCTCAGACTTCCTTTGCCCCAACCCCCCTGGAATGGAAATAATGAGAGTTAATTAGGAAAACCCTGGCTGTGCCAGGGGCCCCCAGCAGCTGCCGGCAAACGCCCCGTTAACTGCTGCCTTCTCACAAAGTGAAAACAATTACTTGCTGTTTGAGGGCTCGGACCACACAGTCCCAAACTTGGCAGCCCTGTTAGCCCAGCGATATGAAAGGAGGCAGCTGGCAGCGCACAGTGGGGATCAGTTAGCCAGCTCCCAGAGACACACATCAGTGTAGACAAGCTTTCACAGCTCTTAGGTCCTAGAGTTCAGCGCGCCTACTCAGCTCCCAGCCTCCTCACGGGCACCAGGCTAGGCCGTGAGTTTACTTCTTTATTTCCACAAGAGGCCCGCTTTCCCCCACCCCCCCATAAGTTACTTAGCTGCAGAAGCAGAGAAAGACACAAGCTCAAGTTTCTCCCTCGACAGCCAGACCTCCCAGCACAGCTGACTGCACTGTGCCAGGAAGTGCACCCCCAGAAGTGGGGGTGCCACGCAAGGTACCATCCACACTCTCGTCAGCAAGATGGGCAGCTGGGTCAGGAAGCAGGCTGAAACAAACACCACACGTGGCACACACACAGAGCAGCAAAGCTCAAGGCAGCCCCTAGACTCGCCATCCTGCAGAGGGACCTGGACAAGGCAGGAAGCATCTTAGGCTGCGCCTCAGGAGAGGAAGCAGATCCGAGTCCCCTCACATATTTGTGGCAGTCAGAAGTGGGGAAGGCTCCATCAGTGCCATTGAGAAGATCTCAAGCTTTGCCATCAGGATTTCAGCCTCAGCAGTGGGGAACTTCTGTTCTCTGACCAGCAGTCACCTGGGGGCAGACCTGTCAGAGGCTGTCATGATCCTGTTGGCCGGCTCACTGATGGGAGAGCGTCCTCCCTCCATCTCTATCAATAAGTGGCTGTTTGGAGAAACACAGGAAGGGCTGGGTGGAGACTTCTGGGAGCTCTGCCATTGGACTAGGAGCTCTTTTGTGGAGAGACTCTGTCTCACCCCCTAGCACTTACACAGGTGCATGGTGCACGGGTACGTGTTGAATGCATGAATGAAGGATG
>NW_004444191.1:1512314-1519020 GCF_000243295.1 Trichechus manatus latirostris
TGGATGGATGGATGTGTGGATGATGGATGGATGGTGGATGGATGGATGGATGGATGGATGGATGGATGGATGGATGGATGGATGATGAATGGATGATAGATGGATGGATGCTCTAGTTGAAATATCCAGGAGGTTATGGGAGGGCTGGGGTGTGTGCAGGAAAGGGGTCTTCTCTAAATGGCCTAGAATAAAGGTGGCTTTTTTCCACTTTGGAATAAAGGTGCTTCCCCCTCCCCCACACGTTTACCACATCCAGACTCCTCACTCTGAGCCAAAAGAAGCCCTTAGAAGCAGAAGGAGCACCAGACTGGGAGGCCGTTCTCAGCACTGATGTTAACCCGCTAGGTGGCCTTGAGCCAACTGCTTAATTTATCTGAGCCTCAGTTTCTTCTACTGGTAAATGGGATGTTATTTTTCACCCAGCTGGTAAGCAGGGTCATTGGAGAAACGGGGAGGAACAGGGGATCTCTGTAATCTCGGCATGCAGGTGTGTGTGGGGCTGGGGGGTCTCTACAAGCAAGAGAGAGAATATGACCACCAATGACTTTAGAAAGTATAAAGGGTTATAAAATTGTTAAGTTGCTGCTCCTGCTGCCGAATGTCTAGGTATCTGCGTCTGGTTTCCAGCACACCATGATTTGGAGTCCTTTAAATAATTCAGGGACCTTCCTAACCTCCAGCTCCTGCCCAGGATGTTCTTCTCCCCCTCCCTCCCTCCTCCACCAACCACCCCTGAACCCTGGACATAGTATCCCACCCTCTGATTTCCACCCCCTCCCCCAATACAAACTCCAAATACGTACCAAAGTGAGTCAGCCAGGAAGTTTATGTGTTGGAGACAGGAGGAGGGGGGAAAGGGGAACGAACCAATGACATGAAATCCTTCCAGCTTTCCAGGGTGGAGTAACAAGGGCCCAAGAAGTGGGGCTTTCGGGGCCAGAGACACTGGGCCATTGCAGTGTATTGCAGTTGCCACTGTTGCCCCACCAAATACGCACAAGCACACACACGTGTACACAGGGGTGTTTTACCCAGTAAGCAAGGTACACAAGGGTTCACCTGTGCTTGTTTACTAATCTGTAGTGCACAGTTTCACCTGTTTAGGATGTGGTGAAACCCGTGAAATTGTGCACTACAGATTAGTAAGTAAACGTAGTTAAGCCTGTGCGTACCTTGCTTTCTGTAAACCCGTGCGTACGTACCTTGCTCACTGATTAATCTGCTTCTGCGTATACAGATACACCGCATCCCACACACAAGCATCCCAGCCACTATACACCTCCATGTACACACACACTCACACACTCACGCGCACACGCACACACACACGTGGATAGAAAGGCTCCACGAGGTGGCTCACAGAGCGAGCCCACCTCCACGCCCTTTGCTGACACACACACACACATACACGCTCACTCACATACACGCTCACTCACACACACACTCACACACATACACACAACTCACACGCACACTCATACACATACACACAACTCACACACACACACGTGGATAAAGGCTCCACGAGATGGCTCACAGAGCGAGCCCACCTCCACTCCCTTTGCTGTACACTCACACACACACACGCACGCACACATACACACTTTCTCACAAACACTCACACACACATACACACACACACACACACATTCACACACTCACATGGATAGAAAGGCTCCACAAGGTGGATCACAGAGCGAGCCCACCTCCACTCCCTTTGTTGCACACACACACACACACGCATGCACACACACACACGCATGCACACACACACACTCTCACACACACTCACACACACACACAGACACTCACACACTCACATGGATAGAAAGGCTCCACGAGGTGGATCACAGAGCGAGCCCACCTCCACGCCCTTTGCTGTGCTGTTCCCGCCCCCCTGGAATGGCATCTCCCATCCTCCTGGTCCACCCAGAAGATGCTGATGTAGCTTGCAGAGGTGGAAGCGTCCAGGCCTCTTTGCTTCTTCTCTCCCAGCCCCACGCTGGGCTCCGTGGCTCCCTCTCTGGCGCTGTCTCCTCCTGTTTGTGATCACACACCTCTGCCCTGTGCCATGGGGGACTGGTCTCGTGACATCTTGCACCTAACTGTTTGGGCGCTCCATACATGTTTGAGCAACGGATAAATGAAGCATTTTCTGTGCGTCTTTTTTTCTTCAGCCTTATTGCAAGGATGATGACCACTTATTCGAGAAAACTGCCTCAGCCATCACCCCCTCCTGGAGCCCCGCTGACCACCCCAGTCCCTCTCTCCTCCAAAGGGGGCTCCTCCATGCTCAGGTCAGCCATGTGTCAGCACCCCACCCCCCGATGCGTCCACAGTGTCTTGACCACGAGAGGCTTTGTGGCCACACACACCTGGGCTGGGATGCTGGCTTCACCACTTCGTAGCTGTGAGACTGTGAGCACAATCAGTTAACTTTTCTGAGTCTCAGTGCCCTCATCTGTGAAATGGACGCCATAGCATCCACCTTGCAGGGCCTCAGGGAGTTGCAAATGAGGTCACGTGACTCAAGTCCTCCTCCCAGTAAACTGGTTCCCATGGAGCCGGCTCCCACTCCTGGGGACCCCAAGTGTGTCAGGGTAGAACTGTGCTCCACGGGGTTTTCATTGACCGATTTTTTAAAAGTGGATCTCTAGGCTTTCTTCCAAGGCGCCTCTGGGTGGTCTTCCAGTTAGCAGCCAAGGAAGTTAAGGTTTGCCCCGCCCAAGGGCCCCACTCCTTCCCACAGATACTGACAAATGGGAGGGAAGACCTTTGCTGTCATTATTGCACGATGGCTGTTATTCCTGTCACCAAACAGACGGACAGAGGGTCGTGACCACGTCCCCTCCACAGTAGCAGGCACACAGTGGACACCCACTAAGCAAATTTGGAATGAATACCTGGCCCAGATGATTTTCAAAATCCGGTGGCCCCATCGGACTCTGCGCCCTTGAGCAGGGAGGGTCTGGCCTCCTGCAGTGTGTCGTGGAGGCGGGGAATGAAAGAAGGAGTCAGCATTGCAACGACTTGCAAAGTCCCTATTGATCCCGCAGCGGCGGGGGCAGGCCGTGAAAGGGGCCACAGCCTAGGCTGCTTGCCCTCGATGTACCCTCTTGAAAGGGCCATGCTGAGCCCTGAGCCAGGAGCTTTAGCGGGATTAGCAGCGTTCTTACTATGCATGGCGAGAGGCCAGATGGAGCTGAGGCATCAACGGGAGTTTGCATATTCATTTGGCAGAGCCTGGAGACTTAGTCACAGCTCCAGGCCCAATTATGCAGGGGCTTATTAGCCTGGAAGTCAACAAGTGAGCCCACCAGGATCTGCGGGGTGATTGTATATGGCGTGCAGGGCAGGGGCAAGGCTGAACACCATGGCTTCTCCTATCTGGGGAGGCCGAGGCATGAACTCCAGAAACCACACTGGTGTGAACTTGGCTTTGCAATCTAACAGCTGTTGCAAGTGGCCTCTCACCTCCTCCTCTGTGAAATGGGTGCAATTCTCGCCACCTCCCAGTGTGACTGAGCAGATTATAAACATGTCTGTAAAACACTCACAAATACCAGCTGTTAGCACCACACTCCCGCGCCTCCCCATTCTAAGCACCCCTCACCTGACAACTGCTGGAATGTGGCTGCTCAGCAAAGAATAAAGCAGCCCATAATAATCCTTTCAACAACACCGACCATTCCCCCATCTCAAGCGCTTACTCTGGGCCTTTTGCTATGTCACGACATCTCATTAACCCTCCCAGCCACCCATTTTACAGATGGGGAGAGTGAAGCTCAGCAAGTGAAACAATCTGTTCAAGTATCGCTGAGCTAGTTTACGGTCAAGGTGGATTTGAACCCAAGTTCGAAGACCATGATGCGGTTGAGTTCCACAGAACATCGGTAGCTTTGGAAATCAGCTAGGTTGCTGGTGTTGTAAGGTGCAGTCAGGTCGGTTCCGTCTGATAGGCACACTGCGTACAACAGGACAAAACCCTGCGCGGTCCTGCGCCATCCTCACAATCGTTGTCATGCTTGAGCCCATTGTTGCAGCCACTGTGTCAATCCATCTCGTTGAGAGTCTTGCTCTTTTTTGCTGACCCTCTGCTTTACCAAGCGTGATGTCCTTCTCCAGGGACTGGTCCCCCCCACCCCAGATAATGTGTCCAAAGTGTATGAGAAGAAGTCTTGCCATCCTCGCTTCTAAGGAACTAGGCGGTATAAGCGGAAAACAGGCGATTTTCAAAATAAACATTTGAAGGCTAATAACAGCTAACTTTTATTGAGCTCTTCCCAATTACCGTCAGAGACTCGTTCAATTCTCACACCAGTCTTTAGAGCAGATAGCATTTTACAGAAGAAACCATGGCTTCGACAGGCTAAGTGTCAACGCCAGATAGCCAGCCTGGCCCGGTCGGAGAGACAGGGCATTGGATTACAACAAGCAGGACCTTTGGGGTCAGACAGACCTGCCCTTCCATCTCTGGACACTTCCTTGCTGTGTGATCTTGGGCAAATCACTAGCCCTCTCTGCGCCTCGCTTTTGACCCCCTCACAGAGTCATTAAGATAACTACTGGGATATTTAACTTGCTGGGCCTCCCTCCACTGGTGAGATTAAATGAGATAACACAGATGTAGGGCTCAGCTCAATAAAAACATAATTCAAAGCACTTCTTTTTTCCTCTCCACTTTGCATCGTGACCTGGTTGCTTTCAAAGAGCCGGGCTATTTTGGTGCACTCAGCCACTGCCCACTGCTCAGGCTGGTTCCAGGGCCCACGGCAGATGCCAGCATGGCCTGGCTCTGTCTGCCTGCATCTGTCCCTTCAGCTGGCCTGCAGTCACCAGGCATCAGAGCAGAGCACCCGGCCCTCCCCTGTCCCCACCCGAGCTGCGGTGCAGGGGGAGAGGCAGCACCCAGCCCTGGACACAGGAACAGCAGGGCAGGAAGGGAGATGGGGAGAGCTCATGAGGCAAGTGGGAGCTGAATCCCAGCCCACTTTTGAGACTGTGCGCCTACAAGATGCTACAGAGCTTGCCAATCAGTTGCCCAAGAATCAAAATAAAAGTGCTGTTTTCTCCAGGCAGGAAATCCTCAGCAACACCAGGGCCCTGAACTCCAGACGCTTGCCCCCAGGAACCTCTACCTTCTCTCAGATATAAAACCCAAATCAGTAACCAGCAAGTTGGCTCTGACTCATGGCGACCCCATGTGTTACAGAGTAGAGCTGTGTTCCATACGGTTTTATTGGCTGTGATCTTTATGGAAGTACATTGTCAGGGCTTTCTTCTGTGGTGCTGCTGGGTGGATCTGAACCACCAATCTTTAGGTGAGTAGCCAAGGACAAGCCATTCGTGCCACCCAGGGAACCCTCTCTTGGACGTCCTGCATCCTTAACAAGGTTTGAAAGGCTGGCACTGAGACGGGCTACAGCCAACGCTCATCCTCGGTAGAACCCAGGATGTCCAGAGAAGGAGGTCCACCCAGCTTCTCCCACCCAGGAGCCTCCTTCCTTCTCCTGGGCCAGCAGGAGCAAACCCAGGCTGACTGCAGTTGGCCTCTGTCTTTAATTCCCTCAGCCCCAGGGGAGGGGCTGCCGGGGGTAGAAAATGAGCTAAGAGATAGATGGCAAGAACAGAAGGAAGGGACACACTCAAATAATCTGCAAACTGGATAAAAACATTGTTTTTATTGCTTTGAAAATAAGGTAGGCTTTTCCGAGTGAGGGAAGATCTCGTATGTATGTGGGCAAGAAATTTGAAACTTGTTAGCAAAGGCTGTTCCTGGAGGCAAGAGCAGAAAATGCTGCAAAGAGCTCATAGGTCTGATGGTGGAAGGAGTGTTCAGTCCATTAAAGTTCCTCATCGATGGTTCAGTGCCTTGCACCTCAGTCGAAAGAATGAAGAGACTCAGCACAAACTGACACACAGCATTGTTCACAAATGATTACTGAGAAGAAAGGCAGGTGAGGACCAGTGTTGAGCTGTATATTCTTCATGTACAAATCCACACGTATGTTTACACGTGCATATGAAGAAGAAAAACCAAGCTGTTAACAGGAATTATCTCTGGGAAGAAGGTGGCGGCCAGGAAGGAACATTTTTACTCAAAGCTTTATATTTCTCTGTGCTGTTTACATTGTTGGCAAGTGTATACTGTGTCAACAATGTTTCAAAAGATGTTTTGCATCTGGGGAAAATAAAAGAATCCTGGCAGCAAGAGCACCAACCTAGGGGGGGCCTGCTGGAGATGAGGCTGCTTCCCAAAAGCCCCGGGAGGCTGGACACCCTGGAGACCCCAGGAAGGAAGCCAGAGGCAGCCCAAAAGTTGCTATGCGGCAGTGGTCATAAGTCCATGTCAGCTGAGAGGCTCTTCAATTCCTAGAGGTGCAATCAGGTCTTGGAAGGCTCCGACCAAGGCTCGCTAGCACATTGTACTGACCATTCACCCAAACTTTACCAAGTGGGGATAGACACAATGGTTAAAAGCAGTGGTTCAGCTTGCTGGGAAGATCCCCTCTAATTCCACTGTAAAGTCAGACATTGAGTAGAAATCTTTCCAAGATTTACCCCCCTAGGATCCCCCAGGATTCCTCCATCCATCCATCCATCCATCCACCCATCCATCCATCCATCCACCCATCCATCCATCCATCCACCCATCCATCCATCCATCCATCCACCCATCCATCCATCCACTCGCCCATCCATCCAC
>NW_004444191.1:1520671-1526915 GCF_000243295.1 Trichechus manatus latirostris
CCCCCGCCCCACGTTTGCCCTCGCTTCTCCAGAGGGTCCCTGGAGAGACCCTGGCTGGTCCTGATTTCACTAGCTGGCTTCAATGCCAACACCAGAGTCTCCAAAATGGGGTATAAGAAGCAAATATCGGAACTTTAGTTTTATTTATTTAAAAGAAAGAATGAGAAAACCAGGCCTTACTAATACTTAAAATACGGATTGAAGCTAAAGTGTACAGGCTTACCTGTGACTCATAGAAGAATGTATTTTCTTTTCTTCCTCCTAAGATTTCAGAAAAATGGCAACTTGAAGGACCCCATTGCCATCAAGTCGATTCCAACTCATAGCAGCCCTTTAGAACAGAGTAGAACTGCCCCACAGGCTTTCCAAGGCTGTAAATCTTTACAGAAAGACTCCACATCTTTCTCCCACAGAGTGACTGGTGGGTTTGAACCACCAACTTTTCAGTTAGCAGTCGAGAGCTTAACTACTGTGCCACCCGGGCTCCTTCGTTGAAGGGAGGAATGTGAATGAACACTTGTTCCTTTTTTCTGAATGAGAGGAGACCTATTTCCAAACTGTTGGTTAACCAAAATATAGATACTGACGTGAACGGGCAGATCCTTTGATGAACATAAATACAAGATGGAAAATTTAGAAGTTTGCATTGACAGTCGTATACCCAAATTATTCATGAGTAAATACGTATGTTGGGGATGAGTGCTCGCACACTGTTTAATCAACTGGGGCTGCGTGATCAGGGAAGCTTGGAGCAGCTGGTCTCCGCAATGTGGCGTCCGTAGAGCCTGATGGAGGGGTGGGCCTGCATCTCTGTCTTGGGCTTCTACGGAGCCGTCTGCTCACAGGCTGGGAGAGGAACTAGCAGGAGGTATGACTTCCATCCCAACTGCCCGGCCAGGTGTGCGTCTCATGCGCTCATGTGATACACTCAGGCAGTCCTGAAAACAGTGAGTCACAGAGATGCCCGACTCCACAAATGGGAAAAGGGCCCTAACTCTACCCAGTACTCACTGCAGCCAAGCCTCTGCACCTGCAGGATGCCCCCTCCCCGCTGTTGTAGGAGAAGGTAGTCAGTGCGTCCTAAGAGAAGGGTTGTAGAGTGGGGAGGTGGCTTGCTGATGGAGACAGATCCAAATGGAGCATTTGGAGTTTGTGACCCAAGGGCCCTGCTGGGCCATCATCGCAGACCTCATGGCTAAATGTTCAGCCAGATTCCTCAGGAGTGGGAGCCTGTATCTGGGGTGCTCTCTGGGGACCCTGGAGTAGAGCTAGCTCTTCCTGCCTGGGCTTCAGAGGATGCTGGGACTTCCAACATCAGAGGAGGCAGTAGGAAGTGTGTCCCACCTGTTTGTTCTTCTCCCCTGGTTCAAAGGCCTGAGAACTCTGGAATTCTCTCCAGCAGAGTCAGGCAGCGATGTAGCCTGGAGACCTGAGTTCAAGTCCCATCTCAGCCTCTCGTAAGCTCTGTAAACTTGGGCAGGTCACTGAAGCCCTCTGAGCTCCAATTTCCCCACCACTCACATGGACACACTAATAATGCTTATCCCAAGTCCTGGGAGATGTCTGTATGACCATCCCAACCTAAGAATATGATTAGAAAATGCACCAGAAGTGATCAGGAGATTAAAACAGGGCTTTATAATTACAGTTGGTGGTGATTGCCTACTCAGCTAGAGACAAGAATGGCAAATGTCGAGCGAAGGGCTTCTTGCATTCCCTTCCCACCTCCAGACTCAGCACCAACACCACACAGGCAGTAATTGGGGGAAGTTGGCCTCCCCACCCTTGTCAGGGAGTCCTCCAGCAAGATAACTAGACCATGAACTTCAGCAAGCGGTGAGGACCTCCCTGGGACGCAGAGAGAGATTGCTCTGAGGTGGTGAGTTCCTGCCACCGGCCAGGCTTCTCTATCACCTCATCCATCTATCATCCTGTTAGCAGCTGACGCCTCTGGCAGCACCTCCCGGCAGCCAGGGCATTAGAATTGCAAGAATCCCAGCTGCACCGGGGAATACAGATGAAGGAATCTCAGATTCAAATTTGTCTAAGTATTGTGAACAGCCAGACCCGTGCAAGGCGTCTCCACTGCCCTCTGCCAAAGGGGAGTGGCGGGGGTTCTGTTACAAGTGCAAATTGCTTCTTAAAACAGAGGATAAGGCTGGGCTTCAGCACCTCCTTAGAAATCCTTCCCACTCCCAGGAAAGCCACCGCAGCATGTCAATTTTAATTTCTGAAATTTAAACCCCGGGCTTTGTGTCTAAGCTCCATCTCATAGGAAGAAGGGGAGGAATAAGTCAAAAAGGATTAGGGGCCCACTGGGGACTGCAGATCCATAGCAATTAGACTTCATTTAGGTCTTAGATATTTGGTTTTAATCGAATTTCTGCATGATACAATCGACAAGCATCAGAAATTGATACGTATGCGAGTGTAGACGGGCCCCTACTCTGATTCCCCCTCGCCCTTTCCTGTGCCCGGCTGGATTTGGAATTCACAGTCACTGTGGGGGGGCGGGGTAGGAAATTGGGGTTCTGTTTGGGTCTGGAATTGGGAGGAGGGTAGTGTGTGTGTGTGTGTGTGTGTGTGTGTGTGTGTGTATATATCCCCCCCTCCCGCCAGCTCTCTGAACACGTTACCCCCGACTCAAAGCAGAGGCAATCATTGCTCACATTCAAGTGAATGACAACAAAACATTATTCAAATAAAATAAGAGCATGAAGAAGAGTAACATCGGGACTCCAGGCAGGGGGGTGTAATTGTCCTTTAAACGGAAGCACAGCTTTCCGCATCCTCCAGGGACCAGAGTCAAGCAGAATGTGATTTGGGGGCAGACGCGCAGACTGGAGCACTGTCACACACAAAACCGACATGGACCTACGCATACGCATGTCTGTGCTTGTGTGTAACATCGGTTGTGTGGTGACAACCACATTCTAGCCACAAGGGTGTAGACACCTGCATAGCCAGCTTTGTACAGACACGCACACTCCGTGTGCGCACTGCCGGATTGTCTCTGTGCGTGCACACTCACACAGTCAGCGCTAACAGGTTGCTAGCTGGTCATTTTCGTTGTGGGAACTCCATGACCTAACAACAGCCAAAAGGAGTGAAAAGAGGAAAAGGAACACCGTGTGAGGCGTTGGTTGGCAACCTGTGAGCTGGATATCAAGGGAGGTGAAGGCAGGAGCCCAAACAAGCACGTTCAGGTTCAGAGCAGGCCCCCACACCCCGTGGAAGGGCAGGGGGAGACCTGAGAGGAAGGTGACCTCCCCCAGGGATGGCGTCTGTCTCATCACCCAGTTTGGGTGGATCCAGAGAGCCAGCTTCTCAGCAGGCCGCCTGTTTTGAGAGGTGTGCGCTCAGCTGGCCTGACAGTAGGTGGGCATGTGCTGAGTGCAGCTCGTGCCTCGGTGGGGTGTGCTTGCGGGATGTCTGCCTGCCCTTTTGAGAGCCAAACACATCCTAGAAGGCTCCCCCACCTAGCGATGCCTCACCTGCCTCCTTCCAGTCCCCCTTCCTTCCCCAGAAACTCCTCCCCTCACCTGCTTCCCACAGCTGAAAGGACAAAGTTGCTTAAGTTGCCAGAGGCTGGAGACCCGATCATTTCTCTCCTGTCACCCTCTAATCCCCCCCATGACCCTCCATAGCACCCTCTAGTTCAGGGCTACAGCCCGGGGGAGAATCTTCCCTAAAGGGTGGGGTGGTGCTCCCCTATCTCTCCATCTCTTCACCCACCCCAGGTAGGCAATGGCTGGCCAGTGGGGGCACAGATGGGGCTATTCTAGACCCAGTTGGGGTCTTTTTGCCACGGTGGACAACTGGTGTCCTGGTCCAAGGGCCACGCTGACAGAGACTTCAGAGTCCAGGTCTAAAAACATCATTTAATGCAGCGCGGCGGGGCTGAGCTGGGAGTGCAGTGTGGAGAAGTGAATTTTCCTTTGCTGGGATTCAGCTGCGGGTGGGTTTTTGGCAGAGGGACAGGGAAATTCGCACAAATATTTCGGGACACGAGGAAAGGCGCCCCCAGGGAGCCCGTGCTCGCCTTGGCCTACCTCCCTTGCCAGGGCACAGAGCCCTAGGCCTCGGTGCCCAGAAGAGGACCTGTCCAGTCCAATCAAGTTCGCAACGTCTGCGTCCCCGCCCCAGAGGCTTAGGTTCACGCTCAGCTGGCCACTTGGACGTCCCCGTCTCTCTCCCCGGGCTGGGGGCTGGGCAGGGTAGGGGCGCGGCTCAGAGCGCTATGAGTCGCAGACACATGGAGTCCGGGGGCGAGGCAGGGAGGACAGTAGGGACGTGTCTTTTCCAACGGAGATGTCAGCAAGTGTCATGAAGCGAGAGTAGCCCTCGCCAAGCCGTGCGCCGGAGCCGGGATGGCGCGGCCTGAAGCCGCCCGCTCTGCGCGCTCCCCGCGCCTCTAGTCCGGGTAGAGAAGAAAGCCCGAGAAGGTGCTGTACTTGTTGTTGTTGCCTCCGTGCGCCTTCCCGCCGTCCAGCTTCACGTACACCTCGTCCCCCGAGTCCAGGTGCAGCACCACGCTGTTGCTGGCATAGTCGTAGTTCTGATCTGCGTCCTGCGCGATGGCGCTGGCCCGGACCTGGGGGCGAGTCGCAGAAGCCAGTGGGCCGAGGCACCTCTGCCTAAACTCTAGCCCGGCTCCCACGTGGCGCGCCCTTGGCGGGCCTTCTGCCCTAGGCTCCCAGCTCAACGCTTTCATCCCTGCTCCACGCCCTCTCTCCACCTCGGCCAACTCCCACCCCGTCCCCTCCTTTCCGCAGTTTGCGAGTCTAGGGGGAGGTGGGGGGTGGGGGAGGGCAGTTCACTGACACTGACCCAGAGCAGAGGGTGGGACCCAGAGCACGGAGGGAAGGAGGCTAGAGGGAAAAGGGGAGATGGGAGCCTACAGGGGATGCTAAAAAAGAATGCGGCCTCCAAACAGACCATGGGTGGTCGCGGAGTTGCAGGAGGGTAGGAGGGTAGCCCGGGTGTGCAGCTGCGGGGGGCGGGGAAGCTGGGCGCTCCGGGCCCAGCCTGCAGCGCTAAGCTCCCTTCAGCGCGGCCAGGGCGCATGGGCAGCGGGTGGCTGTGGCACAGCCGCGCGCTCCTGCCGGCGCTGGCTCCGGCTCTCGCGAGCAGGGAGAAAGGAGACTGGGCTCCAGGGCGAGGTTCAGGGCGCGGGTGCGGGCGAGGGTGTGCGGGGCTGGCGGGGGTGGAGGTCACTGACCTGACCGTTCTTGCAGAGATCCGCCCACATGCTGGTACCGTCGCCCCCACGCATGAGGATGTGATAGGTGAAGAAGTAGATGCCGCGCACCTGGCAGCTGAACTTGCCCGTGGTGGGGTCGTAGTGGTTGCCGAGATTGGTGACCACATCGTCGAACTTGAGCACCTCGTAGCCTTCGTGCGGGCTCTTGAGACCCACGTAGAAGGCGATCTTGGGGCCGCTAAAGGCGGCGCTCAGTGCGCTAGTCACCTCGCTCTCGGAGTCGCCGCCGCCCCCGGCTCCGCCGCCCGCCACCCCGACGCCGCCCGCAGTGCCCGCCGTCAGCTGCAGCCCCGGCAACCCCGGCCGTCCCGAGTCTCCCTTCTCCCCCGGGGGGCCCCTGGGTCCAGGGGGGCCCGGGTCTCCAGGGGGTCCCCGCGGTCCGGGCTTGCCGGGTCGCCCTGGGTCGCCCTTGGGTCCCTGGATGAAGGGGGGCGGGGGATTGGCACTGAGGTCCTGCATGACTTCCAGGGCGCCGGTGCTGGGTCCGGGCGGCGGTACCTTGGCGCCCGCGGGTCCCCCGCCGGGTGCGGCCGTGTAGGGGTCGCAGATCATGCGGCACGTGCCCATCATCTCGTAGTGCGCCGCTCCGGGGGGCGCCGCCTGCAGCAGCAGCGGCACCGCGATGAGCAGCCCGAGCGCCATGACCAGGAGCACGCCGACGGCCGCCAGGCAGGCGCGCCGCCGCCGCTGCCACAGCCGGGAGGCGACCGCCACCGGCTCCTCCTTGCCGCCGGGGGAGGTAATGTTGGGGCGGCGCGGGCGGCCCCGCTCCCCGCTCTCGGGGACCGATTCCGCGGGTCCGGGCCGCGCCCCCGACGTGGCGACCCCCTGCCCCGCTCGCCCAGCTACTTCAGCGAGAGGCGCCCCGGCCCAGGCTCTGGTGTCCGCCGTGCTGGGGCTGCTTGGGAAAGCCGCGGAGTCCGGCGCGCATGGCGGAGGGCGCGCAGGACGAGCCTGGCGCCCCACGGTCCGGGCGGCGGC
>NW_004444191.1:1527169-1535201 GCF_000243295.1 Trichechus manatus latirostris
GGCGGAGGCGGCGAAGCAGCGCGCGCTGCCATCACTCGGGAGACGGCGCCCTCATGTCATCAGCCTGCGGTCCTCCTATCGGACGCCTTCCGCAGCAGAGGCGGCAAAGCCACGCTTCCGCCTGGCGGCGCCGCGGAGCCACAAGTGGGCGCAGCGCGCGCAGCCCCCGACCCGGGCACCTCTGACACACCCACCTGCCGCCACACTCACGCGCCTCCCACAGACCACACACACCAGCGCCCATGCGCGCCCTCGCGGGGGTCACAAGGTACCTCTACATCGCCATGAAAACACTCAGTATCCTCGTGCCAGCAAGGTCCTTGGGAGGTCACCTAGTTCGTCCCCTGCCTGCAAACAGGATCAGACCTCAACCCTCCAAGTTAGTGAGACTGCTGGGTCCTGCGAGGCCCCCCAGGAGAGGACTTCCCGCTGACTTCTTCAGGAGTGGGCAGCTCTGTCTTCTGGAAGGGCTTTCACGTACGGAGCTCAAGGACTCCAAGCCGTTAAACAGGTGCCGACAGACCACCGCCAACAACTCTCTGAAAAGTCCAAAACCCCAAAACCAAGAGTTTCTTAGCCTGAGCGCCTGCTTCCACCCAGAAGATGGTTGGCCCTTATCCTCTGCATACAGTGCATTTGGAAAGACAAACGCGTGACACCCAGGACTCGGTGGCAACCGTCCTGCACTCAGCCCCCACTCAGAGCCCAGCCACTACCAGGCAGAGCCGCCGACACATTCCCTTGAACAGCTCCAACTCCCTCTTTCTGAGGTGGCCTTAGCTGTGTTTTAAAAATAATCATACTAACCCAAAGCCATTCTGAACCAAAGTCTTGAATAAGCTGGAACACCAGACTCGGAGATTTGTCCATCTCCAAAGCAGCTGATGAGCAGAGAGGAAGGATGAGAGAGGGCCGGTGGGTTGGAAAGACCTACGGATCAGAAATTAAAAGCCCTGGCTTCTGGTTCTAGGTCCCTGGATGATGCAAATGGTTTGCCCTCAGCTACTAACATAAAGGTTGACAGCTTGAACCCACCCAGTGGTGCTGTGGAAGAAAGGCCTGGCGATCTGCTTCCTTAAAGATTACAGCCAAGAAAACCATATGGAGCAGTTCTACTCTGTAACACAGAGGGACCACCATGAGTCAGAGTCAACGCAACGGTAACAGGTCCGTTTCTACCCTTGCCCTGAGCAGCTGTGGGACCCTGGGCAGGCCGTTCCCTTCTCTGACACTTGGTTTTCCTCCGTAAACTGAGGAGGTTAAGCTAAGTGATCTAAAAGGCCAGCTTGTGCTCCAGCACTCCCTCACGTGGGGGAGACACCAGGCCTGGGGTGGCTGGAAGTCCAAGGGCTAATACAGGGTTTCATGGAGCATCAGCATCATCTTTGGAACAACTCTGCGCCCTACTGAGGCTGTTGCTTGGACAGAGCGTTCATTTATCAGGCATTTGTGTTCTCCTGGGTTGGTTTAAAATCGATTTTGTTTTCCTCTGGTCGCTCTGGGACATTCCCCACCTCACCCCACGCTGCCCCAGCCTCTTGCTTCACCATTGCATTTTCCAAAGCACAGCAGAGGCTCTGACACCCGGCGGTACACGTTTGTGGAGAGAACAACTGAGCCTCGTCTGAAGCAACTTTACCCGGGAGAGAAGGAACTCGTTTATGCGGCACCTGCTGCGTATAAAGGAGCCCCGGTGGCACAGTGGTTAAGCACTCAGCTGCTAACCAAAAGGTTGGCGGTTCAAACCTATTAACCTCTCCAGGGGAGAAAGATGTGGCAGTCTGCTTATGTAAAGATTTATGGCCTTGGAAACCCTATGGGGCAGTCCTACCCTGTCCTGTAGGGTTGCTGTGAATCGGAATTGACTCAACAGCAATGGGTTGTCAGGTTTACTATGTATCAGGCAGGGGCCAGCGGTGGTTCAATTCTCACCTTCCAGGCAGGAGCCCCAGGTTGGATTTCTGGCCAGTGCCCCGCGTGCGCAGCCAGCACCCAGCTGTCAGTGGAGGCTGTTGAGCATGGCGTCACCATGAGTCAGGGGCTGACTTGAAGGCAGCTAACAGCAACAAGTGCATTAAACACTTTGCACGTGTCCTTTATTTGCCCCTCAGGGCAACCCATCATACAGATGAGCGAACACAGGCTCTGAAAGCGCACAGTGCTTGCCCAGCGTCCTCTGCCCTTACAACCGAGCTGGCCTCCTCCCCTCACGCAGACCAGGGGCTCTGAGAACCGGGCAGTGAATGCAACATCGACAGTTAGCTCTTATCTGCACGGTTTCCTGGGCCCTGGCCAGGGGCACAGCAAGGGTAACAAGCACCCAGGGGCAATCTCTAAATTGCTCCCCCTCATTCCAACACTCAGGGACTATCTCTAAATTGCACCCCCCAATTCAAACGCCCAGGGGCAATCTCTAAGCTGTGTTCCCCTGAATTTCAAGATGAATAGACATTGATAGAGTCAAAACATCAGCAGAAATACCTTCCCCCCTTGAATGGACATGGGAAATGCGGGGTGGAAAAGAGGAGTGCTCTGTCACCATATAGGGAGAGCAATTAGGGTCACATAACAATGTATGTATAAATTTTTGTATGACAGACTAACTTGAATTGTAAATTTTCACTTAAAGCACAACAATAAAATAAAAAAAAGAAATGCCTTCCCCCTTGTTGTTCAGCTGCTCAGTCAGGCGCCTTTCATATTTGTGGCACCTCAGAATGTTATTCCACGCCTCGTCTGGCATGCCCTTGGACTTGCTCCCCGGGGCAAGCGCCCCCTTCTGGCCCCCTCTCGCTACACCCCTGGTCCTGGCGCCCCTCCTCTCACTTCCCCAGGGCCACCCTTAGAATGGATGAGCCACAGTGATTCCGGGAGCCACACTGCCTGCTTCCCGGCCTGGCCCTGCAGCTTCCTGTCCGTGTGAACTTGGGCAAGTCACTTCACTTCTTGAGCCTCAGTCTCCACGTAGGTAGAATGGGAACCACCAAAGTACCAACCGCAAAGTTATTGCAAGGGTTAAATGAGTTAATTCATGTAAAGGCCTTAGAACAATACCTGGCATGTAATTAGTGCTCGGTAACAGGTTAGCAATTAGTATTAACTATTACGACTGTTAAGATGAGACCTGTGTGCAGGAAGCTGGGTGGAGGGGAGGGGTTATGATTAACGAAAGAGAAAGAGACCCAAAGATCAGCCACACAGTCTGTTCTTCTCTGAAGCACATTTCGCCCAGACTCCCAGCTGTGGCTTCCTGGGCTCTGGTAAAGGCGGACAGATCACCAGTCCCAACTGGACAAACAGTTGGCAGGAATACACCCAAGGAGACAGCCTCTGTGGATTGCCACCCCAAAGTCCCAGTGGTTTTGCCCTGCAGGACCTGGGCAGGGCAAAGCAAGGAAGAGTGAATGTTTGAGACCCAGGCTTTTGCCCACACAGAGCGCAGGCATAGCAAATCTTTCCCAGGGATCACCATTCCTGGGCGCACCTGTGACCTTCCAGGGAGGGAGGGCTTCCTCCGAGGCCAGTCTCCTCTCCACCAGGTGGCGGGGACAGCAGGCAGAGGGAAGGCAGCCCCCACTGGCAACCGCATGAGTCATGAGGTCCTTCCTCTGCCCTCCCTCCCACGGTGCAGGGCCAGACAGGGTGGCCTGCTGGAGTGTTTGACACACGTCCTCATCTGCCTCATCGGTGACTGTCTTCCCATCAATATTAATTATGATCTTTATTGGCATATCATCTTCCATTAAGATGGTGTTTTTACATTTCAAGGCCCAGTCAAGTCTCACGTCAGCCCTAAATTGCCCTTAGTGATCTAGCCTGCATTCCTTTGCCAGTGTCCATTGGCCACCTAGTATGTGCCGACTGTTTACCTCCCACTTCTCAACTCACAAAGCGTTTGGGATCTGTGGCATACAGCCGATGCTGGATCACACATGGTCTTGTGGGGTTCGCTAACGCCCCCTCCTCATCAGTAATGGGCGCCACTCTTCATTCATCTGCACTAGCCTGAAACGCCTGATCCTCTGCTCGTTTTTCTGGACTCATTCCTAATTATCCTTCAGGTGTCACCTGTGAAGTACTGGCTCCTTCCCTGAAGTCTTCCCTGACCCCTCCCCAAGCTAAGCTGACAATTCTTGCATGTATACCCTTGCTATTCTTCTTAATTGCTGTCATATTGGCCCCCAACTCACGGTGACCCCATGCACAAGGGAGCAAAATACTGCCCAGTCCTGCACCATGCCCGTGATCGGTTTTGGATTGGACCATTGTGATCCATAGGGTTTTAGTCGGCTGATTTTCGAAATTAGATCACCAGGCCTTTCTTCCTAGTCTGTCTAGCCTGCGTTCCTTTTTTCAATGTCTGGAAGCTCCCCTGAAATCCGTTCAGCAACACAGCAAGACTCAAGCCCCTACTGACAGACAGGTAGGGCTGTGCCTGAGGTACATTGGCCAGGAATGGAACCCAGGTCTCCCTCGTGGAAGGCGGGAATTCCACCGCGGACCACGCTGCCCCCCTTTGTCTGTGTCTCTCCTCGTATATCCATCCCAGCACCTCAGCCTTTCACATGTGTTTATTGAGCCATCCCTTGGAATGAAAGATGGGAGAAATACTATTCTGTAATCTCTTCTGGGCACTAAGCTCCGTGTTCTTTGGGGCATGGTTCCCACAGCCTCCCCCAGTGTCTCTGAGCAGAAACAAGCACCCCACAGCCATGTGCCAGAAGGTGAACGAGGCTGAGTACTCAGGATCCCGCTGTCCCAGGGGCTGGACCACCGTGACCAAGGGCTCCTTTCCATTTCTAGTTCTGGTTGCTGAGATGCTCCCAGCTGAAGGGGGCAGGGTGAATGCTCCAGCCTCAGCCCCTGAAGACACTCAGACGGACCTGCTCAGCGGCCAATGAGGACGCACCCGCCAGGCCCATTATTTCAGAAGTGGCAGTAACACGTTTGAGTGGAGAGGGTCAGGCAGTCCCAGCAAGCCTTCGCCCGGCCTCTCAGAGATGGCAGCAGGAGCCCTAATTAGCTCTCCTCGGAGGAGCTGGCCCTGACTGGGTCTCCCCAGAGCCGTGGGTCTGCTGCTGTCCCTGTGTCTGCTTTGCTGTCTCCAGGGCCATGTCCCCCTCAGTGCCCCCATTTCCAAAAGACAGCTCTCTCAGAAACCACGGTGACTGTGATCACACTGGTCCCGCCCCACTGCGCCAGGCTTATTCCCATAATATGCCGGCCGGAGAACGCTGCCCCCTCAGCTTTTCTCAGTCCCCCAGAGGCCAGTGGTGCAGTTGATTTACCCACCCATGCAGCAAGCATTTATCAAGTGCCTACTATGTGCTAAATGTGGGGATTCAGTGGAAAACAGAAATACCCTGGCCTCGCCAGCTGAGTAAGCCGAGCAGGTTAATGTCCCAGCCTCCTCCTCTGTCCTTGCCTTTCCCGAGCCATCTATTCCCCAGGGCTGGGACGACACATGTCATGTGACAATCTTCATCTGGCCCTGGCAGTATCCTGTCTTGTCCGAGTGGCTTTTTCTCTAAGAGACTGGATGTTCTCTAGGCAACATCCCTGTCACTGTGCCTCCACACGCCCCTCAGGGCTGGTCCTGGGACTGCGAATTTGTTGGGTGGGGCAGAACGAGCAGGAAAGCCCAGTGCTGGTAGGTTTTTTCCGGGGCAGCATAACAAGGCCCAGTAGCCCCACAGGCCCCCAGAGGAGAGTGTCTGTTTGTTGGGACTATTTTTTTTGTACAGGACTTGTGCTTATCTTGGACCGTTAATAAAGCAAATTTCCACGTCCTGAAAGCATGCCTGTCAATTGCTGGGGGAAGCAGACTTTTGACTCAAAATTTCGTCCGAGGCCATACTGGATTCCCCTAGAGGGAAACTCAGCCCTTGTTCACGGAGATGTCTAACCTGGCCATGGAGTGCGGCTGGGGCTCATCCTCCCACCGCACTAATTGTAATCAGTCAGCTACTCTCTGCTAGAACCGGGGAAGCAGGTGAGGCTGAGAATTGAAGCCATATGTCCCCTTTGTGTCCGGGCCCTCGGTCACCTCCCCTGTGCACTCCTGGAGGGCATGGCTGCCACACTCATGTCACCCTCTCTGGGTCCCTCCCTCGACAAGCACTTCTTTCCTCTGGGACTCCATTTGGTGGGATAGGAGGGGCAAATGACAGCGGATCCAGCTAAGACCCCGTCTACTGAGTGAAAAAACACCCTGTGATCTTATCAGAACTCGTTCCTGCCAGTTGTTTGGAATCCACGCAGACACCCCATGTCTGTGCCTGTTCCTTAAGAAGGAAGAGCAACCCTTCCCCACGGCCCACCTGGCAGGCGCGCCGCTGTCCGTGGTGCTAATGGCTGTGGCTGCAGGACTTCCCTCGGCAGGAAGGCATCGGGTTTCAGATACCCAAGAATCGGCTCCTGTTCCCAGGCTTTGAAGTGAGGCCAGAGCTCTGGGTAGAAATGTTGTACACTCTGTATCTACCCTCCACCTGCACGTCCCCCTCCCACAAGAGACTTCCGCCCAGGCTCCTCAGCGGGGGCCAGGGGTTGGATAGCTGGGAGGCAGGGTTCTTTCCTCTCATTCCCTAATCTCTTCTTTGTTGAATGTTCCTCTGCCCACCCACTCTGCCATACACATACACTTCATTTACACTGTCATGCACACACACATTCATACGCACGCTCACACACGTGCTCTGACTCACACACACAAACTTTAGCACACTCACACAGAAGCTCACCTATACACTCACATATGTGCTCTGACTCACACATGCATTTACACACTCACACACACAGCACACTTTCACAGAAAGCTCACATAGACACTCACATTTACACTGTCACACACATGTTAGCACACTCACACACACACACACACACACACACACACTACCCATGAAATATGGCCGTAACGAGGCAACCGCTAAACTGCTAACCTTCTCCAACAGTCAATTTCCCTGCCAGTCAGGAGAAAGAGAAATCAAGCATGAGGCTAAAAATGCAGTTTTGACAACATCAAAAGGGCTTTTTCCAAACTCTAATCAGGTTCTTCATTTTGTTGCTTTTTGAAGCCTGTGGAGGGAGTACGTGATGCCAGCATAGTGAGTCACAGAGGGCCGGCAGCTCTGTGAGAAGGGAATCACCTAAAGTTCTGTTTTGGGGGGTCATCAGGAGTCAGAGAAGTCCTCCAGCCCCCAGGCCCCAACCAGAGTCTGGCCTCCACTAGAGTCACTCCTGAAGGGTTTTCCGTAAATCTCATCCTGGGAAGACAAAAAAAAAAAAAATTGACTTCTGGGCAACATGGCCCTATAGTCAGAAGCACCATGCCATCCCTCTGCAGCAAAGATCAGAAAAACTAAGTCAAACAGAGTCACAGGTCAATCCTGAAACCCTAAGCATCAAATGAAGAGATAAAGCACTCAGCCAAGAACTGAATGGGATAAGAAACTGACCGAGAACAGAGAGCAAGGAGAGATACATGCAGAGGTCCCCTATCAGCTACCGCAGCACAGATCTGCCATCTTGGACTCCTATCAGAGATCAGCGAACAGGGGTACGAGAAAGCAGCTTCACGGAGCTTCCAGCAGGAGACAGAACAACTGGTAACCAGCGATATAGCCATTCCCCCCCTTCTTCACCCCCACTTAGCCTCCTCTGCTTCCTGCAGCCACAGTCTCTTTCTCTCCTTTCTCTCCAATACCTGGCTCCGTGCGCCATCTTTGCTTCTTTCTGAAAGGCTTCGAAACACTGCTTGACTATGAAACTGCTTCCTGGCCTGTGCCTCCACGCTGGTGGAACCCCCGGGGGCTTTTTTGTTTGTTGTTTGTTTGCTCTGATTTGTTCTGTTTTGATTTGTTAGTTTGTTTTCTTTTTCTTTTCTCAGCTTGGGAGCCCCTTCTAGCCGGGCAGTACCACGCAGCTTGGAAGCTACTCCCTTACTCTATGCAGATGCACAGGGACATCACTGGGGACATTTCTTTTTTCTTCTTTTTGGTTTTCTTTTTTATTGTTTTTTGGTTTTTTTTTTTTT
>NW_004444191.1:1535301-1539288 GCF_000243295.1 Trichechus manatus latirostris
CACTGACTGCTCTGACTGGGATCACAATAGAGGGTCCTGGACAGAGCTGGAAAAGGATGTAGAACAAAATTCTAACTCACACACACAAAAAAAGATCAGACTTACTGGCCAGACAGAGACTGGAGAAACCCCAAGAGTATGGCCTCTGAACACCCTTTCAGCTCAGTGGTGAAGTCACTCCCGAAGTTGACCATTCAGCCGGGGATTGGACAGCCTCATTAAACAAAATGGAACTAATGAGGCACAGCAATCCAGGGACAAGGATGAGAAGGCAGGAGGGGAGAGCAAAGCTGGTGATAGGGAACCCAAGATTGAGAAGGGCCAGTGTTGACATGTCGTGGGGTTGTTAACCATTATCATAAAACAATATGCTTACTGACTGTTTAATAAGAAACTATTTGTTCTGTAAACCGTCATCTAAAGTACAATAAAAAAATTTTAAAAAACATATATATATAAATTAATGGTTCAGAAAACTCTAAATCAAAAAAAATTTTGTCTGCTGCTTTGTTTTACTGACGCACTTTTCAGAATCTTTGCTACGCTGGTAGTCATGGTGCTATTTTTCCCTGACGTATCTGGCCAGATTTTATGTCCTAGTTACAGCACGGATTCCAGAACATTCAGACACAGATCTTGGTTCTGCCGTTGACTACCTGTGTTACCTTGAGCAGTTTCTCAATCTCTCTGTGCCTCTGTTGGCTCATCTGTGAAATGGAGCTAATAATAGTATCTCTCTCCCAGAGTTGTGGCAGTTAAATGAGTAGATACACAGGAAGGTCTTAGAAGAGTTCATGGCGTGTAGAAAACTGACCCCCAGTGTTGTTATTCACAGGGACACTGACCACTAATGGCTGAAACTCATTCTGGGAAGGCCTGGGTTACGGCATCGTCTGCGGGAGGCCCTGTAGAGACGCCATGCGTTCCTGGCCTCTCCAATCTTTGCAAAAGCTGTTCATTTCCTCCACCTGATTCAAACTCCTGATGAATCCCTTTTAGCCTTCACGAGCCAGTTCAAACGTCTCATCCTAGGAGAAGCCTTCTGTGAACTTCTCAAGCACAAGTTAACCACTATCTCACTTCTTGTTGCAGTATTCTGGCTGGCAGCTGCCTTGGTTGGAATTCGTCACAGTAAACTGTGATTATGACTTTATGCGTCTCTCTCCCGCAATGGACTGTGAGCTCCTTGAGGGCAAGAATCCATTTATCTCTAGAGCTTCAGTGCTCAGCACAGTGCCGGAGAGACACTTGACGCTGAACACGTGTTTGTTGGTTTAATTAATGAACTGATCAATCAGTTAAGTGAACGCTTGCGTGTTGTCTGGGGAGAGTTACGCATGAAGCCTCGGTGATGAGGTGAACCGCATGGTTGGCGCTTGCCTCTCCACTCGCTGGCTGTGTGACCTTGAGCAACTGACTTCTCTTCCCTGAACCTCTTCCTCGTCTTAAAACGGTGTCAAAACCCCTTACCCCTTGGAGTCTGAGGGAGAATTGGAGCAGACCGTCAGCCCTGTCCACTCGTCACCATACGCACATACACACAAGTTTTGGGCTTTTCCTCTCAGAAAGAGAAGAAAAAGAATGTGGGAGTCAGGGATTTGTCAGAGGAGATGCAGGCACAGCAGCATCTCACTTCCGGATTCTCTAACATTTGTCCCCCAAGCAGTCGGAATCAAATTGACTCGATGACGATGGGATAAGCGTACCTAGGAGTCCCCTGTGCTGTCGATGTTAATGCACTCAGCTATAACAGAACGGCTGGAGGTTTGAGTCCACCCAGAGGTGCCTTGGAAGAAAGGCCTGGTGATCTACTTGCAAAAGATCAGCTACTGAAAACCCTATGGTGCCCTGTCCTACTCCGACACACGTGGGGTCGCCATTAGTCAAAATCAACTCTAAGACACCCAGTAATGGTAAACGCCCCTGAGCTGACCGGCCTGTGACCGCACCCAGCACGTGGAGTGTGCCCCAGGAGGAGGGACCTTGTAGTAGCAAGGAGTGAGGGAGGGAATTAACTTCCCCGAAGGAAGCCCCTCCCCTTCCCACTGCCCTCCAACCTGCAAGTCCAGGCCCTAGCGAGACACACAGCCGCTTCCCCTCTCTAGGCCTCAGTTCTCTCCTGTCAAATGGGTATACTGACTCAAGCCCTGCTTAGCGCAGAGGTGGTGGGGTGGAGTGAGAATCCCAGGAGAGGCCCGGGGAGGCAGAAAAGGATGAAGGCATTCTCTTTCTCCTGAGACGTGGCTCCAAGGTCTTGGTTTCTCCACTCCTCCAATCACTCATCCAGTCCCTCCCCTGCTCCCTCCCCCTCCTCCCTTCACTGAAAGCAACATTGGAAGGCACAGCTCTTGGCTGTGGGCTCAGTGGCCTCCCCGAGAAAGGGCCTCCCCCAAAGGTCAGAATAGTCCACCCATGAGGACCTGAGGCTAGGAAGGTGGGACCAGTGGGGGCAGCTTAGGCAAAACAGTGGTTCCTCACGGCCCTCCTCTGCCCCACCTAGCCCACAGGCAAGGCTGTCGGCTCCACCCTGTCCCAGCCCAGAAATCACGCACCTCCCCTGCCCTCTGAAACCTGCAATCGTCTCCCTCAGCCCCCACCTCAGGAAACAGCCATTCTCTGTGAGTTGAGCACAGCTCACTCCCTGAAAACAAACAAACCAACCCATTGCTGCCAGTCGATTCTGAAGCTCCTTTTAAAACCGAAAATGCCCGAGGGGAGGGTAACTCTGAGTCACTAACACCTTAGTCTGAATTAGTATAACAGAGGCTTTCTGGATGATAGACGAAGCTCTGTGCAGCCCAGGGGAGCGGGGCAGACCAGAGGAAGGCAGTGGGTGAAATGGAAGGAGAGCGGGAGTCGGACCTCAGTTCAGAGTCTGGCCTCTTGTTGCTGGCTGACAACATCTCTGAGCCTGAGCTGCGTCACCTGTCCGAGACCGAGCCCCCACAGTGCTGTGTTAAAAGTCATGTGTCCTTTGCTGGGCTTCCTTCCACCACCTAGCTTTGCATCTGAATCCTGCTTTTGCTTGGAGGTTATATGTAAACCCCATTGCACCTGCGTAGTATGATTAAGGATGTTGCTGACGTAACTTGTATGAGCTCCCTACTTGTAAACCCCTTTAAAAGTAACTTGTCTGCCCAACCTTGGTGAGCAGTCTCTGCAGCCGCAGCTCCGACTGACTCCATTTCCTCGTACAACGAAATAAAGGTAGCTTTCCTGTTCTTCCACCTCTGTCTCTCATTTATTGGCCAACATGAGTCATGCTGAGCAAGAACGTGGGGTTTCCACCTGGTAACATGTCCAACTGGTGCAAAGGAGATGGCGCATTCAAACTGCCTGGCACGTAATGGCCACACAGGGAATTTTACTTCCCTCTCTCCTTCCTTTTCCCAGCAAGAAAAGTGGCAGGAAGGCAGAAAGGGGGTACAGGTGGGAGCTGAAATCAAACTGTCACGCTTTATTTTCATCAAGGTTGGCCAAGTTGTGGTGTGGGGTGGGGGCAGATATGTGGGTGCATGAGGGCCTCCTCCAGGCCCTGATGGCAGACCCCCAGGGGTTGGGGGAAGATGGTCTAGCAAAGCCTCAAATCACCTACCTCCCGGCCTTGCCCCCCACCCAGCTTTCCACCTGGAGACTGCCTCATCTCCTTGGCCACCAGTCAGCAAAGCCACTCTGCATGCAGGAGGGCCACCCTGGCAGCTGGGCACAGGCCGTGTTGACACAAACATGAGCAGGGTCTGCAGGAAACACCAGGCAGCTGCGGCCTCTGTCCTGAGAGGAGCAGTGAGGGAGCTGCAGAGCCACAGACCATGTACACTGAGGACACGTGCGGAATGCAAGTGACCCACCTGGGGGCCAGCAGGGTGGGAGGGGCTGAGCCACTCCAGCTGGCTGTGCCCTCCCTGGGCCCTCACTCTTCTAGCCCTTCTGAGTCCCAGAGTGAAGGGAGTGACGGTGTGACCCAGACAACCTTGGAGTCAGCTGTAC
>NW_004444191.1:1539879-1541738 GCF_000243295.1 Trichechus manatus latirostris
GCTGTGCCCCTACTATGCCCCTGCTATATGCCTGCTGTGTGCCTGCTGTGTGCTTGCTGTGTCCCTGCTGTGTCCCTGCTGTGCCCCTGCTGTTTGCCCGCTGTGTGCCTGCTGTGTACCACACTTCTCTGGTGTCAGTGAACAAGTTCTATCACCAGCCCTTCAAAGCAGGAGCCACTGGGTGGTGGTAAAAACTCTGCCCTGGATCAGGGATTATTCCAGGGATCTGTGAACTTGAATGAGGAAGATATACGTTTTTATTATCGTTAACCTCTAATGGAAATTCAGCATTCCCTTTAATTGGGAATGTTAACAAGGAACCGTGCAGTGTTAGCAACACTTGTGAGTTTGTCACCAAGAAGACTCACAGATATTTTCATATCACAGCACAGTAACTCCGGATAGAAGTAGCGGATGTCCACCACCACCAACCAGGAAGTCATGGTGGTTAGTAGATGCCACGAGTCTGCTTAATGCATTCAAAAAAAGCACATATATTACCATACTGAAATTAAAAAAAATATCTTGATACTTATTTTTTAATAGTTCGTTTAGTAACTTTTTTTGTAACTACATTTTATTTTTTACATTTAAAAGAATCTCTCAGAGGAGGCGTCCATGGCTTCACCAGGTTGTAAAAGAGGTTGTTGGCAAAAAATGCTATGAACTTGTGCTCCGGAGCCAGACCGTTGAGTCTCTGATCCTTGACGGCAGCATGCCTGCTCTGTGACCTTGGCGCGTAACTTAACTCCCCTGTGCCTCAATTGTATCACCTACAAAACGGAGATAGTAACAGGGCCTGTGACATGATGCTTGAAGGTCTACGTGTGACAAAAGCTTTTAGCACACTGCCTGCCATACAGTAAGTGTTCAAGAAATGTTAGGTATTGATTACTATTACTTTCCAGGTGTGAGAACTGGACTCAGAGAGGTTAAGTTTCCAGCCCAAGGTCACACATATAATACATGTTAGAGCCAGGATTCAAACACAGGTCTGTCTGGCAGTGTCCAGGGGCTGCTATGGACCAGAAGAGTGAGCTTGATTATGTTACTTCGTCCGTGCGGACTCCAGTATCTCATCTATAAAATGGGTAAAAATACCGACTGCCTTATGGGGGTGTCACTAGGCGCGACAGAGTCTGCTTCTGTCCACTAGCACCCATTCTCCCTTCCTCTGCGGAAACAGAATTGTAGCTGGGTGCTTGGCTGTCTGATCAGGCTCCCAACCTCCCTTGCGGCTGAGTGTGACAGTGTGACTAGGTTCTTAGCGGCGACATATGCCCCTTCCAGGCCACGGCCGTGAGGACAGCAGGACCCCTCCCCCACATTCTCTTTCCCCCTTCCCACAGCACCCTTGGGGGACACATATCTAAGACCCCAGAGTCCCCAACAGCCCGGAGCTGCGTCACCCACCTGGACCACCCACCTGCCTGAACTGCTGACCTTGGGACTGTTGTCTTTCTTGTGCCCTAAGCCACATTGCCATGGGGTTTCTTGTTCCAGAGGCTCCCCGCCTCACTGCCACAGCCAGATTCTTCAAGGCGACACCCACACAGCGCCCCGCACACACACAGCCAGTGCCGTCCGCCGTACATCAGAACCACTTGATCGCAGGATCCATCCTGCCATCCCCAAGCACAGGGAGCTTTCCAGCCTGCCTATGTCAGTCAGGATTCCAACAGAGAAACACAGTGAGTGAGAGATACATCTTAACAGATTTATGGCAAGGAATTGGCTTCTGCAATTGTGAGAGCTGCCTAGGCAATTCCCAGATCCTTAGGGCAGGCCATATTCCCAGATCCTTAGGGCAGGCCATATTCCCAGATCCTTAGGGCAGGCCATATTCCCAGATCCTTAGG
>NW_004444191.1:1541838-1567012 GCF_000243295.1 Trichechus manatus latirostris
ATCCTTAGGGCAGGCCATATTCCCAGATCCTTAGGGCAGGCCATATTCCCAGATCCTTAGGGCAGGCCATATTCCCAGATCCTTAGGGCAGGCCAACAGGAAGGGTGGGCTGGGACTGTTGGGCATGGGGTGAAGGTGCAGTCCACAGGTGAGACCTCTTCTTCTCAGAGAAGCCTCAGTTCTGCTCTTAAGGCCTTTCCACTGATGGGTCAGGTCCACCCAGATTATCTACGATACTCTTCCTTACTTAAAGTCAACTGATTATAGATGTTAACCACATCTATAAAACCTTCAGTGCAACACCTAGATTAGTGTTTGATTGAGTAACTGGGGACTATAGCCTAGCCAAACTGACTACATCAGACCACCCACAGAAAGGAAGCAAAGTCTAGACAGTATTATGGAGGAGGAGGGTGAAGCAGTGGGAAAGGATGAGGAGAGAGGGGAGGGAGGGTGTCATGGATTGAATTGTGTCCCTCCAAAGTATCTGTCAACTTGGCTAGGTCATGATTCCCAGTATTGTATGACTGTCTATCATTTTGTCATCTGATGTGATTTCCCTATGTGTTATAAACTCTGTCACTGTGATGTAATAAGATGGATCAGTGGCAGTTATACTGATGAGGTTTACAAGATTAGATCACGTCTTAAGCCAATCTCTTTTGAGATATAAAAAAGAGAAGTAAGCAGAGACACAGGGGACCTCATACCACCAAGAAAGAAGCACAAGGAGCAGAGCGCATCTTTGGACCTGAGGTTCCTGCACTGAGATGCTCCCAGACCAAGGGAAGACTGATGACAAGGACCTTCCTCCAGAGCCGACAGAGATAGAAAGCCTTCCCCTGGAGCTAATGCCCTGAGTTTGGACTTGTAGCCTCCTAGACTGTGAGAGAATAAATTCCTCTTTGTTAAAGACATCCACTTGTGTTATTTCTGTTAGAGCAGCACTAGATGACTAAGACAGAGGGTAGACATGGACCTGCTCAACTCCTCCCGTGCTCAACCAGCACCTGCTCCGCCTGTCACTCAGCGCCTCTTGCCCAGGCCCTGCCCCCTCATCTTTCTGGTGTAGAGGACATCTGGGCCCCTGCAGTGTTCCCATAGTGGCAAGATGTGGTCCTCTGGCTGGGGAGGCAAGAAACAGAGAAGTGTGTGGCTACAAGGCCTGCAGAGAGAATGACGCGCCGCAGAAAATGTGGGCAACTCCAAGGGACTAGATGTGGCATGTACAGGACGGCCACCTGTGCAAACTCACCTGGGGAAACCAGGGTGAACAAGACATGGTCTGTGCCTTCGAGGGGCCCCACCTGGTGGGAGTGACAGACAAGGAGAGGCGAGGGCCTCTCCGAAGAACACACCAGGTGCAGGAGACACACAGCACTGGCACAGGGGCCCCGAAAGACTGGAGCCTGTTTGGGATGGGATTTGGGGAAGGGTCTGCTGGGCTGGTTTGGCCAGCTCTGGACCAGAGCTCTGATTTGAATTGCCAGGCAGACTTTACCCTATCAGCGTGTTGTTATGGATTGGACTGTGTCCCCCAAAAATACGTGTCAACTTGGCCAGGCCGTGATTCCCAGTGTTGTGTGATTGCCCACCATTTTGTCCTGTGATGTGATTTTCCCATGTGTTATAAATCCTACCTCTATGATGTTAATGAGGGGGGATAGGCAGCAGTTATGTTAATGAGGAAGGGCTCAATCTCCAAGATTAGGTGTTGTCTTAAGTCAATCTCTTTCAAGATATAAAAGGGAGAAGCGAGCAGAGAGACAAGAGGACCTCATACCACCAAGAAAGCAGCACCCGGAGGGGAGTGTGTCCTTTGGACCTGGGGTCCCTGTGCTGAGAAGCTCCTAGACCGGGGAAGATTGATGATGAGGACCTTCCCTCAGAGCCAACACAGAGAGAAAACCTTCCCCTAGAGCTGGCACCCTAAATTCGGACTTCTAACCTCCTAGACTGTGAGAGAATAAATCTCTCTTTGTTAAAGCCATCCACTTGTGACATTTCTGTTATGGCAGCACTAGATGACTAAGACACTGTTCATGAACGTTTGAAAGTGCTCTTAGCTGGGGACCATGGCCATGGCTGTACGGGTTAAGGACCCTGGACTTCAGTCTGGTTTGAATTAACCCCTTTACTGTGTCACAGGGATAACATGGACATTTTCCTCTATAACCATGCGGGTTCGATGCTTTGTTACAGGAGAGCCAGAGGCAGCAGAGTAGTAGCCCAGTGGAAGAGTGTTGGGCCCACAACCCAAAGATCATCAGATCAGGATGGAAATCACTCTCTGTCATGGCCTTATGGCGGTGCCTTTTCCCCACCATGCCTGCGGGCTCCCCCCTCCCTGGGTGCACACATAGTTAAATGCTTGACTCTTAGCCGAAAGGTTGGCAGTCTGAACCCACCCAGAGGCACCTCAGAAGACAGGCATGGAGATCTGCTTCCAAAAGGTCACAGCCTTGAAAACCTTACGGAGCAGCTGTATTCTGCACACATGGGGTTGCCATGATTTGGAATCGACTCACTGACGATATGAACAACAGTCTCCTGAAGTCATGGCTTTTAGTTTATGTCTGCGTCTGATCCTCATAGTACAGACCTTCTCGGTGGTTACGGGGTGAAGATTTAGGGGTGGCCTGCCCCGTAAGTATCTGTCCTCTTCCCCGGGGAATTTCAGCCAATCTACCCAGGGACTGGGGACCCCATTCAATAAGGTCATTTTGTCCTGGCCCAGGTGGGGACGTCAAACCCCATGATGGGGCCTGTAAGCAGCAGCACTGAGCAGAGTCCAGGCTCAGTGGCGAAGAGGTCCATATTGGGAGAGCTGCTGAATTCCAAATGGGGACTTTACAAAGAAGCAAAGGTGGATTCTAAGCATCATTGACCTACTCTCTGCTGAGAAACCTGAACAAGCTCCTGACAAGCCACAGGCTTCCAGCCGGAGTGTATCGGGCCTTTAGTGGCTGGACAGCCCTCCAGTTCCTCTTGGGAAAGAATCAGTAAGAACCCTAGCCAGGGAGTTTAGGGTCCCTGGCAGCTCCTGTCCTGAGGGGACTGCCTAGGGTGCCACTTCCTGGTCCCGAGTCTCGTAGTCGAATCTGCATTTCTGCTTCAGCCCCCTTCACAGAAATGAGGCCAAAAGCCCTGGTCTCTATGGGTCGCCGCCTGCCCCCCGCCACGGGCCCTGCAAACTCCTGCAGACAATGGCGGTGGTGCCACAGGCGCCGCCTGTCTGCATCCTGACAGCTGTCCTTGTGGTTGGGTGTTCTGTGCACACTGAGGCAGGGACCACCTCCTGGTAGAGGTCCACGCTGGAACCAGGTCCCTCAGTTGGGCAGCTCGGGACACTCCGTGCAGCGTGCCCCCTGGTGGCGGAGGGTGGCTATTGCTGTCTAATCTTTTCTTCCCCAAGTTCATCCCGGCTAGGAGGAGGGATTGTGCTGTCTGGGGAGGCCAGGACACGGTTCCCAAGAAAAGTGGACATGTGATGTGGGTTTTGTAAACCAGAGAAAAAAGAAAAGGAAGACATTTTGTGCCTTGGAAAATCACATGCAAAGGTCTGGGGGCGTGGAGGGGGAGTCTTGAGCCCCGAAGGCTGAGGAAGGCAGAGGGACAGGGGCATTGTTCCCAGTTGGTTGAAATGAAGGGAAGTGAGGGAGCTTGAGGCAGGGAGAGGGCCAGCCAGCGACCTCAGAGAGCCTGATGACATCACTGAAGTGGGAACAAGCCGCCACCAAATCCTGGGTCACCCCGGTCCTCATCAGTTGGGAAGCTGGAGAGTCAAGTCCTCTAAAGACAGTGGAAGGTTTTGTTCTAAATCAGCCATGCTCAGTTCCCATTTAAAGTGGCCTTCAGGCAGAAAGAACCCCAGCTGACTGGTAACAGAGGGCCCCTGGGCCAGAAGCAACCTGCAGGGCATGAGAGAGGTCTCCACCCAACGACGTTACCTCGCTGAGGGGCAGTGGGGGATTAAATTCCGCACCTGTCTACAAAGTCATAACAGGGCTTGAAGGTGCAAACCGCAGCAGGTGAGTGGGGTATGGGGCATGTCTGCAGACCCTTGGGGCCACCGGCCATGTGGCCCCCTTTCACGACCTGGAAACGAGACGCAGAGCTGGACGGAGCTGGGCAAGAGCCCGCAGCTGTGCTGAACAACCTTCTCTTTAGGGGCACAGCCCTACCCCTCGCTCCCACCCCAGGCCCCTTTCACCTCCCCACCCTCAAGTGACCTCCATGGTCCAGTGTCCCCCTCCACCTTTCAATAGAAAAAGTCTGCGATGAGTTTGACAAGTGTCTTAGCCATCTCGTGCTGCTCTAACAGAAATACCACAAGCGGATGGTGTCTCAGTCACCTAGCGCTGCTATAATAGAAAGACCACACGTGGATGGCTTTCACAAAGAGAAGTTTATTCTCTCACAGGCCAGTAGGCTACAAGTCCAAATTCAGGGCATCAGCTCCAGGGGAAAACTTTCTCTGTTGGCTCTGGAGGAAGGTCCATGTCATCAATCTTCTCTTGGTCTGGGAGCTTCTCTGTGCAGGAACCCCAGGTCCAAAGGACACACTCTGCTCCCAGCACTGCTTTCTTGGTGGTATGAGGTTCTCAACTCTCTTCTTGCTTTCCTTTCCTTTAATCTCTTGTAAGATATAAAGGGAAACTCCCTTTATATTGGATCAGGGATGTGACCTTAGTAAGGGTGTTACAATCCCACCCTAATCTTCTTTAACATAAAATTACAATCCCAAAGTGGAGGACAACCACACAATACTGGGAATCATGGCCCAGCCAAATTGATACACATGTTTTTGGGGGACATAATTGAATCCATGACAACAAGTATTGTGGATTTTCCATTTTTAGAAGAGGCTGAGGGGGCACATCTTAGACAAGAGGGGTGGTTATTGATGGTGTACTTCGGGCATCAGCAGCAGCATACCTCAGGGAGTTATTCAAATGCAGAAGGGACAGTATTCTGTCCCAGGACAAACTTGGGGTGAGCAGATCAGGTTGCAGTGGGGACTCAATACTTGGTCTCTCAAAAGGGCCCAGATCATGCCTGCTCTTCTATCCTGTGCCCCCGGGATTCAAATCCAGGCCCTGTGCCCCAGGATTCAAACCCTGGCCAGTCTGATTCCAGACACTGGGCTTTTCCTGAGAGGTGGGCCTCAGCATAGGAATAGGGATGGAGCATAAGAAAAAAACCAGGCCCCTCCCCCTGCTCCCCCTTCTTAAGCCGTGGAGTGAGAGAAACCAGTGAGGCAGGGATCCCCCTCCCTCTCCCACACCGGCTCTGTCCCCTCGGCTGGACCCTGTCTGCAGGGCCCACCTGACTCTGTGGTGGAGTGTGTCCCCCACAGACAGCGGGCCCCTGGCTGCAATGGCCTGGGAGCCCAGGGGACCCCGTCAGCCCCTTGCCCACCCTGGGCCCTGCTCAGAGCACAGAGCTGAACTGATTCTGTCAGGAAGGATTAGCCTTGTCTCTGGGGCTGGCGAGATGCGAGGGACAAAACAAACACATTTGGACAGCCAGGTCCGGAGCACTATCTGTCACACATGCTGGACACTCTCCCGGAAGATAGCGCAGCTCCTTCATCCTGTCTGCAGAAGGCTGACACGGGGGCCCCAGGGTGCAGGGAGGGGCCCAAGGAAGCCAGGTGCCTGTGAGTCCCTCCAGGCTGTCTTTGGGAGGCCAACAGCCAGCGCCTTCTTCCTGCCCCAGGTGGAGACCGATGAGCACCTGATTCCCCATAATTAAAGCCACACAAGTACCTGCCCCACCCTGCAATAGCTTCCTGGCCGGGCTCCCCCCACACCCGAGATGCAGCCCGATGGGGTGGGTGAGGGATGGCTCGTGACGGGCTGAGCACACAGGGCCACACCGTCAGAAAGCTCCAGCCCTGCCCCGCCCCCTCTCAGGCCCACTCGCTTCCTGCACAGACAAGCTGGCCTGGCTGCCAACTGCAGGCGGGAAGCACATCCACGGCCGTCCCCAGTCCTAGCCCCAAGCTCCAGTCCACTGAGCGCCCTCGTCCTCCCTCCCCGGGTGCAGGAGGCCCCGAAGGCGAGGCCAGAGGGCGCTGTGTTAGAGCATACATGTCCCAGGCACTGCCTGGGCCCCAGGCCTGAGCTTGTTGAATCTGCCCAACTACTGAGCAGCAGGTATTACCATTACCCCAACTTCTGAGACTCAGAGAAGTAAAGCGCTTCCCAAGTCCCCCTTGCCACCTAGTGAGCAGATATTAAACCCTGGGTCTGGAGAAGGGGACCAGCCCTGTTCTGGGCCTGGGGGTAGGTGAAGCCGGATGCCCTTCTCTTCCTGAGGAAGTCCCACAAAGTCCGAGAGCAGTTCTCCAGGCCCCTGGTGACGTGCGTGCCCACTGCCGATGGGTAAGCCTGAGGCATGAACTAACGGGCTGGCTATAACAGTTTGCTATGAGTTGGAATCGACTTGACGGCAATGGCTGGATGGCAGGCATTTCCCTGTGGATGTGTTTCCCAGGCTGGCGAGAAGTCGGGTGTCCCGGGAAGCTCAGGCCTGGCCAGGGCCCCTTATTTGTGCACAGAGACGGCCTTGATGCCATGCCGTGGTGGTGGTAGAAGTAAAATGCAAATAGGAGAGAATCCAATGAACAAAGAAATTCAGTTTAGTCTCAGACGGGGTTCTACTGGGGGAGAAAATCCCTTCAGACTCAACTGGGAAGAGACCCTGCGTAAAATCAGAACGAAGGCCATCGTCCGCCACCGCCCCGTTCCTGATGTAAGGGGCAGGCAACGTACGTCTGCAAGCGAGGCCTGTGCTGTCTCCATCAGAAGCCCACTCCCTCTGGGGACTGGCAGAGCGGACAGCACAAGCAGAACTGCCATCTTCTTTGCTAAGTTCTAAACACACACACGCCCCCACGCACGTCCATGCACGCACAAGTGTGTACACACAGGCAGACAGACGCACAGACACGCACACACAGATGCACACATGCATGTACACACAGATACACAAAAGACACGCGTACACAGAGAGAGAGAGAGGCAGGTGCACACATAGACACACGCACGACCAGCTCTGTCTCTCCGCGCTTTGGAGCAGAAAATAAGAGTGGGCTGGGTGGGACAACTGCCCCCTCTGTGGGTGATTCTAATAAGACTCGGACTTGCACCCATGCTCTCTGGACCAGCGGTTCCATTTCTCTTACAGGTGAGGCGCCAGGACCTATGAGCTGAAATTCAAGTGTTAGCCTCTCAGATATCCGGGTAAGTTCCACCTTCTCCCTCAGCTCCCAAAGCCTGAGGCATGGGTGGGCTGAAGGCTTGCGGCTCCATTGCTTCTTGATTCTGACGCTGAAACGGAATTCTACAAACCTCAGCCTTCTCCAGCATGACTGGAATCTGAAGGCAGTGGGCCCTTAGACGAGTCCCTTCCCTTCCCTGATCTCAGCTGCCTTAATTCTAAAACAAGTGGGTGGGAATAGATGAGTGATTTTCAAATTCCTCTCTTTTGGCAGCAGAGTCATCTCTGTCCACAGGTTTTGTTTGCCACTAAAAGTGATGGTGACGGTCCCTTAAGATTGTCCTTGTCAGCTGCTGTCTGGTTGGCCCCGACTCAAGGTGACCTCATGCACAAGGAAACAAAACACTGCCTGGTCTACACCATCCCCGTGATCGGTAGAGGACTGGACCTTTGTGATCCGTAGGGTTTCATTGGCTGGTCTTTGGAAGCAGATCACCAGGGCTTTCTTCCCAGTCTGCCTTAATCCAGAGGATCAAGCCTGCATTGACAGATGGGTAGTGGTTGTGCCTGAGGCACACTGGCCAGGAATCTAAGCCAGGTCTCCTGCATGGAAGGCAAGAATTCTACCACAGAACCACCACCACCTCCCATTAACCTTCGGGACATGGAATCCAGGATCTCCACACCCTTCCAAGAAAGCGCAGACTCCAGACAGATACCAGATTGGCCCAGATCCACCTCCTCAGGCCTCCAAGCCCCTCCGCAGGGTGAGATTTCACGGGCAACTCTGGGCAGCTAAGCCATCTCCACCAGCCATCAGTCCACCTGGCAGCACCCATGTGGGAGGTCATTCCCTCCTCACCAGACTTGCCAAGGCTTCTTCTGCTCCTCTGCTAAGTACAAGAACGGAAAACCTCACCACAGTGATGGAGTCCCACTAATAACAATCCTCACGCACCATGGAAGCGGCGTGGTACTGCTATAACAAGAGACACGTAGACCAATGCAACAGAATTGACGGTCCAGAAATAAACCCACACATCTATGGTCAGCTGAGTTTAGACAAGGTGCAAAGTCCATTCGATGGGGAAAGAAGAGTCTCCTCAATAAACGGTGCTGGGAAAATTGGATCCCTACATGCAGAAATGAAACAGGATCCACGCGTCACACCACACACAAAAACAAATTCAAAATGGATATAGGACCTAGATGTGCAAACTGAAACCATAAAATTCTTAGAACAAGCTAGGGCAACGCTGTCAGGCCTAGCTTTCAACGATGCATTACCTAATATAATAAGAAAAGCACAAACAGCCAAAGACAAAATAAATAAATGGGACCTCATAAAAATTAAAAACTTCTGTTTATCGAAAGACTTCACCAAAAAAGTGAAAAGACAAGGTACCAAGTGGGAGAATATCTTCAGAAACCATATATCTGACAAGACTCTAATAACCGAAATATATAAAATCTCACACCTGGGATGTTATGCCTGCTCCAGGGGTAGACCTGGTGTATTTCACACCTGGAGTGGATCATTTTTAACAACTTCCCCATTATACGATAAAATTGTTTTTAGTAATAAATTATGAAATTAAATGAACAATAATAAACTTAGGGAAAGAAGGAAAGACAATGAAATTTTTCTTTTATTAAATTTCACATATAGAATCATGGCAGTTAAATAAATAAATAGCCCCACTGCAGTTGAGTTGATTCTGACTCATAAAAACCCTATAGGACAGAGTAGAACTGCCCTATCGGATTTCCAAGGCTGTAATCTTTACAGAAGCAGACTGCCACATCTTTCTCCCTCTGAGAGGGAGGTAGGTTCAGACCTCCGACCTTTCTGTTAGCAGCCAAGCGTTTAACCACTGTTATACATACGTAAAACCACTCTTTATATATATATGTATATATACAACCACCGTTTATATAAATATATACACATATAATTTCAACAACTTAATAACAAAAAGACAAATAACCCAATCATAAAGTGGGCAAAGGACTTGAACAGACATTTCACCAAAGAAGACATTCAAATAGCCACCGAACACATGAAAAGACACTCAGCATCATTAGCCATCAGAGAGATGCAAATCAAGACCACAATGAGATACCATTTCACTCCCACTAGGATGACTAAGATCAAAAATGAAAAAAAAAAAACAGAAAATAAGAAATGTTAGCAAGGATGTGGGGAGATTGAAAGGCTTACGTATTGTTGGTAGGAATGCAAAATGGTACAGCTGTTGGGGAAAACAGTGTGGAGGTCGCTCAAAAAACTAAAAATAGAACTACAGTATGACCCGTCAATTCCACTCCTAGGTATATACCCCAAAGATTTGGAAAGCAGAGACGCAAAAAGAGACTTGTACACCAATGTTCATTGCAGCACCGAACATAACAGCCAAAAGACAAAAAGAACCTAAATGCCCATCAACAGACGAATGGATAAACTAAATGTGGTACAGACATTCAGTGGAATGCCACTCAGCCGGTAGGAGAAATGAAGTGATAGATGCTACAGTGTGGACGGAGCTGTAAGACATTATGCTGAGTGAAATAAGCAAATCACAAAAGGCCAAATAGTGTATGACCTCACTTGTACAAAAAGACAAGAAAAGACAAATGTACAGAGAACAAAGTTTACTAGTGGTTACCAGGGGTGGGAGGGAGGGGGAAAGGGGGAGTTAATGATGATGGAAAAATCACATAGATTAAGGGTAAGTTTGTACAGTCAATTATGTAAGTGGTGTCAATAAGTTGTACACCTGTAAAAAGTTGAATTGCCAAAAGTTGTGTGATAGATACATTTACAACAATGACTAAAAAAAGAGTAGCTACTGAGGCTGCTTATGTACAACCAACACCTCATGGGTTTTGGTTCCTTGATCTGGAGGTTTAGGGTCATGGTTTCATGGGACATCCCAGTTAGTCGGCCTAATAACGTGTTTAGTGCTTCTGTTCTACTTCCTAGTTCGATGCATAGTGCCTGGGATCTTAGAAGCTTGCAAGTGGCCATCCAAGGCACAACAATTGGTGTCTATTCACCTGGAGCAACAGAGGAAGAAGGAGAGTCAGGAATAGGAAGAGGATATGGAATGCGTGGCCAATTGCCTCCCTGAACAGCTGCCTCCTTTGCCATGAGACCAGAACTGGACGGTGCCTGGCTATCATTACTGAACATTTTGAGCAAAGACTCCATAGAAGAATACTGATCAAAAGGGGGGAAATGCAGAACAGAATTTAAAATTCTCATGGACTCCAGACTTTCTGGAGCCCTGGAGGGTGGATGAATCCCAGAAACTATTGCCCTGCGATAATATTTAAGTCTTAAACCAAAACTATTCCCTGAATTCATTTTAAAATAGTTTAGCTTAACTAGTAAAAAAGGTCTGCCTTGAGCATCATGCTCTTTTAAGAACTATCTAAAAAGATCAAATTAACATCAGCAACTCGAAAGATTAGATAAGAACCTCAGGGGGCAGTGAGTTTATGTTAATGAAGGAGGAACAACTCAGAAAAGGAGGGTGAGAATGTTTGCACAGTTTGAAGAATGTAATCAATGTTACTAAACGGTACCTGTAAAACTGTTGAATTGGTGTACATTTTGCTGTGTATATTCTTAACAACAACAAAATAAATTAAATATAGAGAAGAAAAAAAAAGAATCCTTATGCATCGAGTCATCTCGGGGCGGATGGGGGGAGATTTGTTGCAAGCAGCACCCATGGTATCAGTCAGTTAGTAGCTCAGCTGATTGGAGGCTATAGCATAGGTGGGTCAGAGAGGAAAAATAAGACTATTGCTCCTGGCTGGGATTCCTAGTCCAGCCTGGCCTCTTATTAGCTGTGGAACTTCGGGCAAGCAACGGAGCCTCCCAGAGACTCGTTGTCCTCCTGTTCTTCTGTTTCGCCCAAGAGAAGATTTGGGAAAAGTTGTGGGCAAGTTTCCTACCATGACCTCATAACCAAAATTAAACCGAATGAGCAGCTGTCAAGCCAACTCTGACTCATGGTTCCCCTGCTGTGTCAGAGGAGAACTGTGTTCTGCAGGGTTTTCAACGACTGACTTTTTGGAAGTAGATCACCAGGTCTTTCTTCTGAGGTACCTCTGGATGGATTCAAAATGCAAACTTTTGGTTAGTAACCAAGCACTGATTAATGAGTACCTCGTCTGTACCTGGTGTTTTCTGAGGTTCTTGGAATACAGTGAACAAAGCCGACAACAAGTCCTGCCCTTGGAGAGATCACATTCTAGTGGCTGTGCCCCAAACACACTCCTTCCCCTTCATAAGGCATCATGAATATCAAAACACCTCCTAAATTCATCATTTACACTGTCTTCTCAGGGTGACCACTGCACAAAATAGGCCTGCTTTACCGTGATCTTCCCAGCACCTCCAGAAAGGTCCAGGACGTTGACGCAGATGCAGCCCCAAGAGCTAGGCCGGGAACACGGGCACGCCAGTTAGATGCCCGAGCTCTGTGTTCAGGGCCTGCTGCTGGCTGGCTGAGCAGGGACCCAGTCTGGCAGTCTGTCCAGAGAGCCTCGGGGCCTTTCTCGAGCTCTTTTAAGGAAATGCTTTCTCCAGAAGTAGACCTCCAAGGTTGGCACTGGCATGTGGCTCTATGGTAGGAAGGTGTCACCCCCTACCCCCGTCCCAGGGCCTGAATGTTGTCCTTTCCTCTGGGGATCACTCAACAAGCCTCCACCGTGATGGCCTTAAGGGCTGCTGCTTCCCCATGAAAACTGGCCGAAGAGTGCGCTCAGGACCCTTTTCCCAAGTCCCCATCCCCATAACACAGAACAGCAACAGTAGGAAATTCAGGTGAGAGCTGACAATGTCTCATCCACTGCGAGGGCCCTGCCTGGCCTGACTCAGCCTCCTGAGGTCCTCAAGCAAGACTACCAATCCCATCAAGTCCAGACTCAAGAATAAGATGCCAGACCCTCTCTCCTTACACCTACCTAAGGCCCATCCTCACAGGCATGACTCACTGGTGGATACCCCAGCCAGGAATGACTCCCTCCCAGAAGCCCCACCAAAAATAATTTTCTTTGAGTCCATTCCAACTCACGGCAACCCCACATGTGTCAGAGTAGAACTGTCCTCCGTAGGGGTTTTAACGGCTGATTTATCTGAAAGTAGATTGCCAGGTCTTTCTTCTGAGGTGCCTCTGGGTGGACTCGAACCTCCAACTTTTTGGTTAGCAGCCGTTAGCATTATCCATTTGCACCACCTAGGGACTCCTCTGGAAGCCCCAGCCAAAAACAACAACAAAACTTTGCCTGGAGTGGATTCCGATTCATGACAACCCTATAGGACAGGTTAAAACTGTCCCACAGGGTTTCCAAGGCTGCATATCTTTTTGGAAGAAGACGGCCGCATCTTTCTCCAGCGGAACAGAGCAGCTGGTGGGTTTGAACCACCAGCCTTTCTGTTAGCAGCCAAGCGCTTAACCACTGCACTACCAGGATTCCTTCCGGAAGCCCCATCCCCTATAAACAGGTCTATGGCCTCATTGCTGGGCCACAACACCCACCAGGAGGGACGCACACAGCCGCAGAGGGAGCTGCAGCTGTGGGGTGACCCAGGGAGCTGATGCCTCCGGAGACGGTAAGGCAGAGCAGGTGAGCGATTCATCGGATGGTTCCGGAGTCTACTCACAGGTGAAGTTTGAAACCCGGCCTAAAACTGCCCCAGCTGGGCCACCCACCTGCACCCCCCAAGGAGCTCGGCTTCCCAAGACCCCCCAAGGTCCCCGGAAGGAAGAGTCAAGAGCTGTTTCCTTAGGAAGCCGCACATGCCTGCAAAGTTTCTTAATAAAATGTTAAGACTGCCTGCCTGAGAAATTCCAGCCCCTCACTTAGCTTTGAGGTGTAATTAATACAGAAATTAAGCTCCAGCAGACTCACAAATGCCCAGAGGAAAAAAAACATGAAAAATGTAATTAGTTTGCCCATATGACTCGATCTGTCAGCGCTGAGCTCTCCTGGTAGCAAATCCTGAGGGCTTGGACCATGCTGGCCGCGCCCCGTGCTGCCCCCGCGCTGCTGGGGGGAGTGGGGTTCAAGCAGCTGCAGGCGCCCCCATGCTCTGATCACAGGCACCCGGCAGGCAGGAGGCCCCAGAGGACCTCACAGCAGCAGGGAGCCAGGGCACCCAGGACAGCGCCCGCCCAGAAGGAGACCCCAGGATGGGGCGCCTGGAGCTGGGAGGGGTGGTGGGCGCAGCGCCGGGAATCTGCGTGTGTATCTTCCAGTCTTGTCCTATCTGGGCAGAGCGGGAGATGCGTGGGAGGAGGAGGAGGCCAGAAGGGGAATGGGTCTAAGGCCGGTCCTCCTCCAACCTGTCACCTCGGTCACCTACACCTACAAAAAGAAAAAGGCTGAGACGGGAACACGCGGGAGGGCGCAGGAGCTGGGAGGGGACAAGGACAGGAGGAGGCGGGAGGGCAAAGCACCCAGGGTTAAGGGCAATCGTAGAATTAATAACACTCTTTCACACCTAGCATGTCACTTGATTTTCAGGACTCTGCAAAAAGACCAAATAAATGTTCTTTACTCCCCTTCAAAATTGTTCGTGTTATAAAATTAATACATGCTTGTTTACAAAACATTGAAATAAGTCTGAAGAGTACGTTGCCATGGAGTAGATTCCAATTCATAGTCGACCCTATGGGACAGGGCAGAACTGCCCCGCAGGGTTTTCAAGGAGCGCCTGGTGGATTCAAACTGCGATGCTCTAGTTAGCAGCCGCAGCTCTTAACCACTGCACCACCAGGGTTTGGAAGTGAAAAATCACCCTTCAAATATTTCTCTCCCTTACCCCCAATCCCCAGGGGTGAGCATCATCAATAATTTGCTGTGTCTGCTTACAGATTTTTGGGGTGCATCGGTATATTATTTTTACCTTATGCTTTTTAATAAGAGGCACAGAATTCCAGCATATGGAAAGATTTTTATATGTTTGATTTATATTTGCTCCATAATTAATTTGTGTAACCTGGTCCCTAATGATGGATGTTTGGCTTATTTCTAAAATTTTACTATTATAAATAATACTGGGGAGATATCTAAAGCTGATATTATTTTTCTTCTTTTTAAAGATGGGGCTAAAACAAGGTCAGGAAAGATTAACTGACTGGCCTGGGAGGGGGCAGATCATACAACTGGGAAGTGGCAAAACTAACGTTGGTGTCCTAGTCTCTTAATGCTGCTGTAACAGAAATACCCCAAGTGGGTGGCTTTAAAGAACAGAAATTTATTTCTCACAGTTTAGGAGGCTAGAAGTCCAAATGCAGGGTGTCGGCACTAGGGGAAGGCTCTCTCCCTGTCTTCCTGGGGGAAGGTCCTTGTTCTTTTCAGCTTCTGTTCCTTGATTCTTTTCAGTCTTGACCTGGTGTGGCTTCTTTCTCCACCTGTGCTTCCTTGCTTCTGTGCCTAATCTGCTCTTCTGTATCTCAAAAGTGGTTGGCTTAAAACACACCCTACGCCAATATGGCCTCATTAGCATCGCAAAGAAAAGCCTATTCTAAACGGGATTACATACACAGGTATTAAAAAAATCCAGCCAAACCCATTGATTCCGACTCATAGCGGCCCTATAGGATAGAGTAGAACTGCCCCATAGGGTTTCCGAGGAGCAGCTGGTGGATTCAGACTGCTGACCTTTTGGTTAACAGCCCAGCTCTTACCACTGTCCTACCAGGGTGCCTCTACAGGTAAAGGGTTAGGATTTACAACACATATTTTGGGGGACACAGTACACTCCATAACGCTTGGGTTCTCATCTTCTGACCCCTCTACATCCAGCGCTCTTATCGCCGGACCACCATGGAAGGTAGAGAACGGGACAAGGGGAGAGAGGAGATGGAGAGGCGGGGACCCGAGAGGGGGCTGTAGGAGAGGGGAGGAGAGGCGGGTCCAAGAAAAGAGAGAGGTTGGGGGTCAGGTAGTAAGAGGAGCAGAAAATAATTATTTTTAAAAAGATATAAAAAAATCTTAAAAGCCACACTTGTGAAATCCGTCCTTGGAATGTACATAATTATGACGAACTGGAGCCCATCTCCGTGCAGGCAGGCTCAGCAAGTGACCGTACACCAAGGTGAGAGAGTGCTTCACGCCCCTCGAGTGCTCATCACGAAGATGGCGGAGCAACAGGGAGAAGGGCGGGGTCTGGTCTTTTTCAGGGAGGAGAAAGGCAGAATACAGTGAAGTCTAATCAGATTAAAGTCCTTCAAACTATGCGTATGCGAACAAGAACAGAAAAATTTGGACAAATGAACATGGTTGTATTAGAGGGATGAACCTTATGGATGTGGCTTTGCTCATGAGAGTTTCCTTCTCTGTTGCTCTAGAGCATCCTTCAAGCCCGGTGTGGGCTGCACCAGGACCTGTACCTGGAGTAGCCCAGCCCGCGAGCATCTCTCTGCAGCGTTTACAGAGCCTGGGCAGACCAGGGACGGGGGCAGGAAAGAACCTTCCCCTCTCTGAGGTCACCTTGGTGATTGGGAAGGGGCACGGGCATTTAACTGAGCTGGGCTGTCAGAGACGTCCCTGGGTGGCACAAAGGGTTTGCCCTCAAGTACCCATGGAAAGGCTAGGGGTTCAAACCCACTCAGTGGCAACTGCAGAAGAAAGACCTGGTGATCTGCTTCTGTAAAGACTAAAGCCAACACAACCCTCTGGAGCTCAGTTCTACTCTGTAGCACGTGGGGTTGTCATGAGTAGGAGTCAACTCAATGGTGATGGGTTTAGTTTGGTTTGCTTTGCTTTGGGGGCTGTCAGAGGATGGGGCTGGGATTTGCCTTTCACTCACGAACCAACCCCCTCCCGGCTCCAGGTACTCAGGAGCTCCCTTCACTGCCACCACAAGCAAGGAAACCCAGGTGCCAAGGAGTCCAAGAAAGGTGGATGAAGTTAGAAGAGGCTGCCACTCCTTCCTCTGCTAAGAAAGGAGTTCTGAAATGATGGGGTGAGCTAGCCCCAGGCCACGCACCCTGGAGAGAAGAGGCAGCACAGGGTTCTTCTAGAAGTTCCCAATTTTTGCAATATCCCTATACCACTTGTGCTACTGTCCTTTTAATGTTTAAATAAATTCTTCTTTTAATTAAAGACCCTTACTTTTAAAAGATCAGTATTGTAAACGGAAAATCAGAACCCCTGCCATTAATACACAGTACATACGGGGTGCAAACAGTTCAGCGCTCAGCTGCTAACCGAAAGGTGGTGGTTCAAGTCCACCCAGAGGCAAGAAAGGCCTGGCAAGCTACTTCACTGAAAACCGTACTCTGATACACATGGGGTCGCCATGAGTCGGAATCAATTCCACAGCAGCTGGTTTTCTTTGGATTTGTTTTTTTGTTTGTTTTGCCATTAATAGTAGATAACCATAAAAATCAATGCATAAATATTAAAAAAAAAAATGTTGTTCTCACATACCTCCAATGCCTTTAGGAATTGCTTATGAAATGGGAAGTAGAGGGAGTGGGGGGGCTTGGGGGTCCAGACGCTGAGTTCAAGTGTCAGCACCACCCCTGAAGAGCTGGGGACCCTGGGGCAGGGTAGACTTCGCAGAGCCTCAGCTTCCTCACCTGTGAACTAGCACTTTCCTCTGAAGAGCCAGTGAAGAGGCATGGGAAGGTCCCTGGCTCAGTTATGGTAGATACACAGCGACATCTCTGCAAGCAGAAATCAAAATAAGGCAAATGTCCTCCCCACTTCTGCCCCCAGACTCTTTGTGTGTGCAGAAAAGAAGACAAGGCAAGCGGTCAAGAGAGAAATGGGAGATTTTGTGGTTCCCAATCCAGGTTCTCACGGGCCATCTGTGTCCTTGGACATGGATGAGAGAAGGAAGCATGAAGCTCACAATCAGGAACGAAGCCTGCAGTCCTCACCAGCCGCCCCGTGTGGACCAACCCAGGGCTTCCGCCCTGAAGGTGGCTCCTAGCTCCTGGAACAAGCAGAAGGCTGCCTGCCCCAAGTCTTCCCTGAGCCCCCACATAAAGCTTCTTGGGGTTATCTCCTTTTTCCCTGATACAGTTTCCAAAATATGCCCTGTTGTGGATTGAATTGTGTCCCCCCAAAGCAGGTGTGGTGTTGTAAATCCTAACGTCTATGCCTGTGGTTATAATCCCATTTGGGAATAGGTTGTCTTTGTTAACCAGACAGGATTAGTGTAGGCTGTGTCTTAAATCAATCTCTTCTGAGATATGAAAGAGATTAAACAAGCAAGCTAGGGAGCAGAGATGGGGGACGAGAGATGCCAAGTCCCAGGAAGATCGTCCAGGAGCAGAAGCTCAGAAGAGACAAGGACTTTTCTCCAGAGTTGACAGAGAGAGAAAGCCTTCCCCTAGAGCCAGTGCCCTGAATTCGGACTTCTAGCCTCCTAAACTGTGAGAATATAAATTTCTGTTTTTTAAAGCTACCCACTTGTGGCATTTCTGTTACAGCAGCACCAGATAACTAAGACTTGCCTTATTTCTCCTCTGAGGTCTGCTCACACCAATTCGGAGCAAGAACCCTTGGAGGCTCCTGGTGGGCCGCCCTCCGTTTTCCTGCCCAGACTAGGTCCACTGCCCCCTGGCCTGACCGTCCACTCTGGAGCCATGACAGCTCAGACACATCCGGTGCTGTGGGAAGTCTCCTGCCTTCACCTCTTGCTCTCTTCTCTGCCCACCACATGGCTCCTGCCCCTTGACCCCTACCAAGGTCCCTGAGACCTCTGGGTCAACCAAATCCAATGCCCACATCTAGGCCCTCCTACCCAATTCCCTGGAGCAGTGCATCCCAGCCTTTCTCAACTGGTGGCATGCGGGGATCAAAGGATTAGGCTGCCCTCTCAGGGGTGACGGACCAGGGGCCATGGGTGCCCCGGCCCCTCTGCCAAGGTCACAGGGGACCAACATCTTAGCCCATCCCCTGGTGGCAGAGGGCAGAAGGCTCTGCTCTGCAACATGTCCAGGTGCTGACCTCTTCCTGCTTCTTAAGGAGGTTGTCTCTGGGATGATGGCGGCCCCAGGCATCCCTGCCTTTCCTTGGAGAGACAGGACGGGGTTATGCAGAGCAGTGAGCCCCAGCCTTGGGTGGTTATGGACCCTTCTTAGTACCCCCAATATGTGTATAGTGGCTTAAATTAGGTACATGAACTAAACCCCCCCCCAAAAAAAGCTGTAGTCAAATTGACCCAACTCAGGACAACCCCTTGTGTCTCAGAGTAGAACCGAGCTCCATTAGGTTTTCAATGGCTGTTTTTTTCTTTTTCTTTTTCCAGAAGTAGATCTCAAGGCCTTTCTTCCAATGCACCTCTGGGTGGACTCATACCTCCAACCTTTCGGTTAGCAGCCCAATGTGTTAATCATTTGCACCACTCAGGGACCCCAGGTACGTGAACAAGAGCATTAATAAATAATATACATTATATAAAGCACACACAGAAGTAACGCATCAAAAGAGGAAGAAATCACGAGGAAATAAATGCGATTTTCAGGACGATGTTTTAATTTGCCTTGTTAATGTTACCCTAGAAAAGCCATTTCCTCTTCTCACTGAAAGATAGTAATAGTACTATTGTTAGGGAGAGCAATGTGATTGAAGATGTCAGATCAATTAGGGAGTCACGTCTCCTTCTCCCTCTGTATCGTGGTTGTCCTCCTGCTCACTTCTGCTCACCGTATCAATAACGTTGTCAATCCTTGGTGGCTTTGTGGGGCTCTTTCTAAGCCGTGTGTCTATTTTGGGAGGTTTGGTTGGTTAGATCTGGATCTCATTAGCCGTGAATGTGCCCGACTGGGCTCGTGTAAACGGCACACAGCCCGGAAGGCAGAAACGTGAGGAAGCAGGCGCTCCCCTCTCCCCCCTGCGCTGGGGGATCCGCTTCTCTGGACACAGCAGACAGCACACACAGCAAGCCACGCGACCACCCGGTGCCCAGTCCAGTCTGTTCACTAAATCTTCATCAGACTATTCCCTTCTACCACCCCCCTCTGTCAGTTTGTCATACTGGTGTGGCCCGAGTGTTGCTGTGATGCCGGAAGCTAGGCCACCGGTATTTCAAATAGCAGCAAGGTCACTCATGGTGGACAGGTTTCAGTATAGCTTCCAGACTAGAGAGACTAGGAAGAAAGGCCTGGTGATCTACTTCTGAAATTAGCCCATGAAAACCTGGAGATCACAACAGTTTATTGTCCAATAAGTGCTAGAAGATGAGCCCCTAGGTTGGAAGGCACTCAGAACACACAGCAGCCACGACAATGGGCTGGAGCAGACCCACAACCGTGGAGATGCTGTAGGACCCACCGGGTAGCATTTTTTCTGTTCTACGTGGGGTCGTCATGAGTCAGAGTGGACCCCACAGCAGCTAACAACATTCAGTGCTTATTTTCAGATAAAAGAGTCCATTGGCCTCATAAAAATTAACAACTTCTGCTCTTCAAAAGACTTTACAAAAAAAGGGAAAAGAGAAACTACTCACTGGGAAAATATCTTTGGAAACCATACATCCAATCAGAATCTAGTAACAAAGTACATAAAAAACTTCGACAACTTAACAACAAAGAGACAACTGATCCAGTCATAAAATGAGCAAAGGACTTGACTAGACATTTTCACCCGACTGGGACAGCTGCACCCAGTTCCAGCTCACCCCTGTCCAGGTGCTGAGACTGGTGACCCGTGGCCCTGCCGACCCCTCAGTACTCTCTTACCTCTCCTCTGTGCGCCAACACTCAGCACACACGCTACCCTCCAAAACAAAAGAAAAAAACAAACCCACTGCCATTGAGTCAAGTCAATTCCGACTCATGGCAATGTCTTATGTTTCAGAGTAGATTGCCAGGCCTTTCTTCCAAGGTGCCTTTGGGTAGACTCAAACTGCCAACCTTTGGGTTGCACATTAACCATTTGCACCAGCCAGGGACTCCATTACAACCTCCAGCCACACCACACTGCTCCTGGGTCCTGCTCGTCCTTCAGAATGACATGCTTCTCCCATTTCTTCCCGCGGGGGCCCAACAACCTGCAGTCCCTGGGTTCACCTGCTCCGCTCCCTTGAGGATTTAAGCATCGAGGCAGCAAAGCACTTTTCATGGGAGAGTAGGCCGGTGGCTCCCACTTCAAGGAGTAGTGGGGGTGTGAACAGTTAACACGTTGGGCTGCTAACTCAAAGGTTGGGGTTTGAGTCAACCCAGAAAACCAAAAACCTGTTGCCGTCGAGTCGATTCTAACTCATCACCCAGAGGCACCTTGAAAGAAAGGCCTGGCAATCTGTTTGCAAAAAGAAATCGGCCATTGAAAACCTTATGGAGCACAGTTCTATCCTCACACACAGGGGGTCGCCGTAAGTTGGAGCCCAGGTGACGGTGTACTGGTTTTCAAGGAGTTTCCAGGTGAGCTGAAGCCACAAATAGGTAAAGGATACAGGGGATGGTGCAGATCGAGGCGTGTGCACAAGATCCACTGCGCGCAAGAAAGAGGAACTAATTCTGCCTGCGGTGGAGGGGAAGCTCTTACTAAGGGGGCAGCTAGACCCTTTGCTTAAGGTCTTTCTCGGGAAGGTTTCCTGCGGACGAGCCACACTGGCCTCGGGGTGGGGGCTGCTTTCTTCTTACACAGTGGAGCCTGCTGTAACCTTCCCATTACACCCAGGGCACAGGAAAAGTAAGGCTGGAGCGTTCCAATGAGTTTCTACTGACAGCTGTCGGAGAGCTAAAGAGTAAAATAACAACAGTAATAATAAACTAACATTTATTAAGTTATAATAAAAATATAGATCCAGAAGCAATGCATGGACCTTGTTTGGATCCTGGTACTTCTACATGCTTTATAAAGATTAACTTATTTAGGGCCACATAAACCAGAGACTTCATCAGCCTGAGACCAGAAGAACTAGATGGTGCCCGGCTACCACCAATGACCGCCCTGACAGGGAACACAACACAGTCCCTGATGGAGCAGGAGAAAGGTGGGGTGCAGAACTCAAATTCCAGTAAAAAGATCAGACTTAATGGTCTGACTGTGGAGTAACCCCAGAGAGCATGGCCTCTGGACTCTCTGTCAACCCAGAACTAAAACCATTCGCGAAGCCAACTCTTCAGACAAGGACTAGACTGGACTGTGGGACATAAAATGATACTTGTGAAGAGTGTGCTTCTTAGCTCAAGTAGATACAAGAGACTAAATGGGCAGCTCCTGTCCGGAGGTGAGATGAGAAGGCAGAGAGGGTCAGGAGCTGGTTGAATGGACACGGGAAATCAGGGCTGGAAAGGAGGAGTGTGCTGTCACAGTATAGGGAGAGCAATTAGGGTCACGTAACAACGTATGTATAAATTTTTGTATGAGAGACTAACTTGAATTGTAAACTTCCACTTAAACTACAGCAATAAAAAATTAATTAATTAAAAAAATTTTAACTCATTTAATTTTCACTAATAATACTATGAGGTAGACACTGTCGTTATCCCCATTTCATAGATGAGGAAACTGAGGTTCAGAAAGGTAAAGGAACTTACCCAAAGTCACACAACTAGTGTGGCAAAGCCAGAATATGATTCCAATCAACCTCATCCTGAGCCCTCACTTTTAAATTTTCTTTAACTCTTTTTTTTAATGGAAATTTAAAATATACAAAAGTAAGCAGAATAACCTAATAAAAGCTTCCCTTGAACCCATCACCCAGCTTCAACGATTATCACCCCAGACTCAATCTTGTTTCATGTATATCACCACCCATTTTACCCATCCTCTATGATTTTGAAGTAAATCCCAGACATTATATTGCTTCATCCATAAATATTTCAGGAATATTTCCTAAAAGGAGAACACTCCTTTTTAATAAAACCACAATGCCATTATCTTGCCTAGAAAATTTTAACAATAATTGCTTAACGTCATCAAATATTCAGCCACTGTTGAAATTCCTCACAAATTGTCTCACAAATGCCCTAGTATTACTAAAGTTTGTTTGAATCAGGATCCAAATAAGGTCCATGCACTTCTGCTGGATCAATATTTTTTAAATTTCTTATAATCTATGGTTTTCCTCACCTGTTATGGATTGAATTGTGTCCCCCCAAAATATGTGTGGTAAATCCTAGCCTCTATGCCTGTGGACTGTATGAAAAAGACCAGGGCATCAGGATTGGAGAAAGACTCATTAACAACCTGCGATATGCAGATGACACAACCTTGCTTGCTGAAAGTGAAGAGGACTTGAAGCACTTACTGATGAAGATCAACGACCACAGCCTTCAGTATGGATTACACCTCAACATAAAGAAAACAAAAATCCTCACAACTGGACCAATAAGCAACATCATGATAAACAGAGAAAAGATTGAAATTGTCAAGGACTTCATTTTACTTGGATCCACAATCAACACCCACAGAAGCAGCAGTCAGGAAATCAAAAGGCGCATTGCAGTGGGCAAATCTGCTGCAAAAGTCTTCTTTAAAGTGTTGAAAAGCAAAGATGTCACCTTGAAGACTAAGGTGCTCCTGACCCAAACCATGGTATTTTCAATTGCATCATATGCATGCAAAAGCTGGGCAATGAATAAGGAAGACTGAAGAAGAATTGATGCCTTTGAATTGTGGCATTGGCAAAGAATATTGAATATACCATGGACTGCCAAAAGAAGGAACAAATCTGTCTTGGAAGACGTACAGCTAGAATGCTCCTTAGAAGGAAGGATGGCGAGACTACGTCTTACATACTTTGGACGTGTTGTCAGGAGGCATCAGTCCCTGGAGAAGGACATCATGCTCGGTAAAGTACAGGGTCAGCAAAAAAGAGGAAGACCCTCAACGAGATGGATTGACACAGTGGCTGCAAAAATGGGCTCAAGCAGAACAACGATTGTGAGCATGGCGCAGGACAGGGCAGTGTTTTGTTCTGTGGTGTGTAGGGTCGCTATGAGTCGGAACCAACTTGACAGCACCTAACAACAAATAACATGCCTGTGGTTATAATCCCGTTTGCGAATGGATTGTCTTTGTTATGTTAATGAGGCAGGATTAGTGTAGGGTGTATTTTGAATCAATCCTTGGAGATATAAAAGAGAGTAAACGAGCGAGCAGAGCAGAGACGGGGAAGACAGATGCCAAGACACATGAAGAAAGTCCAGGAGCAGAAGCTCAAAGAGATGACAAGGACCTTCCTCCAGAGATGACAGAGAGAGAAAGCCTTCCCCATAGCGCCTGCACCCGGAACTTGGGACTTCTAGCCTCCTAAACTGTGAGAAAATAAATTTCTGTTTGTTAAAACTACCCACTTGTGGTATTTCTGTTACAGCAGCACCAGATAACTAAGACATCACCTCTTTTTCTTTCCCAGCCCTAGAATGTAATCATTGAAGACACTGGGTTGTTTCTTCTCTTAAATTTCCCACAGTCTGGATTTTGCTGACGGCAGCCCCTTGGTGTCCATTACTCCTTCCTCTGTCCTCTGTATTTCTGTAAAGTAGCAGTTGGATCTGGAGACTTGATCAGATTTGGATTAGATTTTTTGGCAAGACTACTTCCAAGGTGATAGCTGTCCTTCCCTAGGAAGGCACATTCTATCTAAATGTCTCTCTTTTTGTGATGAGAGCAATTGTTGATGCTCAATGCCTACATCACTAGTGTTATGGATTGAATTGTGTCCCCCCAAAATATCTGTCAACTTGGCTAGGCCACGTTTCCCAGTATTGTGTGATTGTCCACCATTTTGTCATCTGATGTGATTTTCCTATGTGTGGCAAATCCTACCTCTCTGATGTTAATGAGGCAGAACTCAATCTACAAGATTGGGTTGTGTCTTGGGTCAGTCTTTTTTGAGATATAAAAGAGAGAAGCAAGCAGAGAGACGGGGGACCTCACACCACCAAGAAACTAGGGCCAGGAGAATAGCACATCCTTGGGACCCAGGATCCCGGTGCTAAGAAGCTCCTAGACCAGGGGAAGATTGGTGATCAGGACCTTCCCCCAGAGTCGACAGAGACAGAAAGTCTTCCCCTGGAGCTGACACTCTGAATTTGGACCTCTAGCCTCCTAAACTGTGAGAGAATGAATTTCTTTGTTAAAGCCATCCACTTGTGGTGTATCTCTTATAGCACTACTAGATAACCAAGGCACCTAGTTCATTAAAATCAGTGCTGTCAAGTCGATTTTGACTCATGGCAACTCCATGTGTGTCAGAGTAGAACTGTGCTCAATAGGGTTTTTCGATGGCTGATTTTTCTGAAATAGATCTTCAGGCCTCTCTTCTGAGGTGCCTCTGGATGGACTCGAACCCCCAACCCTTTGGTTAGTAGCTGAATGCTTAACCACTGGCACCACCCCGGGACTCCCCTTAATCCATTAGGAGTTGTAAAATGGTAAGATTCCAATTCCATCATTCCTTCTTCATTTGCTTTGAAAAAGAGACAGTTCCCCTCATCTACTATTGGTTACCCAATGGCATGGTTTGTGTAAGAAAGGCAGGATAAATGTTTTATTCTTTCCCTTTACTTACCAGTTTTCAAAGTAATGAATTCGCTTACTTTTATCCTCCAAAATGATCAATCAGGTTTGGATATCTTGGAAGTTTTGTCTGTTTCCGGTGTTGCTCTTATTCTGATCTCGGGGATGTAAGTACATCCGATAATTTTCAATTCACTAGAGTTATCAGGATTAATGATGCTCAGTGATGACAGCTTTGGCCTAAGAGACACTATTAAAGTTTGCTCCTGAGTCCTTGTGACAGGATCCTGGTAGTGCTCGGGGGCTTCCCTGCTTTCTGTATGAGGAGATGTCCTAGGCCCCCAGACCTCTCTTGTAACCATCATATACTGGGATGAGGGATGCCCCCACGTATCTCACAAGACACCTAAATATTTAGTAAGCCACACTTACTCACTGTCTTAGTCATCTAGTGCTGCTGTAACAGAAATACCACACGTGGATAGTGTCTCAGTCACCT
>NW_004444191.1:1567341-1580384 GCF_000243295.1 Trichechus manatus latirostris
CACCTAGTGCTGCTGTAACAGAAATACCACAAGTGGATGGTGTCTCAGTCACCTAGTGCTGCTGTAACAGAAATACCACACGTGGATGGTGTCTCGGTCACCTAGTGCTGCTGTGACAGAAATACCACACGTGGATGGTGTCTCGGTCACCTAGTGCTGCTGTAACAGAAATACCACACGTGGATGGTGTCTCGGTCACCTAGTGCTGCTCTAACAGAAATACCACAGGTGGATGGTGTCTCGGTCACCTAGTGCTGCTCTAACAATAATCCCACACGTGGATGGTGTCTTGGTCACCTAGTGCTGCTGTAACAGAAATCCCACACGTGGATGGTGTCTCGGTCACCTAGTGCTGCTCTGACAGAAATACCACAAGTGGATGGCTTTAACAAAGAGAAATTTACTCTCTCACAGTCGAGTAGGCTACAAGTCCAAATTCAGGGCGTCAGCTCCAGGAGAAGGCTTTCTCTCTCTGTCGGCTCTGGAGAAACATACTTGTGATACATCAATCTTCCCTTGGTCTGGGAGCATCTCAGTGCAGGAACCTCAGGTCCAAAGGACACGCTCTGCTGCTGGCACTGCTTTCTTGGTGGTATGAGTTCCCATGTGTCTCTGCTCGCTTCTGTCTTTTATATCTCAAAAGAGATTGGCTTAAGACACTAGCTAATCTTTTAGACTTCATCAATGCAACTGCTGTTAATCCATCGTATTACATTATAGTGACAGTATATACAACACATAGGGAAATCATATCAGATGACAAAATTGTAGACAATCATACAATACTGGGAATCATGACCCAGCCAAGTTGACAGATATTTTGGGGGGACACAATTCAGTCCACGACACTCGCCTTTAGCAGAGCATAAGGGAGAGTTGAACATCAGAACACCCACCCTTCAGAATCTCTCAGAGGCTACACCAACCTTCCATGCCTCACAGCCCACTTCTACACTGGCGCTCCCAAGCACTGCCAGGGCCACCTCCACACCCACAGCCCCTCCTACATCCCAGAATATATGCTGTGTCTGTCATCCCAGAAAATGTTATTTGTACGGTCCCCTACAAGCCAAGGGGCAGGACCTCCCTCCTTCCCTTCTGAGACACGGTGAAGTGTTGGTCTTACCTAGATTGCCTGCCTCTGCCTCCACCACGGGTGTCCATCTGGGTGCCCGTCGCCCTCCATGGTCGGGCCCAGCTCTGGCTTCTCTCTGGGAACTCAGTGGGGGACCTGACCCTGGCCTGTGGCACTGCTGGAGCAGTCTGGTCTCCACCTGCCCCTACGCAGATGTCTGCAGGCCTCAAGTGGCCTTCCCAGCTTTCTGCCATGACAGCAATGCACCTAGAAGAAGTTGAGCTACTGTCCCAGGGACGACAGTGAGCAAGGCTCCCCTCCTTTCAGGTATGTCAAAGGAAGTGCCGGGGTTGGGGGGGACCACGTGGCCAGATGACCTGCTCACACAACTCGGGAGCTTTCTCATGTACTCAGGGACGTTGGGCCACGTAGATTTCCCACTTCTGCAGGGGGTGAGGAGGGCTCTGAGGGTCAACGCACCACCAAACCTCGCCTCCCCCGTGGGCAGCAGGCAGGACAGATGCCATGAGCAAAAGCTGCAGGTTTGTGCCGCCTGCATCGTGACCAGGGCAAATAAGGCTTTGGATCTCTCAGAATGGAGACACTGGGGGTGTGCTTCAGCACCTGCCCCCTCTTCTCTCCACTGCAGCAGGCCCCCACCCCAGGCCAGCAGCCAGAATCGTGTACCGGGCACTCGGCTCTGCCCTGGAAACCCTACCGGGCAGTGGGAGGAGGAGGTGACCTATAAGCTGGCTGCCCTTTCTTGCTCCCCACCAGCTCCTGAACTGCAGGGGGACCTGAGTGCAGACAGCCAAGCCATAGGATCAGAAGGCAGGCCCCTGTGTCAGGTCAATCCCCGGCACTGCAGAACTGCCCCTTCCCTGCCCCGCCCCATTCCGGGTTGATTCGGAGGCTGCAGGCAGCTCTGGGAAGCCCTCCTGGCCCACCAGCTTAGCTGCCCACGCCCCTGTCTGATTCTGAAGAGCAAAGGCACATCATGACAGGTACCCATGCCAGGGGACCAGGGACCTACAGCAGCACCCCATTAAGCTGCCCTGGAGAGACTAGATTCAAAGGCCGAGCACTCTCAACCGCCGGGATTCCTCTGCCTCTCTCTGTGGACCCCACCCTGTCCCTGGCACCCTGACATCAGTGCTGTCTGCACCCAGCCAGGTGGGGCCGTGACTGTCCCTCCTGCCCCAGAATCCAGCTCAGGCTGTGGCCCCTGGGTCTGGAGAGGTGGGGTTCAGACCAGGGCTGCCGCTACGTCGCCTGCTGGGCGCCTGGGGGCCCTCCCTCACTCGATGCACCAAGGTTCTAAGTAGGCATTTCATTTCCTTTGCTGCCAGCCACAGCCCCCACCCACAGTCCTCTGCGGCCGAGGCCATCTGCCCGCACCCTTACCAGAGGGGAGACAGGGACCGCATACTAACAGGTGGCTAAAAATGAAGGGGAAGAGAGAAAGGGAGACAGGGAATTTCTCAGGAACCCTGACTGAGGGCAGGAGAGAGGGCCAGGGCAGTGGCTGAGGATGTTGTTTTTTATTTTACTTTAAAATGAGGCAGCAGTGAGGGAGGGAGGGGCTTTAGAGACCCACAGAGAGAGGGCAAACAGAGGCTCTGAGGATGACGCAGGTCCGAACCCAGGGCTCCCCAGCCTGCAGTGGGCCCTCTGGGGAGCCTCACACACCCACAGAGGCGCAGGTGGAAGATGGTTCCAGCCAGTTGCTTCTCCCCCCAGGCTACCTCCAGCTGCCGAAAACAACAGTGCCCACGCCTCCCTCTGCCAGCAAATGCAACTTCATATTCTTAAAAGACCTGCAGTTTATTTCTATAGAGGACATTCCACGCTTAAAGTTTGAAAGCAAAATTGCAGCACAAGAAAGAAAGACAAAAAAGTCAGAATGGGTGGGTGTGGTGGGATGGATAGCTTTTGTGTGGCCTTTCTAGCCATGGGTCTTGCAGCTTCCACCCAAGTGATTGGGCAGGACTGTGCAGATACAGTAATTGTGGCCCACCAAGGGGATTGGTTAGTTTTGCCATCCTCCAAGGCTTGAGATGAGCCACGTCAGAAGCTGGGAAGAAGAGAAGAGCCCACCACCACCAAGGAAGGAGAGACCACAAGAGACAGCGCAGTAGGCTTCCTGGCCCACAGAGCAAGAGAGCTGAGTGCCTTTGGGCAGAGACTGAGGGCCAGGGAGAGGCGTGCCTGCAAGCACGGCTGGGAAGAGGCTATCCTGATGGAAGAACTGCATCCTTGAGAGTTCCTGAGCCTAAACTGTAACCTCTTACTTCCCTGATAAACCTCCTAATCATGAGTATTGTCTGTGAGTTCTGTGTGGCCATTGCAATGAATTATCGAACCTAGCAGAGAAGTAGAGAATGCCGTGGGAGGGACGGTTGGTGACAGAATTAGTAAATATGGTGGAGAGAGGAGGCATGTCTGACCTCCGCCTCATTAAGAATCAGCCTTGGGCTGTTGATCTTGATTCTCCTTTCCCCCTGTGAAGTTAGAGGAGGTCAGACACTGCCCCCACGCCATTCTTAAAGTTGGAAAAAAATATTTACACAGAGTTTTCCACTTCACTATGCCAGGAAGATGACTTCTCTAATTAGCTTCCATGTAGGAAAATATCAAAGACACTTACCTTCCTTACTCTATAATCATTTGACAGGAATGGAAAAGAAAGGAAGAACCTTCAATAGATGACAAGCACATTTGAAAATGAAACATATATACATATATACTTGCGTGTACATGTATATATACCACCATCCAGCTGTCGGTGTGTCGTACTGGCTGGAACCATCTCCCACCTGTGCCTCTGTGCATTTGTGAGGCTCCCCAGAGGGCCCACTGACTTGTGTGTGGCTATGATGCTGGAAGCTGTGCCCCCAATATTTCAAATACCAGCAGGGTCACCCATGGTGGACAGGTTTCAGCAGAGCTTCTGGACTAAGACAGACTAGGAAGAAAAGCCTGGGAATCTACTTCTGAAAATTAGCCAGTGAAAACCATGTGATCACAACAGAGAGCTGTCTGATTACCAACAATCATGAAGATGGCATAGGACTGGGCAGTGTTTTGTTCTGTTGTTCGTGGGGTCGCAACGAGTTGGAGCCGACTTGATGGCAACTATGTATGTGTGTGTGTGTGTACATATATATGTGTGTGTATATGTACGGAGCCCTGGTGGCATAGTGGTTAAGAGCTATGACAGCTAACCAAAAGGTCAGCAGTTCCAATCCACCAGCCGCTCCTTGGAAACCCTATGGGGCAGCTCTACTCTGTCCTGTAGGGTCACTATGAGTTGGAATCGACTTGATGGCAATGGGTTTGGTTTTTTTGGAGTGTATACGTGTACACACACACACACACATGCATATATGTATGTTTGCGTAGCATAGACTATTTCTAAAAGAATGTGTAAAGTACTGGTAGCATTTGCTGCCTCTGGGAAGAGAGATTGGCCGACTGGTGGAGAGGTGGGGCAGACCAGTCGAAGGAGACTGATTTTCATTACAAACACTTTTGTAGTGTTTTAACATTTTATCATTGCATTTCTTAATTTTCCCCCCTTGGGAAGGGACTTGTTTTGTTTGTTTTATTTTATTAAGTGAGGCAAACATTTAAAACTTACAGCAGTAACATCCAATCACAGTCCACTGCTCTAAATTCCTCATACCAATTCTCTTACAAGGGCACCAAGTGTAAATGAGCGCATCCAAAGATGAAGGCATTTCCTTCTTTCTGCTCTGCCACCCTCAGTTTGTCCGCTTTGTCTTTGGGCTTCCTGACCTCATGGCTACCTGATTCGGGCACAGGATGGAATCAGGACAATGCCTGGAGGTAGGGAAACGGCCATCTCTTCCTCGGGTCTATTCTTAGGAGTAAGGAAACCTTCCCCAAATGCCCTCCAGTAGGCCTACCCTACATTTCACTGGCCAGAACTGCAGCCCATGTCCATGCCTCAACCAGTGACTGCCAAGGGGAAAGGGCCACCTTAAATGTCGTACACCAAGCAGTGCTCCCCAAGACTATCAGACCCGAGCTGTCCTCTTGAAAACAAATGTTTTTATGACAATCCTCCTTCAATCCAGAAACAAAACTCATAAATAACATAATTTATGTACAATTACACATTCCAAAAAAAAAAATCAAGAACACAGTCTGTAATATGAAGGAGAAATTAAAATGCAATAACATAAAAAATGTTGGTGGTTCGAATCCACCCAGAGGTGCCTCGGAAGACAGGCCTGGCAATCTGTTTCTGAAAAATCAGCCATTGAAAACCGTTTGGGACACAATTCTACTCTGACACATATGAGATTACCATGAGTCAGAATCTACTTGATGGCACCTGGCTTTTATTCCTAGAAAATCCAGGGTATATTAAAAACAAAAAAATACTTGGAGTTTGTATGTCAAATGAATGAAGTTTTAGGCTTAGAAAAAAGTTTTCCACTTACATGGAAGTCTCATGGGACATCTGAAGGCCATGTAGGGGACGTGGAGCCATTCCCTCTTGAACAGGGCCATCCCACACCCTGTAGGATATTTACCATTCCCCAGACCTTACACATCCAATGCCTGGAGCCGGAGGACCCCCCAAAAAGTAAAAGCCTGTACCAATTTCCAAAGTACGCTTTAGGGAATAGTACTGCCCCTTTGAGAACCATTGACTTAGATCAACCAGCCTCCCCTGAACCATGCGGCTACACAGAGTTGGGTGGATGCCTGGACAGATTAGGATTCTGTAGGAAAGATGGAAGGTGACTGAAGGTTGAATAGGTAATCAACAGTCTGTTAATCAGAAATAACATTCGGACATATTTGCTTCTAGTTTTTCCTATATCTGCATATTTTTAAATACAAATAAGGATAATCGGTTTACTGAATGGGCAGAACTCAGTGGGCATAAATAAGAAATGGCTTCACTTCTTTTCCCATCACTGTTTCTCAGCTCTGCTCTGTCAGAGCTCCTTGTCAATCCTGGATGACAGTTCGGGCAGTCCCATAGATTTCCAGTCACTCTGAACGATCATAACCCTGGTAGTATTCTCAAGCATTGAAAGCACAGCCTTGCCTAAATCAAAACTCGACCTCACACCCAGTTCCGAGCTTTTACCCTCCCCAACCCTGTGGCTCAGGGATGGCAACTCAGGAGGAGTGGTGGGTCTGTTCTGTGACCCCCTCGCCACCTCCCTCCCCTTGTGTTCCTGGCTCCTCCTAGGTCAGGGCGGTGCAATGAATTAATATGTCCCTTCTAGCCATGGTCTTTGTGACTCACACCCAGTGATTGGGTGAGACTATGCAAATAAGGTATATTGTGATGGTTGGGATTATGTGTCAACTTGGCTAGGCCATGATTCCCAGTATTGTATGATTGTCCTCCATTTTAAGTGTTGTAAATCCTAACCGCTACATGTTAATGAGGCAGGATTGGTGTGGGGTGTATCTTGAGTCACAGCCTTGCAGGTCAGCATGACTGAAGTCCCACCCTTACTCAAGTTACGCCCTTCCCTGGGGTGTGGCCTGCAACCAAGGTATACACATAGATGCCTTGGCGGGAGTCTCTCTCTCTGCACCTGGATCCCACGTCCAGTCCGTGATATTCAAACCTCCGGTTCTTGGGACTTGAGCCAGAGGTCTGCTGTCTGACCTGGAAACTCCGGGATTCACCAGCCTCCGCAGCCCCACGGGCTGACCACCTATCGTCTGACCTGATTTGCCAGCTTCCACAGCCCTGTGAGCCAGCACTCTGTGAGCCAGCACTCTGTGGTCCCGCACTCTGTGGTCCCGCACTCTGTGGTCTGACCTGCCGGTTTGAGTTTGTTAGCCCCTGCAGCCACATGGGTTAAGAGAAGCCTACGCCTGACCCATGGATTTGGTTTGGCAGCCTCCACAAGCACATGAGCCGTTTCCCTGATACGGTTCATGAGTTCTGTGAGGCGTTGCAGCGAATTACAGAACCCAAAGACAGGAAGGAGAGTATGAGGGGAGGGTGAGTGGCTGATGTTAGAGATAATGGAGCAGTACAGCAGTTTGGAAGATTTGAACATTTGGGACATCCTTAACCTCCGCCTCATAGGAACCAGCTTTGTGTTTTTCCTTATAAGAGAAACAGTTCATTTAGCCAGGCTGGGGGAAGACCAGGCTGGAGGGAGGGGGCAAAGTCTTAGAGGACAGATGGTGTATGATCTGTTACACACACCAGTTCTGTCTTGGGCCTCCCTGGTAGGTTTTCCAAAGCCCCCTCCCCAAGAAGGTCTCCGTACCTCACAAGCGGTGACCTCCAGTGATTCACTTCTCACGGATTTTCCTGGGGACCCCCTTCCCCCAGCAGGCAGTCTTCCTGAGTGAGCTTCTTTCAAGGCAGCATAGGGCCACCTTCTGGGATGTCCATTTGGAGCCTAGGAAGCTCATGCTTCTTTCCTCCCCCAAGAAGAGCAGTGTAGCTCCCCAAGGCTGACCTCCTCTACTTACCTGGCATCACAGGCTGCCCACCTTAAGAATTCTCCACAGAGGAGGAAAGCCCGTCTCCACTCATTTTCAATCCTAAACTCTCAGGGACCCTTGCTGTTGTCCCAGGGATTTCCTCACCAACCAGTCTCTCTGGTACCTGGGGGCAAGCATTCAGCTGAGAGAGAGATGCCAGTCTCTCCCTCTGGTAAACCAGTTGCCGTCAATGTGTCTCTGACTTCTAGAGACCCCATGAGTGTGTCAGAGTAGAACTGTGCTCCAGAGGGTTTTCAATGGCTGTTTATTTTCAGAAGTAGATCACCAGGCCTTTCTTCCAAGCCACCTCTGGGTGGACTCGAACTGCCAATCTTTGGGTTAGCAGCTGAGCTCATTAACAGTTTGCACCACCCAGGGACTCCCTCCTTCTGGTAGGTTCCCCAAACTCCAGGAGCCATTCTCCTGGGGCCTCTTTACTTGACATGCACATGATTCCCTTGTCTTGACCCCCAAGAAGAAGGGGAGGTAAACAGCCAAATTCTATCATTCAACTTCAACGAATCTCTTCTGAAATTTCTTATCTTCTGTTTTTACAGCGTAGGGGATAAAAAAAAAGGGTTAAGACATTACAGAAAAAGCTAACATTCTCTTAGGTGACCCCCTCCTCCCCATCTAAATCTCTTCCCTTGGAGTTTGGTGTGTATAAATCCAAAACTTTTTAATAGATTTACATACTTGTATGTGTAGCCTCAGAAATAGATACACTATTATTTTGGTGGTTTCATTATTTGTATAAATGGTGTCTTGTTGTATGTATTATTTTACAACTTAGTTTTCTCTCACAACATGTTGGGCATCTTTTATGCCCCATCTCACCGTTTGCACGGCAGTTGCTGTGGCAACCAGCTGCTCCCAGCTATTGCCTGACAGCTTCACCTCAGCTGCCCCTCAGGTCTTCCTTTCTGCCCCAGGCATCTGGTGCACGGGCAAATCTGGCGTGTATGGACTTAACCCTCCTTGGAACCATCCTTGACCAATGGGAGCGGGAGCCAGTGAGGAGATGCTCTTCACTTCCAGGTCTCAGGCAGACAATCCAAAGGACCTTCTGCTTGGTTTCTCAGGGACCCAATGAATCTGAGTCCTGATCATCCACAGCAGTAACTGGCTTAATACCTGGTCCTTGGATTGGCTTTCCCTGCTTTCTTGTTTCTTTCTTCCCAACCCCTCAACCCTTGATCCTGCAATCACTTCCCAAATTAAGTTACTTGAATACAATCCCTCATCTTTGGATCTCCTTTCTGGTGGAACCAAAGTTAGAACAGTCAATAAAAAACATTTTTAAAAACAAATCTATGTTGATAAATACCGATCTACTTCCGTGGTTCTCAAAATGTAGTCCAGGAACTTCTGGGGGTCCTTGAGACCATTTTTGGTGGTTTCCACAAGGTGGAAACTATTTCCATAATCACGCTGTGGCTGTTGGCTTCTTCCATCCTCATTCTCTCACGAGTCTACGATGGCGGTTTGGAGAGACTACGTTATGTGTGGTCATGCATAGAAGGAATGCAGGAGCAGATGTGTGTCCTGCTGTCTCTCAGTAAGCCAGGAACTAAAGGGATTTGCAAAACAATACCACCCATCTCACTAATTTTTGGGTTTTGGAAAATGTTATTTTTCATGAAAGTGTCATTTATGTTAACATGTAATGAGTTTTCTATTGTTGTTTTCAAGGAATTAACAAAAGAATATTTTAAAATTTTCTGAGTTTCAATTTCTAATACTGTAAATATCAATAGATGTTATCCACATAAACAAAAGCCCTTTGGGGTCTTCAATAATTTTTAAGAGTTTGAGAACCACTGATCTAGTTCATTGCTTTTAACTACTGAGCTCGATGCCCACATTCGATCGCTACTGTATGGTTTATCTGTTCCCCTCCTGATGAACACTGAGGCTCCTTCAGCTTTCTTCGGTCACAAAGGAGGCTGCAATAAACGTCCTTAGAGCTGCCCCTCGTACACAGGTGCACGTGTGACGGTACATGGTAGATTTCTAGAAACAGAATGCTCTGTCTTAAGGTATAAGCCTTATTTGTTTTAAAAAGATGCTACAAAATGATCCTCTGGATTTGGCTGTATAATTGGTGTTCCCTTTATCAGCATATGAAAGTACCCATTTCCCTATGCCCACTGAGCGGCACCTTATATTTCCACCTTTGATCTTAACTAGCCCATGGGCTGAAAATGGAACCTCTGTCACCGCTCTTTTCCTTTAGCTTTCCCATGTTCCTAGCGAGGGTGGTAACCTTCTTATACGATTATTGGTTATTTGGACTTTTTATTTTATGAATTATTTGTTCCTATCCTATGATCGTGTATTTATTTGGAAGATGCCTTTTTCTTCCTGATTTGTGGGAGCCCTTCATATATTCTGTATATTAAAGCTTGGTCATTTGTGCTGCCAATATCCTCTTTCTTTCCATTGCTGTTATTGTTAGCTGCTGTTGAGTCAACCCCCGACTCATAGCGACCTTATGTGCAACAGAACGAAGCACTGCCCAGTCCTGCACCATCCCCCTGATCAGTTAGGGATCAGGGTTTTCGTTGGCTGATCTTCAGAAGTAGATTGCCAGGCCTTTCTTCCTAGTCCATCTCTGCTGAAACCTGTTCAGCATCATAGATAGCCAGGTGGTGGCTGCACATGAGGCCCATTGGCTGGAAATCAAACCCAGGTCTCCAGCATGGAAGAAGAGAATTCTACCGCTGATTCACCGTTGCCCCATTTACTTGTCTTTTAACTTTTTTGTCTTTTGTCATATCACAGTTGTTAATTTTGACATAAAATTTATCAATTTTTCCCCCTGTATATTTTCTTTGGTGGTGTGTTCAAAAAGCTCTTCCTACCCCCAGATCATATCATAAAAATAGTTTTTTAATGTTAGCTTCTAATATTTTTAAATGTTGATGTTTTACAAGAAGGTCTTTAATCTCTCTGGAATTTATTTTTGTTTACAATATGAAGTAAAAATCTAATTTAATTTTTCCTTATGGCTACCCAGTTATCCCAATACCACTTAGTAAATAGTCTATCTTTACTCCCACTGATTTATAATGTGAAACCCTATCCTATAACAAGTTCCCATGTATACACAGGCTCTTTATTCTATTGAATTTATCTATTTACCTAAACCTGTGCAATGCCACACTATTTGAATTACAATAGCTTTATAACATATCTTCATATCTGATAGAGTTAGTTTTCTTCATTATTCTTCTTTTTCAAAATTATCTTGACAGTTCTTGTCCCGTTAGCCTTCCAGGAGACTTTTATAATCATCTTGCCAAATTGCATTACAAATATTTTGCTGGTAATTTCATCAGGAGGACATTAAATTTATAATTTGGGAAGGATTAATATTTTCTAGAATACTGAGTTTTCCAATTTGTTTGAGTCTTCTTTTAATTTTTTTAGATAAAATATCAATTTTCAGCATAGGGTCATTGTACATTTTTGGCTCAATTAATTTCCAGATACATTACAGTTTTGATGGACTCTTTTCTATTGTATTTCTAATTGCTTACTGCTGGTATATAGGAGTGCTATTGGTTTTTATATGTTGGGTTTATAGCTGGTCACTTTTTTATTCTTAAACCCTATTACTTGTTCTAAAAGTTTGTCCGTTCATTTGTTGTGAATTCTGTGGAGATGATCATATCACGTATAAATTACAATAGTTTCTTTTCCTTTTTTATTCTTTATTCCTGTATTTCATTTCCTGTCTTATTCAGTACAATATTCAGTATTCATGATAGAGGGTATCCTCATCCTGACTTCGAATCTCTTAATGGAGTGAATTTCACTAACAGATTTTCTAACGTGTATTGCTGAGATAAACTCTGCTTGACGGTGATGTATAATTATTATTATTTACATAACTCAGTGTTTACATGTATTTGTTTAAAAATTTTACATTAGTGACCATAACTTAATCCACAATTTTCTCTTCTTGTACCATCCGAATCTGGTTTGGTATAATAATAGGTTAATGCACTGAACAAGGAGTCCATCCTCAGTCTCCAGTCGGCCTAATACTGTTTTTAGAGTTTCTGCTCTACCTCCTAGTTCAGTGAGTAGTGCCTGGAGTCTTAAAAGCCTGCAAGCAGCCATCCAAAGTACAATTGGTCTCCATTCACCTGGAGCAATAAAGGAAGAAAGAGACTCAGGAATCAGAGAAGAAAATGGACAGCAGGTCTAATTGCCTCCATGAACCACTATCTCCTTTTCCATGAGACCAGAAGAAATTAATGGTGCCCAGATACCATTACTGAATGTTTTGATCAAGGACACAATAGTTGGATCTTGATCAAAAGAAGGAAAAAATGTGGAACAGAACTTCAAATTCTTTTTGGAAATCAGACTTAATGGATATATTGAAACTGGAGGAACCCCTGAATCCATTGCCAGGAAACAACTTTTTTTTTTTTCTTTTATTGCGCTTTAGGTGAAACTTTACAGCTCAAGTTAATTTCTTATGCAAAAATTAATACACATATTGTTATGTGACATTAGTTGCAATCCCTGTAATGTGACAGCACGCTCCCTCTTTCCACCCCGGGTTTCTTGTGTCCGTCCAACCAGCTCCTGTCCCTCTGTCTTCTCATCCTCCCTCCGGACAGGAGCCACCCATTTAGTCTCATGTATCTGATTGAACTAAGAAGCACACTCTTCATGAGTATTATTTTATGTCTTATAGTCCAGTCTAATCTTTGTCTGAAGAGTGGGCTTTCAGAATGGTTTTAGTTCTGGGTTAACAGAGTGTCTGGGGATCACGGCTTTAGGGGTTCCTCCAGTCTCAGTCAGACCATTAAGTCTGGTATTTTTACTAGAATTTGAGTTCTACACCCCACTTTTCTCCTGCTCCGTCAAGGACTCTCTGTTGTATTCCCTGTGAGGGCGGTCATTGGTGGCAGCTGGGCACCATCTAGTTCTTCTGGTCTCAGGCCGATGGAGTCTCTGGTTTATGTGGCCCTTTTGTCCCTTGGGCTAATAGTTTCCTTGTGTCTTTGGTGTTATTCATTCTCCTTTGCTCCAAGTGGGTTGGGACCAATTGATGCATCTTAGATGGCCGCTGGCAAACTTTTAAGACTGCCTGGAAACAACTTTTAAACCTTGAACCGAAACTATCCCATGAAGTCATCTTTAAACTAAATAACAATTTAGCTCATTTAATAAAGAATGGTCAACCTTCCTGAATACAACCAAACACTTCGAGGGAAAGACTAGCAGGGGCGGAGGTCTGGGGACCATGGTTTCAGGGAACATCTAGGTCAACTGGCATAACAAAGTTTATTAAGAAAATGCTCTACATCCCATTTTGATGAGTGGCATCCGGGGTCTTAAAAGCTAGTGAGTGACCATCTAAGATGCATCAATTGGTCCCAACCCACCTGGATCAAAGTAGAATGAAAAACACCAAAGACACAAGGAAAATATTACCCAAGAGACAAAA
>NW_004444191.1:1582278-1611648 GCF_000243295.1 Trichechus manatus latirostris
GGGACATAATTTAATCCATGACATATACATATATATATAATGCTTACAAAAATACTAAACAAGAAGCCCAGTAGACAAATCTCATCTTCATTGCTAGCTGCGTGGTAAGGATCAGCATGCATCCAGTTCCCAAAGTATGGAAATGGATCCAGTCCTCACCTTCCCACTTCTACATCCTTGTCTCCAGCCACTCGTGTGGCACTCTATCTGAGCCCCAGCCACCCAGGGATGGGTCGGAACTCACAAGTTAGAAGGACACCTTCTTTTAGGCCACCAAATAGGCAGACACCAGCCCCTACTGGCTCTCACTAGCCCTGTGGGTTCGTTAATTTGCTGGAACAACTCACAGAATTCAGAGAATTATACCATACTTACTCCAGATTCATTACAACAAAAAAGGGTACAAACATAGAGACACAGAGGGCAAGGTCTGGGAGGAGTGGCAGCGCAAAACTTCCATGTCCCAAAGAGACATGCACTACCCTCTCCCGTGCATGCTCACCAACCAGGAAGCTCCTTCTGAGTCTTAGGGCTCAGGGCTCTTATCAGCCTCTCTATGTTGCCATGTTAGATTACATCATGCCTCGTGAGGCTTAGTCAGCATCGGGCCCCCTGGTGGTCCCTCTTGGTCTAGTCAATTCCTATTCATTAGCCTCAGGTATTGGTATGGCTAGAAAGAACTGAGAACAAAGGCAAATGACTCTCCATAAGCTGATTCCACACCTTACAGTTAAAATGAGTTGAGTAACTTCCCGTGTGTTTTGTGCACTATAGGGAACTGTTTGTATACGATGAGCATTATTTGCTTCTTAAACATTTAATAGAATTTACCCATAAATGATATCAACCTAGTGCCTTTTGCAGGGTAGATCTGACTCTAATCTCAATGCATTTCATTATTATTGGTATGTTTTCAGAGTTTCTTCATTTTGTTTTGTTTTTCTCTTCTTTCTTTTTGGAACAGTACTGGTAATTTTTATTGTTTACATTTTTAAAAAAGTTTATTGTGTTTTAGGTGAAAGTTTACAGTGCAAATTAGTTTCTCATTCAAAAATTTATACACAAATTCTTTTGTAACATTGCAATAATTTTTATTTTTGGTAAAAATATTTTATCTAGATTTTCAGCTCTATTGAGTTATTCATACTGTTTTAGTATTCGAATCTCTTCTTTATTTGTAGTTATGTTTCCCTTTTCATTCCTTTGATTTATTTGTGCCTTTTTTCTTTCTTTTTTATTGATAACATTTGCTGAAGGTTTCTCTATTTGAAGGTCTTTTAAGGATCTAGTTTTTGGATTTATTAATCAACTGTACTTTTTTTGTATTAAATTGAACTTTGTCTCTGTTATTTTCCTTTTCTTTCTTTCTTTATTATGTTTTTCATTTTCTAGATCAAAGCTGTCCAGCAGAACTTTCTGCAATGACTGGATTGTTCTATCCCTACCACTAGAAATGGAAGGCTACTGAGCCCTTGAAATGTGGCTAATGTGGCTGAGGAATTGAATTTGTAATATTGTTTAATTTTAGTTAATCTACATTTAAATAGCTGCATGTGGCTAGTGGCTACTCTATTGGATAGCACAATTCTAAATTCTTCGTTTGAAAGTTTATGTTAATTTTCAATTTTTCTTGTTTTCTAATAAATATGTTTAAGTCCTTTGGGTACAACCTATAAGTTTTGCGATGTAGCTCTCTCATTGCACTTCAGCTCTAAAATCATATGTTTCCTCCTCATCTCTAAAGTTATACTTTTTCATTAAGACTAGAAGTGTGTTTTTACATATACACGGAGGTATGAGGGTAGCGGAACTTTTGTTGTTGATTTCTAGTTTCTAATTTTCATGTGGTCAGTAAGCACAGTTTGTACGTTATCGATGTGGGGGTTTGCTTGCATATTTGGGGGGAACTAGAGACTTCCCTTGGAACCCAGTATATGGTCAGTGCTAGCAAATGTCCCATATGTGTTTGAAAGAATATGCATTCTTTTTACACATATCTCCAAAACAGAGAAAATTATAAGTACTTCCAAGCTTGCCCCTCGGGTCTCACCACTACTTCTTCCAGTAGAGATACAAGGCACACTCTGCACCAAGAACAGTCCCCTCTCTTTTTTCCAAGTCTAGTTGTGTACTCATTATCTTTTCCTTTTTTTTTAAATTTTTTTTTTTTCTTCTGATTAGGGCACAAGAGGGGAACATTTCTGCCCATTCTCATCCACCATCTTGAAACTATTGATTTTCAGACTCTAGTTCAAGAACAAAGCTCTTCTGCTACGTGAAGTGGCCCCAGATGAGGTGGGCCTGCTGCTGTCCCATCCACTCTGCCTTAATGACCACTGGAAGTGGCAGGTTTTGCACATGGTGGGTGTGGAGTGGGGCAGGCTGAGTCGGCTGCTGTTCTCCAGGGCACACTTGGAGGCGCAGGCAAGGGATGAGAGGGTGGATGGGTTCAGAAAGGCATGAAAGACGGCAAAGCTTCTACTTTTCAAGCGGTGGCGGGAGGCAGTTCATGAAAACATTAAAAGCAGTCAAGCTACCTCTGCCACCAAATGAGACCGATTTAGTTATTCAACAAAATACAAGCTAACTTTTTTTTAAAAGAGAGAAAAGTACAAGGGCAAAACTCGTTTTCTACATTCTGTCAGAGGTGCAGTGACATCACCTCTGAGTACTGAGCAAGCCTTGGCAGGGTGGTTGCATGCTCTGGGGCCAGACGTCCCTCTCTGCTGCTCACTAGGTGTAAGATATGACCACACCCTATTAGGATGGCTTAAAAAACAAACATACAAGAGCTGGTACGACGTGGAAGATGTGCTTTTGGAAATGCGAAATGGTTCAGCTGCTTTGGAAAAGAGTTTGGCAAGTTACTTATAAAGTTAAACATAATCTTATCATGCAACACAGCAATCACATTCCTAGAGAAAGAAAAACTATGTTCAACCAAAAACCTGTATGCAAACATTTAAAGTGGCTCTATTCATAATTACCAAAAACTGGAAGTAACTTGGCATCCCCTTCAACTGGTGAATGAAAAGCCAACAGGGAGACAGTCACACAGTGGAATGTTGTTGCTGTTGTTGTTGTTGTTAGTTGCTGTCAAGTCAGCTCTGGCTCATGGTGACCTTCTATATAACAGAATGAAACATTGCCCAGTCCTGCACCAACTCATTGTTTTTGATATGTTCAAGCCCATTGTTGCAGCTATTATGCCAATCCATCTCATCAAAGGTTTCCCTCCATTTTGCTGACCCTCTATTTTACCAAACATGATGTCCTTTTCCAACGATTGGTCTTTCCTGATGAAGAGTCCAAAGGAAGCAAGAAATCTCACCATCCTCACTTCTAAGGAGCATCTCAGCTGTATTTCTTCGAAGACTGACTGGTCTGTTCTTCTGGAAGTCCATGGTATATTCAATATTCTTCACCAACACCACAAAATACAATGGACTACTACTCAGCAATAAAAAGAAATGAAGTTCTGATACATGAAGCAACATAAAGAATCTCAAATGCATTATACTAACTGAAAGGAGTGATGTCGAAAGGACAACACACTGTATGGTTCCATTTTATGACATTCTGGAAAAGGCAAAATTACAGGGACAAATCAGTAGTTTGTTGATTTGGGGGTAGGAGTTGGGAGAGGAGTTGACTTCAAAGAGACAGCAAGAGGGAATTTTGGGTGGTGATAGACCGTTCTGTATCTTGAGTATGAGGTGGTTATGTGACTATATGCATTTATCGACATTCACAGAACTGTACACCAAAAAATGTGAATTTTACTATATGCAGATAATTTTTTTTAAGTGAGTAAAAGGAGGGTAACAAGCATATGAAAAGATGTTCAACATCATTAGCCATTAGGGAGATACAAATGAAAATCGCAAGGAGATACCACCTCACCCATGCTAGAGTGGCTGTGATCAAAAAACTGGAAAACAACAGGTGATGGCGACGATGTGGAGAAATTGGAACCCTCACCCATGCTGGTGGGAATGCAAAATGGCAGAGCTGCTATGGAAAAGTTTGGCAGTTCCTCAAAATTTGAACACCGGACTACCATATGACCCAGGAGTCCCAACCCCAGGTATATACCCAGAAGTGAAGGCAGGAATGCAAGCAGAAACCTGTACACCAGTGTTTATTGCAGCACTTTTCACAATAGCCAAAAGGTGGAAACGACCGAAATGTCCATCAACAGAGGAATGGATAAACAAGATGTGGTATATCCATAGAATGGAATATTACTCAGCCATAAGGAGAAGTAAAGTCCTGATACATGCTATCACATGGATGAACCTTGAAAACATCATACTCAGTGAAATAAGCCAGTGAGAAAAGGACAAATGATCTCACTTATATGAAATAGGCAGATATATAGAAACCAAACATTATTAGTCGTCACCAAAGGTAGGAGAGAGGAGGAAAGGGGAGTTACTGTTTAGGGGGAATGGAGTGTGTATTAATGATGGTGGAATAATTCAGCAAAAGACAGTGATAATGGTTGCACAACACAAAGAATGTAATCAACATCACTGAATTACACATGTAGAAATTGTCGAACTGACAATTGTTTTGTTACGTATATTTGTACGACAATAAAAAATTTTACATAATAAATGAAAGGTGAAAAAAAGGAATATGGAATTGGGTCAGGGCTGTGGCTAGACAGACTGATGATGCAGAATGGTTGTAGCAGGAGCACTGGGGAGAAGGCTGGGTGGGCAAGGAAGGGTTATAAGGCCTGTCGGGGCCCAATAGAAACATAAAGACTGCAGAAGGCCTTAGATATCCAGCGGTTCCCAACCCTGCCGTGCCTCAGAATCACTTACAGAGCTGCTCATGCGCTCCCCTGGTGTGGACCTGGTACCTCTTTTGTGAAGTGCAGCAGAGCAGACCCCAACACTGGCCAATGCCCATAAGAAACCCAAGGAAGAATCAAGTCCCAGAACAACTCTCATAGCAATGTGAAAGGGGCTGAGCAGGATGGTCCTATGATAAGGTTTCCAGTTAAGAAGCAATAGGTTCTACTTGGTGATTTTATTGTGAACAACAGATTCTGCCTCAACAGACAACCGCAGTGAAAGAAGCACACCTCACACAATTGTAAATGGAGGACGGGCATATACTGGCTGTGGTCTAGCAGTGGGCAGGAGGGGTCTACCACATTTTGAGGACTATAGCGTGGGTTTTTTTCTATCCTTTCATTTCCTTTATTGTACATAAAGCCACTGATGCACATGCAGAAGAACATTGCTGTTTTAATTACATGACCACTGGTATGTTTTCATCAACACCAAAAGAAGACAGGTGCGGAAAACCTTGACTCTGTAAAAAGCTCCCCTTTCTCCATGTCTTAGGCTGGGTTCTCAAGAGAAGCAAAACCAGTAAAGTGTATAAATATCTATACATAGAGATTCATATCAAGGAGATGGCTCACGCGGTTGTAGAGGCTAGAACGTCCCAAGTACGTGGGTCAGGCTGGAGGCTTCTCCTGATTCAGGTAGCCACAGGGGCTGGCAGACCCAAAATCAGCAGGTCAAACAGCAGGGCTCTTGCTCACAGGCTGTGAAGATTGACGAATCCCAAGATCAGCAGGCAAGACTGCAGGTAAGCTGCTAGCTCAGGTCCCAAGAACTGGAGGTCAGACAAACAGGAGCCAGCTGCAGGATCCAGAGTGAGCAAAACCCCACCAGCCTTGCCAGAAAGTCCATCTATATTTGGATGCAGGCCATGCCCCCAAGGAAACTCCCTTTCAATTGATTGGCTACTCACAGCAGACCCCATCATGGAGGTGATCACAGTATATCCGATCTCATCATGGAAGTGATCACATCATCCTACAACCACCAAACTACATCATAACTGCCAAACCAGAGAGACATGGCCCAGCCAAGCTGACACACAACCTTAATGATCACACTCCATTACCGGCTAACTGATTCAACTTTCATCTTTATCTTCTAGGAAGATATTTTGCTCTCAGCATTTAACGACAACAACGAAAAATCGTGACATATGTTGTTTAGAGAATTTCAGTGGTGTTCGTTTTTTGTGGGAAAAAAAAACAATCTTGTAAACTTTGTATTTGGTTGTTTCAGGTAAAGCAATCTGTCTTTTGGTAGTGGCGTTGTTGTTATTCTTGTTAGCTGGCGTTGAGTTGACCTTGACTCAAGGCAACAAAACTGTGCCTGGTCCTGTGCCATTCCCATGATTGGTTGGGGAATGAACTGTTGTGATCCATTGGGTTCTCACTGGCTGATTTTCAGAAGTGAATTGCCAGGCTTTTCTTCCTCTTCTCTTATTCTGGAAGCTCCGCTGAAATCTCTTCAGCATCCTAGCAACACACGACTCTCCACAGACAGGTGGTGGCCTCACACGGGTGCATTGGCCAGGAATCAAACCTGGGTCTCCCACATGGAAGGAGAGAACTATACCACTGAGCCACCACTACCCCCTACACAGAGAATTTCCCTTCAAGTCAAGCATCTAGTTATTTAAATAAAGTTCTTGATCCCGGGGATCCTGGTTCCGTAGCGCTGGCTGAGTGAGGTCTGGGATCTGCATTTTAACAAGTGCATGAAGCTAGTCTGATGCTTACTGACAGCCACGAGGCTTTGGGCCCCGCTGTTCTAATCTAGAGATGGAAAAATGAGGTGCAGTCGCAGGGATTTGACTGAAGTGTGGGAAGCGCCATCTGTTAGGCTGCCCCAGCCTGATTCTAAGAGGGCGTTGGAGAAGTTGTCATCTGTGAGTTTGTCCCACTGTGGCGGCTGGTGGGTTGCCATGATGCTGGAAGCTATGCCTCTGGTATTTCAACACCAGCAGCCAGCCATGGTGCGCAGGTTTCAGCGGAGCTTCCTGACTAAGATAGACTAAGAAAAAAGACCTGGTGATCTACTTGTGAAAACTAGCCAATGAAAACCTTGTGGATCACAACAGAATGCTCTCTGATATAGCATTGGAAGATGAGCCCCTAGGTTGGAAGTCGCACGAAATACACAAAATCTGGAGCATACTGAAGATCAGGAAGATGGCGCGGGACCAGGCAATGTTTTGTAGGTGGAGTTGCTGTGAGTCGGAGCTGAGATGACAGCAGAATGACAACAACAAGAGAGAAATTATAAACTGTTGAAATGCCGGCAGGGTGCCTCACACAGTGCTTGCCGACATGAAGTCCTAACCGAGGAGAAAGCGTGGCTCTTGCTCTGGTGTGCTGCACAGTCAGACGTCCACAGGGCTGCGAACCTGGAGTTTAGGCGTAAGGCCCTGAGTGTGGTGAGGAGGGGGAGACGTGGGGCTGGAGGCCCAGGCAGAAGCAGCAAAGAGGCACATGGGGTTGGCATTTGGGTACCAGGCTATGGGTGCCTGCAAAGGGAAAGGGGTGTTTCCCACCCATCCTTCCCACTCCACCTGCCCCAGAAAACCCGCTCGTCCTCCTGGTGCCATGTCTTGGGTGATCACACCCCCTCTTTCTGCACTCGGGGCTCATGGGGGAGCTCTGGCTTGTTGGGTGTCCTGAGGGTGGAGGTGAGGGTATGAATTGAAGGGGCCGAGAAACACATCAATGGAGTTGCAGAGAAAGCGTGTGCCCCTCACACACAGCCCCTCCTACCCCTCCTGCACCTCCACCCTCCTGTGTGCCTCCCCTCGACACCCCCTCACCAGCAGGTGCAAGGCCTTCCCCTCCTCCTCTGCCATGCCCCACATGGGGGGTGGTGAGCATCACTGACTAGGGAGGGTGGTGGGGCTCAGGGTATGACATTTGGGGACCACTGTGAAGGTTCCTCCCACCCCGAGAACAGGCAGAACCTCTCCTCCCTCCTCTGCGGGCACAAAGGCTCTCCCCTGTCTCGGGTAATTTCCAGTTCTTTTGAAGGCAGAGCTTCTCATCACACCTAAGCCTGACATCCTTGCTTCCCGGCTCTGCAGATTACTTAGAGAGCAGGGCACTGACAATAGACCGAGGACAATTCCACTCCTTCTGGACAGGGATCCATTTTCCAATCATTTATTTATCCCATTTACTTAACGACCAAACCCAGTGTCATCTCACATTTTACAGCCATGAGCAAGCAGACCCATTGGAGGAGAGATGGCTGCAGGACTCTGCCAACGAGGCGCCCTGCTTCCTCCAGGGCGACCACTCGGCCTGCAGGGACCCAGCTGGCTTCCAGGTGCTCCCTTCAACCTGGGCGCCTGACACCACCTCTGGATCAGTCTCCCCTTCCCACACTGGTGCCCTCAGCTCTCCCCACTCGGGGCCTCTCCCCTCAGCCAGCAAACCCAGCCTAACAAAGTCCTTCACACCCTGGTGCCCTCTCAAGCTACAGGCTTCTCTTCTCTTTCCTCCATCTTGGCTTCCTCATCTTTGTCTCACCTCCTCGCCCCCAGGAGATACAGAGACCAGAGAGGCTGACTGATTCGCCCAAGGTCACACAGGCAGCCAGTGAAAGAACTACAACTTGAGCCCATCTTTTTTTTTTTAATTGTTGTAAAAATATAAAAGAACACAACATTTGCCAATTCAACAATTTTCCTGTGTACAATGCAGTGACAGCAATGACATCAATCAGGTTGTGTAACTGTCACCAATATCCACTACCAAATTTCCCATCACCGGGAACAGAAACTAACTGCTTCCTAAACAATTTCTCCCTTTTCCCCGCCCTCCTGCCCCTGGTAACCACCATTAAATCTGATCTCTCCACCTTTAACTATTCTAGGTATTTCATATTAGTGAGATCATACAATACTTGTCCTTCTATGACTGACTTATTTCACTCAACGTAATGTTTTCAAGCTTCATTTCTCTTTACGGCAGAGTACTATTCCTTTGTATGGACATACCACATATTGTGTATCCATTTACCTGTTGATGGACATTTAGACCGTTTCCACCTTGTGGCTATTGTGAGTAGTGCTGCAATGAACGTGGGTGTACATGTGTCTGTTTGCCTTACTGCTTCCAAGTCTCTTGGGTACATACCTAGGAGCAGAATTGCTGGGTCATATGGTAGCTCTACGTTTAACTTTTTGAGGAGCCACCAAACTGTATTCCACAGCAGCTGAACCACTTTGCATTCCCACCAGCAGTGGATGAGGATTCCAATTTCTCCACATCCTTGCCAACATTTTGAACCCAGTTAGATTCTAAAACCCATGCTCCCAATCACTGACCTATCCAGCCCCCTGGAGGCCACCGATGGCCTTTCAAAACCAAGCCTGGGCTCCTCTTGGCCTCAGCCTCCTTGGCCTCCAAGCAACATTCAACCCCAGTGAGCAGCCCTCCCTGTGCATATGGCCTCCTGCTGCTCCTTCTCTTCCCTCGGACTCTCTCCCCAATACCCTCCGCTTGACCACTTGTGCCGCCTTTGACCTTCAGCCCTCTTCTCTCCCTCAACATCATCCAGGTCATTCCCATAGTGTCAACTGTTATCTCCACTCCAAGCCTGTCAGATCTGTGCATCCAGCTCTCCTAAAATTTCTCCTGAGCTCCAGACTCGTGTTTCCAAAGGCTTCACCCATCCTCCCTACCTGCCTCCACCAGAAAGTCCATTCTTCCTTTGCCCCTGTGTCTTGGATAATTGCACCCCAATCTTCCTGTGCACTCGAGCTGGGGACTCCGGAGTCGGCTTGGCCTCCTTCCTTGTGACCGTACTCTGCGTGGACGGAATCCACTGCCCACACATCTCTCCCTGTGAATCCCTCGTGCTCATGCTCCAGTTTCGGAGGTGCCTCCCAGAGGGCACTGGGAGCTGATCAGTATCCTCCCAGGAACCGGCAGCCTCCTAATGGATACCAATCCTTGAGCTTCTCACCCAAGCCAACCCCTCTGTGCTCAGCTAGCCAGTCAAGTTAACACACACAGGGCTAGGACTAGACTCCGCTCAGAAGCCACCTCCATTGGACGCCACTCCTCATACCTGCACTTTCTCCTCTGGGCTCTCACAGCACCTGGACCTACCTTAATATGCTGGGTTGTTCTGGGCTAGGTGCTGGGGACACCAGGAATGAGAACACGTGGTGCCTGCCCTCAAGAAGTCCCCAGTTCCGTTGGAGAATGCAAACAAATAGACAGACAGACATGGAGAAAATGCATACGGTGTGTCTCGGGTCAGGTGTGTGAGCAGGAGGTTGTCACTAATAAGGGAGTGATAGAAACAAGACTGGGCAGAGGAGAAGTCACCCGAGACGCAGTTCCTATAGAGGCCTACCCCACAAGGGGTTCTAGAGCTGGATTGCCCCTCACAAAACCCATTGCTGTCCAGTCAATTCCAACACCTAGCAACCCTATAGGACAGAGTAGAACTGCCCCATAGGGTTTCCAGGGCTGTAAATCTTTATGGAAACAGACTACCACATCTTTCTCCCACAGAGCGGCTAGTGGGTTCGAACCGCCAACCTTTCAGTTAGCAGCCGAGTGCCCCATCAGGGCTCCCTTTGCCCTTCATAAACAAATTAAAAAAAAAAAAAAAAACCCCATTGCCACCAAGTCAATTCCAACTCATAGCGACCCTACAGGACATCTACAGGACAGAGTAGAACTGCCCCATAGGGTTTCCAAGGAGCAGCTGGTGGATTCAGACTGCTGACTTTTTGGTTAGCAGCCAGGCCGTTAACCACCGAACCACTAGGGCTCCTGCCCTTCATTTAAAAAAAAAAAAAAAAGACCCGTTGCTGTCGAGTTGATTCCGACTCATAGTGACCCTATAGAACAGAGTAGAACGGCCCCACAGGTTTTCCGAGGAACACCTAGTGGATTCGAACTGCCGACCTTTTGATAATAACAGGTGAACTCTTAACCACTACGCCACTTCATACCAAATGAAAAAAAAAAAAGAACCAAACCCGTTAGCATCGAGTCAACTCCGACTCACAGCAACCACTTCATAGCTATCCCAAACTGATGCAAGAAGACGCCCTCCCAGCCACCAGTCATTGGATGCTGGCCCAGAGACGGTGAGGCCTGGGCCAGGCAGCTACCTCCAGCTGAAAGCAGTTCTCAGAGAGGCCTGCAGCCGTGAGCCATCAGCAGCCAACCCTCTAGGCAGCTGGGGGAGGGTGAAGAGGCCTGGGCAGCCCACTACAGTATCCACTACAGGGTGCCGGGACACCCCAAGGGGGGCTAGCCAATTCTAAGTTGGAAGAAAAAGAAATAAGAAAGTCAGGGAATCCTCCCATTTGGTCTAGGTCTTGAAATATGTGCAGGTGCGTGTCAAGCAGACAATCCAAACATCTTCAGTTCCTTCGCTCCTCCTCATATAAATACGTTAATGGCTAACATTTACTGAACACTTGCTATGTTCTAGAGTCCTTTCGTGGTGCGAGCGGTTAATGTGCTCGGCTGTTAACCCAAAGCTTGGAGGTTTAAGTCTCCCCAGAGGCACCTCAGAAGAAAGGCTTGGTGATCTACTTCTGAAAACTCAGCCACTGAAAACCTTACAGAGCGCAGTTATATTCTGACACACATGGGATCCCCATGAGTCAGAATCGACTATTCTGACTTAACAGCAGTTAGCAACGGCATTCTGGACTCCAGCTTTGCTAGTGCCCCTGAAGATGGCATTATTTTAATCTTGGTTGGCTGGACCACACTGGGGACTAGACTCCCTGAGCTTGTGGTCCACTCAGATCATCACGTCTTTCTCATCTGTGCCCAGGAAACCAGTGTCTCCTCTGCCCTGTGCTTGGACAGCTGGTCATTTGGTGTCTCTGACTGAGACAAGGAAAGCTGGATGCGCTGAGGGGTCTCTTCTACTGGGAAACTCAGCTTGGACACAGCCACATTCACCGGGCGAGCAGCAGGAGCAGACATAATCTGTGTTTTGTCCTCACTGGTGATCAGAGGTCGGGTTCCCCAGAGGCAGACCCTGGTGTGAGGAATCACTCCACCGACTAAGGAGGGGTTTCCAGGAGAAATAGATAAGGGAGGGGGGGAAGCAGGGTAGAGAAAGAGAACAAACTGAGAAGGCCCAGCTTCAGGCAACTTCCCAGCCTCAGTTTGATGTAAGTTACTCTGGCAGGAGGCAAGGTAGAAGGCTTTCATACTCACTGTCATGGACTGAATTGTGCCCCCCAAAAATATGTGTCAACTTGGTTAGGGCATGATTCCCAGTATGGTGTGGTTGTTCTCCATTTTGTGATTGTAATTTTATGTTAAACAAGATTAGGGTGGGATTGTAACACCACCTTTACCCAGGTCACATCCCTGAGCCAATGTAAAGGGAGTTTCCCTGGGGTGTGGCCTGCACCACCTTTTATCTTACAAGAAATAAAAGGAAAGGGGAGCAAGCAGAGGGTTGGGGACCTCATACCACCAAGAAAGCAGCATCAGGAGCAGAGCACATCCTTTGGACCCGGGGTCCCTGTGCAGAGAAGCTCCTAGTCCGGTGGGGAGGTTGATGAGAAGGCTGACAGGGAGTGAAAGCCTTCCGCTAGAGTTGATGCCCTGAATTTAGACCTTTAGCTTACTTTCTGTGAAGAAATAAATTTATCGTCTTTAAAGCCATCCACTTATGGTGTACCAGTTATGGCAGCACTGGGTAACCAAGACACTTACCTACCGTCTCAATCCCCCAGCCCAACTCCATACCAGCCAATCATGGTCTCAGGGCTTCTGGCTACCTGTGCATGCAGGCCAGGTACCCCAGCAGCCCACAGGCTGGCAAGAAGTGAGTTGCACGTGCAGACCTTTAGACACAAAGCACCTGGACACAGGAAGAAGGGTGCACGCTCAGTTAAAGGGACCCCAAGGCATGGGGCAGTATCCCATGTGCAGTTACGGAGAAAGTACCAAGCCTTTGTGTCTCCTAGCCTCAGGAGGCTGTTCTCTGTTCTGCGTTACTCAGCCAAAATCAGAACTTACCCAGGCACCCAGGAAAACAATGCTCAGCACAGCTTTTGTTTTCAAAAACAAGCTGAGCTCATGACATAGTTGGAGCTGGATTTTCCCAGAAGGTAACTCCAAGTCTTGGGAAGGTTGGAACCTAGGGAGGGAAGAGGGTTTTGGTGTCTTCCTCAGGGCTTAGAAACTGAAATTTCGAGATTTGGGGGTCTCTAGACGGCAGGAGAAAGATGTGGCAGTCTGCTTCTGTAGAGATTTACAGCCTTGGAAAACCTATGGGGTCACTATCAGCTGGAATTGACTGGACTGCAGTGGGTTTGTTTTTGTTTTTGTTTGTTTAGATGGCAGGAGGTCTCTGAGTGGCACAAATGTTTAATGCACTCAGCTGCTAACCAAAAGGTTGGAGGTGCGAGTTCACCCAGAGGCACCTCGGAAGGAAGGCCTGGTCATCTGCTTCTGAAAAATCAGCTGTTAAAAACCCTGTGGACACAGGTGTACTCTGATACACATGGAGTCGTGTGAGTCGGAATTAGTTAGCCAACAGCAGCTGGAACGGGAAGATGGCAGGAACCAGCAGCTCCACCAAATATTGGCAATAAATGGTACAAATTGTAATCCACCTTCTTCTACATCAGGACATAAAATATCATAGTATTGGGCCCAACTACATGGCATAAATAAAACACAAACCATAAGTAACAATGGGCAAACACCAGAAGAGAAACTAGATAACTAGGAGCTCCTAAAAATCAGACACTTATGCTCATCAAAAGACTTCACTAAAAGAGTAAAAACAGAACCTGTGACCCAAATAGTGTCCGTGCCCTGGAGCAGTCGAGCTAATGAAACGTACTCCAAGTCAGAAAGAGTGTGAAAGTTTTATTTAGGACGTATACGCCACTGGGGATCCGATAGCAATGCAGGCTGTTTCTATGGAATCCCAAAAGGCATTTTTACATTAGAGCTTATATAGAATTTTTACAAAGGTTAGAATTGTAATTATTCATTACAAGGTAATTACAAGAGACTCTTTATCATACTAAAGAGATACCAGCGGACATTTCCTTATCAGGCTAAAGATATACATGTCTGCTATCTGGGCTCTAATCTTCCTGTCAGGGATCGTAAGCCACAGGTGGCCCAATAGAACAAAACAAAGTGATTAACAAAGGTATGTGAAAAGGAGAAGATGAGGAAAAAAGAAAAGAAGACTTACAAGTTCATCAAGGCATTAGTTATGTCAAGCTCTCAGTCGCCCATTTTGAAATGGAGAAAACACACTGGGGAGTATTAGGGTCACAGACCTAGAGACTGGGGAAAAAAATTTTGGCTATGACATATCTGACAAGGGTCTAATCTCTAAAATCTACAAAATACTTTAACAACAAAAAGACAAATAATCCAATTAAAAGATAGGCAAAGGATATGAACAGACACTTCCCCAAAGAAGACATTCAGGCAGCTAACAGACACATGAGGAAATGCTCAAGATCATTAGCCATTAGAGAAATGCAAATCAAAACTACAATGAGATACCATCTCACCCTCTACATTACTGGCACAAATCAAAAAAACAGAAAACAACAAATGTTGGAGAGGCTATGGGGAGCCTGGAACTTTTATGCACTGCTGGTGGGAATGTAAAATGGTACAGCCACTATGGAAAATGATATGGTGCCTCCTTAAAAAACTAGAAATAGAAATACCATACAATTCAGCAGTCCCACTCCTGGGAATATATTCTAGAGAAATAAGAGCTGTCACTCGAATAGATATATGCACACCCATGTTCGTTACAACACCATTCACAATAGCAAAAAGGTAGAAACAACCTAAATGCCCATCAACAGATGAATAGATAAACAAATTATGGTACATACAATGGAATACCATGCAATGATAAGGAACAATGATGAATCTGCGAAATATCTCACAACATGTATGAATCTGGAGGGCATTACGCTGAGTGAAATAAGTCAATCACAAGAGAACAAATATCGTATGAGACCACTATTATAAGAACTCAGGAAAAGGTTTACACACAGAAAAAAGCAATCTTTGATAGTTACCAGGGTTGGGAGGGATGGGAAGTGTCAACTTTGATGAAGGGGAAGACAACACACAATATAGGGGAAGTCAGTACAACTTAACCAAGGCAAAGTCATAGAAGTTTCCCAGACACAGCCAAATACCTTGAAGGATCGTGTTGCTAGGGCTGAGGGCTGGGGACCATAGTCTTGGGGGACATCTAGATCAACTGGTATAACATAGTTCATAAAGAAAATGTTCTACGTCCTACTTTGAGTAGCATCTGGGGTCTTAAAAGCTTGCGAGCAGCCATCTAAGATACATTTACTGGTGCCATCCCGTCCAGAGCAAAGGAGAGTGAAGAAAACCAAAGACACAAGGAAAATATTAGCCCAAAGGACTAAAGGACCACATGAATCACAGCCTCCACCAGCCTGAGCCTAGACCTAGATGGTGCCCAGCTACCACCACCAACCGCTCTGACAGGGATCTCAACAGAGAGTCCCAGACAGAGCGAGAGAAAAATGTAGAAGAAAATTCAAATTCAAGAAAAAGATCCCAGACTTACTGGTCTGACAGAGACTGGAGGAACCCCCGAGACTATGGCTCCCGGACACACTGCTAACTCAGAACTGAAACCCCTCCCAAAGACAAACGGACACAGGGAACCCGGGGTGGAAAGGGGGAGAGTGCTGTCACATTGTGGGGATTGCAATCAATGTCACAAAACAATTTGTGCATAAATTTTTTAATGAGAAATTAACTTGAGCTATAAACTGTCATCTAAAGCACAATAAAATTTTCAAAAAATCACAGTATTCTTGCTGTTGTTAGCACGCAGAATGGCACCTGACTGTTGTAATCCATAGGATTCTCATTAGCTGATTTTTCAGAAGTAGATCGCCAGGCCTTTCTTCCTCGTTTACCTTAGTTTGGAAGTTCTGCTGAAACCCGTTCAGCATCATAGCAGCACACAAGCCTCAACAGACAGATGAGTGGTGGTTGCACATGGGGTCCATTGGCTGGGATTCAATCTTGCGTCTCTCTCATGGAAGGCGAGAAGTCTACCACTGAACCACCACTACCCCATAGTATTGTTAGTTGTATGCATTTCTGCCTCCCTTCCCACTTTCTCCCCACCTCATTAAATCCTCCAAGCTTGTAGAACAATGTCTAGTCCAGAGCAAGTGTTCATAAATATTGCATGAAGAAGGGATGGGTGGATGGAAGGAAGGAAGGATGGATGGATGGATGGATGGATGGATGGATGGATGGATGGATGAATGCAAAATAGGTTGATGGGTGGACGGATGGATGGAAAGAAGGAAGAAAGAAAGGATGGATGGAAGGAAGGAAGGAAGGATGGAAGGCGGGAAGGCAGGAAGGAAGGCAGGAAGGAAGGAAGGCAGGAAGGAAGGAAGGAAGGCAGGAAGGAAGGAAGGAAAGAAGGATGGATGGACAGATGGACTTACAGATGGAGCTAGTGAGCAAGTGAAGAAATGCTTGTTCCAGAGTGATCTATTCGGGCCACTGCTGTTTCCTGTTGGCTGAGCAATGAGCATGGCACAGGGCCAATCAGCTCTAAATGCAAGGGAGCATGTGGATAGAAGTTCCCTGCTGTCCCTCCTTCACCCTGACAGCCATCACCCAGGGGCTGACAGAAGCCCTCAAGACCAATTCTGCCATTGGGAAGGAAAAGCCCTCATAAAACACTTTGCATTCAGAAAATTAACATTTATAACACAGCAGGAGAACTATGGAAATACCCCCCAGCCAAGCGCTGGGCCATAGTGTGATGAACAGCAGCAAACGTACTGGAACCTTCCCTACCTCCCCCACATTACAAATACTCTTGCGAGGAACAAAGCTTTTCATGCTCCTGTGTTGCTGTTGAGAGCACGCACTGATACAACCACTTCTCAAGGGCAATTTGCCAACATCTAGGCCCCCTGGGCGGTGCAAACCATGAAGAGCTTGTCTTAGTTCTCTAGTGCTTGCTATAAGAAATACCCCAAGTGGATGGCTTTAACAAACAGTTTAGGAGGCTGGAAGCCCGAAGTCAGGGCACAGGTTCTAGGGGAAGGCTTCCTCTGTCAGCTCTAGAGGAAGGTCCCTGTCTCTTCTGAGCTTCTGCTCCCAGGCAATCTTCACGTGGCTTGGCATCTCCCTTCCCGTCTCTGCTGACTTGCTTATTTAATCTCTTATATCTCAAAAGAGAGTGACTCAAAATGCGCCCTAATCCTGCTCAATAACATAACAAACACAACCCAGTCACAAATGGGATTATAACTACAGGCAGACGTTAGGATTTACAAGACATATTTTGAGGGATACAATTCCATCCATAACAGTGCTCGACTAACTGAAAGGTTAGCAGTTGAAACCCACCTGGCGGTGCCTTGGAAGAAACATCTGGTGATCTGCTGCTGAAAGGTCACAGTCCTGAAAATCCTCTGGAGCACCGCTCTACTCTGGCACACATGGGGTCGCCATGAGTTGGAATCAACTCCACGGCAATTGGTTTCGTTTTTTCAGATCAGTGTCCTACATGTGCATACCATTTGATCCAGACATTCTACTCCTAGGAATTTATCCAGCAAATAGTCCCACATGTGTAAAAAGAACCATGAACACCGTTTTTAAAAGTACGGCATGGAAACAATCTAAGTCTCCATCAAAAGGGAATAGGCCAAGTAAATAAGGAATATTCTGCAGCATCACAGAAAATGAGAGTTCCACATGTCCTCCAGAATACACTGTGAAGGGGAACAAGGCAAGGTGCAGATCATCATGCGCCATTTGCTGCTATTTGTGATGCTCTTATGCAGCATAGACCAGCTCTGGAAGGATCCATACGGACAAGCCCCCAGAGTTGCCTTTTAGGGAAGGAATATGAGGACCAAGAGAAAGGAGTGAACGACTTCTTATTTTGCAAGTTTTGAAGTTTGTACCATGTGCATGTATTATTTGTGCTAAATCAATAATTCATTTTAAAAGTTAATAGTATCCCCACCCAGTCAGCCAGGTGCCATGGTAGCTGGCATTCAGCCAGTGGAGAATCACAAGGGCTTGTATTATACTTTGCTTCTCCTTGGATTCTTGAAACCTTGTCAGAAAGGACCTAAGTATGATCTGTCTTATAAGACTGATTCTCCTCTTTCATGCATATGAGAAAAATTCATTGAGCATATACTCTTTTCTAACACCAGGGCTGACCTCATAGTCCAATGGACAGACAGCTGTGCAAAAAGGAGCAGCCTGACACATGGACAGGGCTAGACCCACTCCTGGCAATCGAGGTGACTGCAGCAAGGGTGCAAATGGGAGGTCAGGTGAGAATTTTGAATTCTCAGACCCCTTGAGTTCCTTGCTGGAACATGGCCTTGGTGAGAGGGCTGATTCTTTCAGGAGCACCTGGCCTTTCCTTAGTGATTTCCATGCAAAAAGAAAAATATGTAGGCAGAGTTAGCAAACATGCAACAAAGAACAATGTTGGGCTAGCCTGAGGAGGACAGCTAGGGGCATGACACCATCCTGCAAGTCTAAATGGGGAGACAACCATGAACCCCATAAACCCAGTAGTCTCCACCCACATGTTCCAGACTAGAGTCTCTGTGGATGTTCAGGGCTCACATTTTTGCAGCCTGTCCACACTGCAGCCTGCTCCCAGCCATCACTAGGGCTCACATGGCCCAGCCTACATCTCTCTGGGCCCTCGGCATGAACGCTGGCCGACTCCCTTCTCCTCAGCCCCTGAAGCATGCTAACAAGGCTGGTGTTCAAGACAAACACTCACCAAAGTCTGAGAGCAACAGAGCGTAGTCAGCACATAGAGCTGGAAATAACTTCTAATGGAATGTCCCACATCATGGCTTCTAAAAAGAAGCTCCTAGATACCACCCTATTTCTATCCTTCCTTCTACCTAGCTCTGAGTTCTGTGTCCCTCACTCTTCTCTCCCAGGCTGCCTAAAATTCAAAGTTCTTACTACAGGTAGTCACTGGGTTACGAACAAGATCTGTTTCTAAGTGCGTGTCTTAGGCTGGGTTCTTTAGAGAAGCAAAACGAGTGAAGCATATAAACGTATATATAGAGAGAAGCTTATATCAAGGAAATGGTTTGCACAGTTGTAGAGGCTGGAATGCCCCAAGTCCATGGGTCAGGACAGAGGTTTCTCCTGATTCACATAGCCAAAGTGGCTGGCGAACCCAAGAATGGCAGGTCAGAGAGCAAGGCTCTTGCTCACAGGCTGTGAAGGTAGATGAATCCCAAGATCAGCAGGCAAGCCTGCAGGTAAGCTGCCAGCTCAAGTCCCAAGAACCGGAGGTCAGACTAACAGAAGCCAGCTGCAGGATCCAGTGTGAGCAAAAAGGCCCCGAGCCTTTCCAGAACGTCTGCTTATAATAGATGCAGGCCACACACCCAAGGAGACTCCCTTTCAGCTGACTGGCTACTCAAAGCAGATCCCATCATGGGGGTGATCACATATCAAATCTCAACAAGGAAGTGATCACAACATTACGTGACTGCCAAAACACTGAGAATCACGGCCCAGCCAAGTTGACACACAATCTTAACCATCCCAGTGTGTCTGTAAGTTAAATTTGTAGTAAATCGGAACTGGTGCGTACGGTTCTTATGTAGCCTTACTTTTAGGGCAAGAAAAGGCTTGGAAACCTTTTCAATGATGTAAAAGCTGCACGTGCAGTAAGTGAAGGAGATGGTGATGAAGAATTTGTTACGAGTTGGGATTGGTTCAATCGTTTCAAAGTGAGGGCAAGTTTACATAATACTAAAGTTGTCCATGGGGACTTACTGTATTTTAAAATGCAGGACAATTTGTCCCCCGTGGATCCAGTCCCTCTGCCCCCAGGTGTGGGGTGAGGGATTAGAGGGGAGTTTGCCTTTCATGGCTATATGAGTCCATAATGGTGTCTTCCCAAAGGAGCAGTTCTCTCTCCCTCTTTGAGAGGGATTCTGCCTTCTTCCCAGCCGAAATGGCCATGTCGTAAGAATAATATTTCCCTCCTCATTAAAGAAACATCTGAATGTACCAGCATGAAAGCAGCGTAATCACCCACTAAGTGGTGCAGAGCGCCGAGAGCAGGGTGAGCAAGTCTGAAGCCCGGCTGCCGCTTACAGTTGTGTAAACTGTGGCTGAAGCCAGGCCTCGGCATCACTGAGTTCTGAATGCTGACAGTCTGGGGTTGGGACGGTCCAGCAAGGAGGGGCTAACAGGCAGCCTGAAGACCTCTTCTTCTCAGCAGCAAGGCCCCTTCTGCATGGCTTCCATGGAGTCCCCAGAGCTCCACCACGTCTGCCTGTCCTATTCCCCACCCTGACCCCCTCCTTCCACACGCCTCTTCCTTTGCTCTACAGGCCCCCCAACTTCCCTGTGCCCTGCTGACACTCCCACTCAGCCTCAGGTGGCCCATACATCTGTGGCTCTGGCCTCTAGCTGAGCAGAGGCTAAGAAGAAACACAGGGAATGTTAAGGGAGAGGGAAGCCTTAGTCAGGGTTCTCTAGAGAAACAGAACCAGTGAGATATATGTACATCTAAAGAGAGAGATTTCCTTCAAGGGATTGGCTCATGTGATTAAGGGGACTGGCAAGTCCAAAACCCGTAGGTCAGGTAGCAGGCTGGAGACTTCTGCAGGCTTACATCCCTAGATCCATAGGTCGGGTGACCAACAAGAGTACAGAATGGAGGGAGAGAGGGAGCAGGTTCTGCCAAAATATCTCCTTATAGTCTGGAGGCAGAACATACTCTAAGAAAACTCCCCTTCCAATCAATTGATGAGTTCTTACATTATGGAAAGTAATTACATTGCACTGCATGAGATTACATTATGGAATAGCTGCTAGTCTAGTGTTTGGCCAAACCACTGGGAACCATAGCCTAGCCAAGCTGATGCATAAAATTAACCATCACAGAAGTCAAGTTCAAGTTGGAACAAATCCAGAATGTCCAAGCTGGAAAAGCCCATGAAGATTATCTGTCACAACCTTCTCAATGCTGAGGTAAGGAACCTCAAACAGGGTGATGAAGTCAAAGCCACTCGGGCACTGTCGGAAAACTGTAGGGAATCCTGGGTCCCCACAGGATGAGGAGCCGATCCTCTGACGCTGGCCACACCCTCAGGGCATGTGCTGAGAGGGTGGTGTGGCTGCGGTGCTCCTCCATCTAAGTTTCCTTGGGCTCCAGTTTACAGATCCCCAAAGGGTATAACCCACCCCCACAGTCATCATGATGCCCTCGGGGCACGGCACCCTGACCCTGCACCACCGTCCTCCAGCCAGTGTTTCCAAACCTCAGTCTGCACCTTCATTGGAGTGTCAAAGCAAGCTTTTCTTTAATGAAAAAGAAGGAAATGGAATAGAATAAAACAAAAAATGTTAGATCTTAATCACACACAGTAAGGGTCAGTTTTGTCTCAGTTAACACTTATGTTTCAGTTATAGATGTTTGCCGTGGATTGAATTATGTCCCCCCCAGAATGTGTGTGTCAGTTTGGCTGGGCCATGATTCCCAGTATTGTGTGGTTGTCCTCCATTTTGTGATTGTAATTTTATGTTAAAGAGGATTAGAGTGTAACTGTAACATCCTTACTAAGGTCCCATCCCTGATCCAATGTAAAGGGAGTTTCTCTTGGGTGTGGCCTGCACCACCTATTATCTTACAAAAGATAAAAAGAAAGGGAAGCAAGCAGAGAGTTGGGGACCTCACCTCCAAGAAAGCAGTGCTGGAAGCAGAGTACATCCTTTGGACCCAGGGTCCCTGCGCAGAGAAGCTCCTAGTCCAGGGGAACATTGATAAAAAGGCCGACAGAGAGAGAAAGCCTTTCCCTGGAGCTGACACCCTGAATTTGGACTTTTAGCCTACTTTACTGTGAGGAAATAAACTTCTCTTTGTTAAAGCCATCCACTTGTGGTATTTCTGTTAGAGCAGCACTGGGTGACCGAGACACCATCCACGTGTGGGATTTCTGTTACAGCAGCACCGGGTGACCGAGACACCATCCACGTGTGGGATTTCTGTCACAGCAGCACCAGGTGACCGAGACGCCATCCACGGGTGGTATTTCTGTTAGAGCAGCACCAGGTGACCGAGACACCATCCACGTGTGGTATTTGACCAAGACACCATCCACGTGTGGTATTTCTGTTACAGCAGCACTAGGTGACCGAGACACCATCCACGTGTGGTATTTCTGTCACAGCAGCACTAGGTGACCGAGACACCATCCACGTGTGGTATTTCTGTCACAGCAGCACTGGGTGACCGAGACACCATCCACGTGTGGTATTTCTGTCACAGCAGCACTGGGTGACCGAGACACCATCCACGTGTGGTATTTCTGTCACAGCAGCGCTAGGTGACCGAGACACCATCCACGTGTGGGATTTCTGTCACAGCAGCACTAGGTGACCGAGACGCCATCCACGTGTGGTATTTCTGTTACAGCAGCACTAGGTGACTAAAACAATGTTGTTGTTGTTAGTTGCACTGAGTTGGCCCCCGCTCATGATCCCCATAGGGTTTTCACTGACTGATTTTTGGAAGTAGATCACCAGGCCTTCCTTTCTAGTCTGTCTTAGTCTGGAAGCTCCACTGAAACCTGTTCAGCACCATAGCAACAAACAAGCCCCCACTGACAGATGGGTGGTGGCCACATATGAGGTGCACTTGCCAGGAATCAAACCTGGGTCTCCTGCATGGAAGGCGAGAATTCTACCACTGAACCATCATTGACTGTCAGTTATAGGCGCATAATATATATTTGATCATGTGTATACAGGGTCAGGTTGGGCAACCGAGTGAAAAAGTTTGAAAGCCATTGCCTTGCACCCACTTGACAAACCAACCACCCAACAAAGACTCTCAAATATGAATAGTTACCAACCGAGAAGAGAAACCAGGAGCCTGGAAGAACTCCACTTCTCAGGTTACATCTGCCCCAGCAAGAAAGGAGTGGAGGCGGGACTCCTGCTCATCACTGCACTGAGCCTCACTGTTCGTCAAGGGCTGCCCCCACGTGATTTCATTCAACTCTCATTTCTGGGAGGATCAGTGTTCTCAGCCGAGAAATGGGCATATGGCGGGTCTTCTTAGAAGGGTGGCTGAAGATACGAGAGATAATGATGTGGAGCGCCCCCCACACAGGCACTGCTCGCTAAGGCTCACGGTGACCAGTCCACAGGGGAGCAGGCCCCATGTCAGCAGAGGAAGGCCCAGGGTCTTCTGGCCCCCCACCCCAGCATGCTTTCCTGCCAGCTCCTGCAGGACTCACACCCAAAAGGTGATACGTCCGCCTCAAGAGAGTTGCAGACAGTTCAGCCGGCCTTTTTGCGTTAACTGGAGAATGCGGACCTGTCTTCAGAACACTTGCTAGGTGGGAGACCCTAGAGGGGAGAGGGCAGAGCCTCGCACTAGGGTCAGGGATGGCTTCCTGGACCTGAGCCCAAGCAGGGACCATGCCTCGGGGTCACCACCTCAAACACTCTTGAGGAAGTCAGTGTGTCTGCGTGGGGCAGGCAGCTTGTTTTTCTCCTCTTTCTTTTCCAGAAGGCAGACAAGCCGTACTCACCTCATGCCCAGCTCTCTGGTCCACACCACACTCTTCAAGTACCCAGGGGTACTCCTTTCCAAAGTGCATTACAGAGGCCTATGGTTAATTTTTCAACAGCCACTCCTCCTTAATGGTCCTGGGAAGGGGACTGGGCCTCCCTCCGGCCTAAGTGCTCAGCCCCCCCCACCTTTGCCCTGCTCGGGCAAGAAGCCCGGTGCTGCCGGACGGCCCGGCTGACCACACTTCCATCAACTTCTGCTTGCCCTCTGCCAAGGACGTGGGCTCCATGGTGGAGGAGGGCATCTTATTTTACCCATAACTGGACCTGGCCACTGTGTCGCAAGCCTGGAAAGTTTTGTCCAATTCACTTGGCAATACAAACTCCAAAGTCAGCGTTGCCTAGGAAGAAATCCCAATGCCCCAAGGTCGACAGAAGAAGACTGGCCACTGGATCTGGCGTCCCTGCAGTGCCACCGAGATTCTCCAGCCCCTGGCCAATTCTGGTCATTCCTTCTGTCACCACCACACCAATCTCAGTGGGCACTGTTCTGCCAGACTCTGCCTGGCCAGTCCCTGAGCCAGAGGCCAGGCCCGGATATGGGGATATGTGGGTCTCTGAGCCCACCAGTCTGTGACCCCCAAAAGCCAGTACTCTCAATTTTTAAACTTAAATAATTAGAACATAAGCCCATACCACCATCCACCCAGACATGTATTCCCTCCCAAAGTCCACCTGCCCACCCACCCCCAAGCCAAAACACCAAACACATTGCCATCGAGTCAATTCCAACTCATGGTACACTCCAAAGGGTTTTCTTGGCTGTAATTTTTATGGAAACAGATTGGCAGGCCTTTCTTCTGCAGCACTGCTGGGTAGATTTGAATCGCCAACCTTTAGGTTAGCAATTGAGTGCAAACTGTGTCACCTATTTCTGAGCATTTCCCAGGAAACTGTCCCCAGAGGATCCCGAGTGAGTCCCTCCACCAGCCTCCTGGCCTGGCCACCACACTGATGCTAATGACCACGTGAGATGGTCTGTTTGTGTGAGTGCAGCTCTCTCCACTGGGGCGAGTGGTCCCCACCTGCTTTGGAGAGGGAAAGGGATCCCTGATTCCCCACAGCATAACCAGGCCCAAGCTGTGAGTTTGAACAAAATCACTCTCAAAGCTTAGAGTGAAAAAAGTCCAGCACTCTTAGATCACTCTTAGCTCTCATAGACCTCAGCCTGACCTTAATCACTATAATCACAAATACAAATCTTTGGTGCAATGCATCGCTACTATATGGACTTTCTAGCCATGGTCTTGTAACTCCCACAGAATGATTGGATGAGACTATGCAAATAAGGTGCTTGTGGCCCACCAAGGGGACTGGACAACCTGTTAATGCAAATAAGATGCATGGAACTCTTGCAGGGGGAAGCTGTTGTTGTTGTGGTTAGGTGCCGTCGAGTCATAGCTACCCTGTGTACAACAGAATGAAACCCTGCCTGGTCCTGCGCCATCCTCACAATCATTGCTATGTCTGAGCCCATGGTTGCAGCCACTGTGTCAGTCCATCTCATTGAGGGTCTTCCTCTTTTTCACTGACCCTGTACTTTACCAAGCATGATGTTCTTTTCCAGGGACTGGTCTCTCCTGATCACATGTCCAAAGTAAGTAGACGAAACCTTGCCATCTTTGCTTCCAAGGAGCATTCTGATTATACTTCTTCCAAGGCAGATTTGTTCACTCTGGCAGTTCATGGTATATTCAGTATTCTTCGCCAACACCATAATTCAAAGGCATCAGTTCTTTTTCAGTCTTCCTTACTTATCATCTAGTGTTCACATGCATAGGAGGTGATCTAAAAGACAGTGGCTGGGGTCAGGCACACCTTAATCCTCAAAGCGATATCTTTGCTTGTTGGGGTGGGACTATGCAAATAAGGTGTATGGAACACTTGCAGGGGATTGGTCAGTTTTGCCACTCTGCTAAGCTTAAAGGGAGCCAATCCCAGAGGTTGGAGGGGACCTTACTATCATCAAGAAGAAGAGCCAGGAATGGAACACAAACTTTGGACCCAGGGTCCCTGTGCTGAGAATCTCCTAGACCCACAAGATGGAGAGAGCTGTAACACTGGAGACATTTAGAGACTGTGAGAACTGGCGACAAGTACGGCAGAGAAATGGCTGCAGCAGAACCAGGAGACCAGCATAAGATGGGATGGTTGGCTTCCCAGCCCACAGAACAAGGCAGCTACAGTGGGGGTGCCAACCCACAGAGCAAGAGAGTGGAGTACCCTCGTGCAGGAGGCTTCCTGGTGGAGTAGGATATTTCCAGGCACTTCTCAGCTGAACTAAAGAGCTTTGTAACACTTGCCCAAGTGGGGGCAAGGTTGAGAGCAAAGGCCTGGCAGCAGCAGCTGAAAACAAGCTGTCCTGATTGAAGAAATGGATCCTGAATCATTCCTGTTACTTCCAAGTTAATCTTGATCCTGAATTGTAACCTTTTACTTCCCTAATAAACCCCAGAATTGTGAGTATTGTCTGTGAGTTCTGTGTGGCCACTGCAATGAATTATTGAATCCAGCAGAGAAGTAGAGAGTGCCGTGGGAGGAATGGCTAGTGCCAGAATTGGTAAAAAGGTTGGAGGGTGGAGGTGTGTCTGACCTCCACCTCATAGGAATCAGCTTTGGGCTGATGTTGATCTTGATGTGACTCCTCCTTCGTGAAGTTCAACGAGGAGGTCTGATGCCACACCATTTTTATAAAATCGATAAGAAAAAATATGTGTATATAATTTTCCCTGATGCAGAAAGGGAAAGAGACATCTTCCCTTCCTTTTTTCTTACAGCATTTACTTTAGAAACCTTGTGACTGTAAACGCTTCTCTGCCTCTTTTGAGAAATTCTCTCAAAAGGCTAAATAAGTGTCTTGCCTGTTTGACAACCCAGCAATGTTTGCCCAAGGACTTTGGAGTCATCATTTTAAAATGTAGGGGAGCTAGCCCCCCAGATTCTGTGAGACGACAGGAGTCTAGCTCAGGCAGGCTCCAAGCTGTGAAACTATCTCCAGCCAGAAAGATATGAAATGCTTCTTTTTCCTTTGGATAAAAACAACTCACCAACACTGGTGGCAACCCCAATAACCAGGTCAAACGAGGATAAACAATGTGTGACAAACGGTGTTGTCAAGTCCTCTTATTTGAGAACTACTTTGACCTTGAGAACATGTACGAAATGGGTTGCATCTTACTGGCCACATAAAGGGCGAGATTTCTTCTGTCTTTGGAATCTCTTTAGCAGATTACTCGGGATACATCACCTTCTGGTTTAATGTGTATTTGATGATAAAACTATTTTCATTCTCTTCTACCTTTGTGGAGAGGTTTTCAGTGTTAGGGGATTTGTCTTTAGTTACATTTCTCCAACAACCCTGACTCTGTTTGTTCCTGTCTCCATGTGATTCCCTGGGACTGGAAGATCGAACCGGGGAGTTAGGGTGGAAGGTGGGAGGGTGCAGCTCAACCCCGACCAGGGACAATCTCTAGCAACCTCCGTTCTTGAGCAGTCAGGCCAACTCTCCCCGAGCGCAAAGAGGCCCACCTTTCCCACACCTAGGCTCACCTTACGTCCTGTCCCAGGATTACCTTCTTTCCAGGATGACTGCCTATGAGTCTGTCCATTCCCTGCGGCCAAACCCCACCCTCAGCTGCCCACAGGGTGTGGTCATGCCTGGACAAGGCAGGCTTAAAAAAAGGGCAACAATGACCCCCGGTAGCTGAAATAGACTTTAAGAACCTCAGTGATGGACTTTTGTGCATTAACTCCTTCATTCAACAAACATTTACTGAGCATCTACCAAGAGCCAGCCATCAGGTCCCTGAATGGAGAGGGGCTCCAGAGCTACCATGTTAGATGCGCCTGGGTTCCACTCCAAAAGAAAGCTCTAGAGGCTTGAAGCGACTCTTTCCCCCCACAAACACACACACTCCTGGCACGTTATTTAGTTGGAAAACGGCGTGGCTGCAGTGAAGGGACGTAGAGCCGAGGTCAGAAAGCTCTGGACTGAATTCCAGTTCTGCCATCTCCAGCTGGGTGACAGGGAAATCCACCTCACCTCTGCAAGCCTCGATTTCCTTTTCTATCGAATGAGGACCTTGTCCTGAATCAGACGGTTTGTGCAAAGCTCGTAGGTGTGCCTGGAATCATTCTAGAATCTTCCTCTCTGGTGTCATGCCTTCATGCAGACAGCTACCCACAGAAGGTGCTCCATAGATACTTGTCTCCTGCCGAAGGCCCCTGAGAAGAGGACTGTGTGGAGGGAAGGCAGCGGGACTCTTGGGTGAAATCCTCAGAGACCTGAAGGCAAAGTCGGAAGTAAAAGGGGGGCACCCATCCCCAGCCAGCTGCCATCCCAGGGCAGCAGCCTAAGGCCAGCTTCATTTGCATGTTATTTGCATCAGTCTGCATAATCACTATTCTAAGTGTATCTGGTAACCAATTATTTCTTTCAGGCAGCTCTGCGTTCCAGGAAAAGGCACCAGCAGAGAAGTGGCCTCGGGGGCTCGGTGTGAAGTGGGTGTACATTGCCCTTCCCCTCCCCTTGCTTTAGGGGTCACTGTCCACGGCCTTTGGCCGCTACCACCAGAATACTGTTAGCTGGGTCCTGGCACCTCCAATCCTCTCCCGGTCATCAGCAGCCCTGATTCAACGAGATTAGAATCTTGAATGTGGAGGGGACTAGCCCAGGGGCTTTCAACCCGAACCCAACCACTAAACCAGGTAAGAACAGCCCTGCTGTGTGCTCTTGCGCTAAAGGCATCTTCCCGGAACCCTCGGGCTCCTCAGGCATCTTCAGGGGACCCTCAGGCTCCTCAGAGCATTTGAAATCCCCTCATTTAACACCTGGGGAAACTGAGGCCCAGAAGGGGGAAGGTCTTGGCCGAGGTCACAGGGAGCTGCAGCAAAGCTGGAACCAGGACCCAGAGAAGGCAATGTCCCTCTGGGGACAGTGGAGAAGATGAGCAGGAGGCTGCAGGTGAGCTGGCCCACACAGAGCAGCTTCTGGAAACAGTCGCCAGATGGGCTTGGAGCAGAAAGAGGGGAAGTAGGAGATGGAGGTTTCCTGGGCTTCAGGAAAAAGTGTGAGACTGAAGTGGAGAGCTGAGGCAAGACTGGGCCTCGCAGCAAGGGGCAGAGTGCACCACGGTCCTTAACATTCTCCTCCCACCCCCAGGCTTCTGGAATCCAGGGAACGGATTGTGGGGGAGATGGCTAGGAGCTAAGGGACTATGGGTGGGAGGACTGGAGAAATGAACATCCATTCAAGACCCACACTGTATCATCTGCACTTTGTTGACTCTTCCTGGTACCATTATCCCCACTTTACAGATAGAAAATTGAGGCTCAGCATTCAAATCTAGTTCCTGTAATTTTAAAATCCTTTTACTCTTTTTCTCCAGAGGTGGAAGTTAATAGGTGGGGCATGGGTCCTGTAGACATCTCCCTTCCTGAACTTTGTAGGCAAGAACTGTGACCTTTTACCTAGAGGAAATGGACAAATTTCTAGAAACGCACTACCTACCCAAGCTAATAGAAACTGAAGTTGAAAATCTGAACAAACCCATAACAAGATAAGAGATTGAAAAGGTAACCAAAAAAAAAAAACAAAACCTCCCTACAAAAAAACCCTGGCCCAGAGAGCTTCACTGGAGAATTCTACCAAACATGCAGAGAAGAGCTTACACCAGTACTACTCAAACAATCTGAAAACACAGAAATGGAAGGGATACTTCCGAATTCATTCCATGAAGCCAGCATAACCTGATACCAAAACCAGGCAAAGACATCACAAAAAAAGAAATTACAGACCAGTATCTCTCATCAATATAGATGCAACAATCCTCAACAAAATTCTTGCCAATAGAATCCAGCATCGTATC
>NW_004444191.1:1614062-1616139 GCF_000243295.1 Trichechus manatus latirostris
TTCCTCCAAAAACCCATCTCCCCAACTGGAGATTGGCCGAAGGCTTTATAAGGTGGGACAGGATTATGGGTCTTACAAGCCTGTGTTAGTTCCTCCTTGAGATGGTCACGTCCCAGATGAGTTCATCTTTTACTGATATTCTTGGGGGTTATCTGGCGACATACTGGTTTTCTTGTCACAAAACAGGTGCTTTGTTCACTTTTTCATTCCTAGATCATTATCACTTGTTTTCCACCCACCAAGGAGGAAAACTGGTTAATCTTAAACGTTTTACAGAGACTGGAATGGGAGGGAAAAACAAGATCATGAGACAATGCAGGGGTTAGCGATGGGGAGTAACAATATTGAGCCGGACCTATGTAGCCTCTTCCAGTATCTGCTAAAAATTAAACACTTACGTTCATCAAAAGACTTCACCAAAAGAGTAAAAAGAGAATCTGCAGACTGGGAAAAAAATTGGGGCTATAACAAATCCGACAAAGGTCTAATCTCTAAAATCTACAGGAAAATCCAACACCTCTACAACAAAAAGACAAATAATCCAGCTTAAAAATGGGCAAAGGATATGAACAGACACTTCACCAAAGAAGACATTCCAGCGGCTAACAGACACATGAGGAAATGCTCTTGATGACTAGTCATCAGAGAAATGCAGATCAAAACCACAGTGAGATACCATTTCACCCCCAACATTACTGGCACAAATCAATAAAACAGAAAATAACAAATGTTGGAGAGGCTGCAGGGAGATTGGAACTCTTATCTACCGTTGGTAGGAATGCAAACTGGTACAACCATTTTGGAAAATGATATGGCACTTCCTTAAAAAGCTAGAAATAGAAATACCATAGGATCCTGCTATCCCACTCCTAGGAATATATCCTAGAGAAATAAGAGTCATCACACGAATAGACGTATGCACACCCATGTGCATTGCAGCGTTGTTCACAATAGCAAAAAGATGGAGACAACCTAGATGCCCACCAACAGATGAATGGATAAACAAACTATGGTACCTACACACAATGGAGTACTATGCAACGAGAAAGAACAATGATGAATCTGCAAAGCATCTCATAACATGGATGAAAGTGGAGGACGTTATGCTGAGTGACATAAGCCAATCACAAAAGGACAAATATTGAATGAGACCACTACTATAAGAACTCATGAAAAGATTTACACACAAAAAGAAACAATCTTTGATGGTTACAGGGAGGGGAGGGGTGGGGACCAAAAAACACTAAATAGACAAGTAGATAAGTGGTAACTTTGGTGAAGGGTAAGACAATACACAAAACTGGGGAAGCCAGCACGACTTGTCCAAGGCAAGGTCATGGAAGCTCCACGGACACATCCAAACTCCCTGAGGGACCAAATTCCTGGGCTGAGGGCTGTGGGGACCATGGTCTGGGGGAACATCTAGCTCAACTGGCATAACATAGTTTATAAAGAAAAAGTTGTACATTCTGCTTTGGTGAGTAGTGTCTGGAGTCTGGTTTAGGAAATAATATTGGAGTTATTATTGCCTGTCCTTGAGCATGGAGAATGTGACGCAGCTGGAGATGGGCCCACAAGGACTCACAAGGACACATCAACTGGGCCCTGAGGTATAAAAACAATAGCTAAGATAATCTTGGAAAATATCTTTTAGGGAACCTTTCACATAAACCAGGCAAACAGAACACAAAAGACTTTCTACTCTTACCTTTTTCTACTAACAGTGAGTAGAAAGTTGTTGACTGTCGTTACTGAATCCTGTACCAATGATGGTTTAAAAAGACAATTCAAAATGTAGGATCACAGTTTCTAGCCCATCTGTGAAAAAGTGAAGCTTTCAGTGGTTTTGCCCATTTTGTAATGTTAATATATACGGATGACTCTGGAAAGTTCCTCAGACTCGGGCAGACATGGCTCTAGCAGCATGCTTGTCCGCTTCCCACTGTTGCCTTTTTGAATACATGCCAAATAAAACACCCTTTTTGCTTTACTAAACTTTGTGATGTTTTTTCCCTGCAACAGCTCTTAAAAGCCTGTGAGCGGCCATCTAAGATCCTCCACTGGTCTCACCCCATCC
>NW_004444191.1:1616902-1641356 GCF_000243295.1 Trichechus manatus latirostris
ATCCATTAAGCTCACCTCAGCCCCCCCCCCATTTCCGTTGTCCCCACTGATGCTGGGGGGCTCTGTTAAAATGAATAATGGCACCGAGGCAAAAGAAACGGGGTGGTGGGGTCGGGCTGCAAATCAGACCCGTGGGCTTGAATCCTGGTTGCACCCGATTCTGAGCTGTGTGACCCCACGCAGGGGACGTAACCTCCCTGTGCCTTAGCTCCCTTATTTGCAAACGAGGAAGATCATAATATTGTGACAATTAAATGAGTTAATACAGTTAAAGGCCCCTGAGTGGTGCAAATGGTTTGCTCTCAACTAATCACCTAAAGGTTGCCGGTTCGAACCCGCCCACTGGTGCCTCAGAAGAAAGGCTTGGCGATAAGTTTCTGTAAATATTGCAGCCAAGAAAACCCTGTGGTAAATTCTACTCCAACACACGCGTCGCCATGAGTCAGAATCGACTCGACGGCAAGGGGTTTAATACTGTTAAAATGCTTAGGACTGTGCCTGCCATGTAGTACCAAAAAAAACCCACTGCTGTCGAGTCAATTCTAGAACTGCTCCATAGGGTTTCCAAGGAGCGGCTGGTGGATTCAAACTGCCGACCTTTTGGTTAGCTGAGGTCTTAACTGCTGCGCCGCTGGGGCTCCTAGTGTGTAGGCCCTCAAAAACTGCTGGCTATTATTATCATACACACGCCCACCTCTTGAAGTCTCCTGGGTCCCCTACTGCCAGCGTGATGAAGTCCAGCTTCTCATGGAAGGCAAACCCAGCCTCTCCCATCAGGCCCCCGCTTCCCTGGCCAGCCAGTCTCCTGCGGTGCTTTTGAGGGCCCCCGTCCCAGGCACAGGGCAGGGCCTGTTGCCGGCAGCTCTCAAAGCCGTGGTGGACGCTTCAAGCCCTAAGCTCTCAGACATCTTGAGCTGTCAGGAGAGGAAGACCCAGCAAGAAGAGACTTCGTAAGTCAGCCAGCTCCTGAGGCAGGCCCTGAGGCAATCCCACCCTAATTTTCTTTAACATAAAATTACAGTCACAAAATGGAGGACAACCACACAATACTGGGAATCAAGGCCCAGTCAAATTGATACACACACTTTTGGGGGGACATAATTCAATCCATGACAAACATCTATAACTGAAACATAAGTGTTAATTGAGACAAAACTGACCCTTACTCTGTGTGGGTCAGTGAAATCAGGCAGCCACCATGCGGGACCAGGCCCTGGGCGACTTGCCTGCCGTTCCACAGACCCGCTTCCAGGCTCAGCAGATCTCAGCTAGACTCGTCCCTCACGCCAAGCTGGCCCCAGGCCTCGGCACTGAGGTTGCAGCCAGAGATGCCTGGGCCACTGCCCACTGCCCCTGGGAGGTTGTGGGAAGATCTGGTTCAGATCCCACTTCCTCACTGAGGGTCCTAAGTAAGTCACTTCCTCCCTGAGAACTGGGGCAGTTCCTGCTCACCTCACAGGGCCTAAAACAAGAAAACACAACTCGTCGCCGTGGAGTCGATTCCGACTCATAGCAAGCCTATAGGACAGAGTAGAGCTGCCCCATAGGAGCAGTTGGTGGATTTGAACTGCTGACCTTTTGATTAGCAGCCAAGCTCTTAACCACTGCGCCACCAGGGCTCCTCACAGGGCCTCGGGGGGTGTTAAAGGCAGGCGATGTCATGTAAGCATGGTGCCCGCCACAGGATGGGACTTCAGCAAATGTCCCTTCCCTTCCCTCACTTCCCCTGGAGCCCAGCCCAATGAAACAGAGAATGGGGAGGGCTGAACACGTGGAGGCCAATGACTCAGACGCCCAGGTTGCTGCCTGGGCTGTGACCTTCCTGCGCCCTGTGGGGCCTCAGTGACATTCGTCCTGCAGAGTGAGCTTCAGCCACCCAGCTGATGGGCCCAGAGGCAGAGGGAGCAGAGCTGGAGGAGATGGAAGCTGAAGCCTCTGGTGGCCAGGACCCCTGTCCCGCCGACCCTGTCTTGGGCTGTGGAGCGTCCCCTGACATGGAGGACCGTGCCTCGCACCCCAAATCTGGTAAAATGGGCTCTGGGGGGCAGGGAGCAGAGGGAGGGCTAGGGTGTAAGTATTTGGTCTTGATTTCCTCCCAAGAGACCCCCAGCTGGTGAAGTGTTCTTGGTAACTCCCGGCTGAGTCCAAGCAGCTCTCCTCCTCCTCGCTCCTCTGTCTTCTTCTCCCGCGTCCAGCAAAGGACATGCTGTGACGCTGCTCTCACCATGAAAGGTGACAGCAGTCGGGGAAAGGAGGGCTCTTTCGCTGTAGCATGCAGGTTTTCCTACCTGTTGTTCAATTTTGCTCGTACAGTTGGCTCTTCCCAAAGGCAACCTGGGCTGCTTACAAAGAAAAGCTTAATAATGTTGTTGGGGAAAAACATCACAAAGTTTAGTAAAGCAAAAAGCAAGTTTTATTCGGCATATATTCAAAAAGGCACAGATAAGCATGCTGCCACAGCCATGTCTGCCCGAGTCCAAAGAATATTACAGAGTCATCAGTCTATATTAATGTTACGAATGGGCAAAACCATTGAAAGCTTTACCTTTTCACAGATTGGCTAGAAACTGTGATCCTACATTTTGAATCATCTTTCTTAACAATCATTGGTACAGGTTTCAGTAAGGACAGTCAGGAGGGTCCTCATTTGCCCAACAACTTTCATTCACTAAATGTTAATAGAACAAGATAAGAGTGGAGAGTCTTTTGTGCTCTGTTTGATTGGTTTTACTTAAAGTTTCCCTAAAAGATATTTTGCAAAATTATCTTAGCTATTGTCTTTATATCTCAGGGCCCAGTTGATATGTCCTTGTCAGTCCTTGTGAACCCAACTCCAGCTGGGTCACATTCTCTATGCTCAAGGACAGGGAATAATGACTCGAATTATTATTGACTAAATCAATAATGAGGCTAATAACCAACTGTCCCTCAGTGGTGCAAAGGATTAACATGCTCGGCTGCTAACCCAAAGGTTGGAGGTTTGAGTCCACCCAGAAGTGCCTCGAAAGAAAGGCCTGGTGATCTACGTCAGAAAAATCAGCCACTGAAAACCCTGTGGAGCTCAGTTCTACTCTAATGCCCATGGGGTCACTGTGAGTCAGGGTCTACTTGATGGCAACCGGCTTAATAATAAACTAGACACAGAAAGTCATGGCCTGGGGAAAATAAAGTAGAATCGAAATATGGTTAATAATGATAATATTGTCATGGACGTGAGTATCCTAGCCACCATGGTAAAAAGGGAAATAGGATCAGTTACTGGAAAGGAGTAAGCATATTGGTCTTGTATTTTTTTTCTTGGAGCTTCGTATAATGGGCATTGAGGGTTGTGAGGGACAGTCATTCACCCCATAATTACAGAAATTCAGAGGCAGATTAAAGCAGGCTATTTGGCTCACAAGGACTTTTGAGAAAGAGCACACACACACACACAAAACCACCAAATCCATTGTCCTCCAGTCAATTCCGACTCATGGTGACCCCATGTGTGAAGACTAGCACTGCTCCATGGGGTTTTCAAGGCTGGGTGACCTCTCAGAAGCAGATCGCCAGGCCTGTCTTTTGAGGCACCTCTGGGTGGGTTCGAGCTGCCAACCTTCCATCGAGCAGTCGAGCGAGTGTTTAACCATTTGCACCACCCAGGGATTTATGATGTTTAAGTGCAGCCCGTCAGGGTGGGTGTGGTCCAATTACAGATTTCTGAAGCTTGACCTTGGCCTCAAGGAATTGTTAGTCTCCTTTGTTCTCAAACTTTGATGTGCACACAAGTCTCCCAGGGGTCTTGTGAAAATGGGGTTCTGGTTCAGGAGGTCTGGGTGGCCTTGAACGCTGCAATTCTAAAACCTTCCTAGGCCAGGTGGGTATGCACCACTTTGGAGCAGCCAGCCTGCTGCTAAAGCGCAGACTTCTCTAGTTACATGCCTTCTAATCTCCCTCCAGTCAGAGACGCTGAGAGTGAACATCCTTCTCTCTGGCCCAAGGAGGAGATAAATAGAGATTCTCTTTCTGGATACTCTTGTCGTCTCAGCCAAAGGTCTAGCCTTGTCTCCAGCGAAAGGGGCAATCTCAGCAGGCTGACACCCATGGGCTCCATAAACAGACCATTGAGCAAGTCCAGATCCAGACATTCGTAAATGCATGTATCAGAAACCTCCTCTGCACCCAGCACCATGGTAGCTCTGGGGCATACAAAGGAAAGAAAAAACACGGGCCTGTGCTCAAGAAGCTTATGGATATGTTGTAGAAGCAGTGTGTAGAAGGTGTTCGATAAACATTGGCTAACTGAAGGCATGAGTTGGGAAGATAAGATACAAGTGGGAGAAATGATTGGATTCTGATTCAAGATGGCGCATTGTATGGGCTAGGCTGTGAGGTGCCGGAGAAGATCAGAGGTGGGCAGAAGTCAGGGGAGAAGCCTCCCAGAGATGCTGCAGGAAGTGACGATGAGGATGGGGGTACATTCGTTCAACAGATATTCAGTGAGCACCTACTATGTGCCAGGCTCTGCTCTAGGCAGAGGGATACAGACATGAATAGAACAGAAGATAATCCTGCCCTGGAGGAGCTCACGTTTCTGTGGGAGAAGGCACTTATTAAACAGCAAACACAATAAGTATATTTTATAGTGTGTTACCAAAAAACCAAACTCATTGCCGCCAAGTCGAGTCCGACTCATAGCGACCCTATAGGACAGAGTAGAACTACCCTATAGAGTTTCCAAGGAGCAGCGGGTGGATTGAACTGCCGACCTTCTGGTTAGCAGCTGTAACACCCCCTGCGCCACCAGGGTTGCAATAGTGGGTTAGGAGGTGATAAAACCAAAACCTCGTTGCCGTGGAGTCGATTCCAACTCATAGTGACCCCGTGTGTTACAGAGTAGAACTGCCCCACAGGGTTTTCTCGGCTGTGAGCTTTACGGAAGCAGGTGTTTAAACAGCACCTACAATGTGGAGGACATCATGGAAGGGGCACCAATGGGGCTGAGAACTGGCTGCTGTCCTCCAGCAGTTTACACCCACTGCCGACCGGCCGGGCACCTGTGCCCGTAGTCTGGCACCTGTGCCCCCAGCACTTGGAACGCTGATTGGTACTGACAGTGCTCCCTGAGAGCAGAGTTGGTAAAGGACCTATGAGAACTGCCCCAGGAGCTCAGAGGCCTTGCCCTGGAGCAGGGCGAAGCAGGAGGGTCCTTGCAGGAGGCAGGAAAGGAACTGGGCCTTGGGCAGAGAGCTGCGGAGGGAGGGTGTTTCAGGCATGAGGAAACCTGCAGAGGTGGACAAGCACAAGGTGCAGGTGGCTGGGTCTCTGGGGGACCCTGGCAGCAGCCTTCTCACTGCTGCCTCTTCATTCCCGTGGTCCCCCTTCACCCACGGCCCTCAGTGTCCGGATAGTCCCTCCCTAGAGCTTATCTCCCCGACACAGCTCGGCTTCCTGGAAAATAGGATTCTTGGACGTCCTAAGAATCGTTTGAGGTTCCTTACTGAGGGCTAGAGCTCGGGTGGGGCAGTGGTTTCGAACTTGGCTGCTAGCCAAAAGGCCGGCAGTTCGAATCCACCAGCCGCTCCTTGGAAACCCTATGGGGCAGGTCTACTCTGTCCTATAGGGTCACTATGACTCGGAATCGATTAGACAGCAACGGGTTTATTGGTAGCTGGTGGAATAAGCCTCCTCCCAGGTTTATTCTAGAAAGAATGCCAGGCATTAGGAAGCCAGGGTTGGGCCTCCCAGCCGCTGAGTGATACTGGCCACACACTTAACCATCAGAGCCCCCATCTCCTCACCTGTAAAGGGAGGGGAGTAACTGTCCAGCAGCAAGCGAGACCACAGGTGAAAAAGGACTTTAGAGAAGCGCAGCTGCCCCTACAAAGGCACCCAAAAGCCAGTCTCACCGTAGCCCCACCCGACTGCCATGCGTGACGCCACTGGCGCGGAGGGAGGGCGACAGGTAGCGTCTCAGGGCGGGAACTGCCTTTTTCAGGAGGAGGTCGGCGCTTTGGACCCCAGAAACTCCATACACAGAAGGGAGCCCCAGCGTCCCCAGCAGCTCCTGGAGAGCGAGAGGCCTTGGAAGCTGGAAACTATTGGGAAGGGCCAAAGTCCTGCCCGAAGGGTGTGCAAGGGATAAAGGTGTGAAAGGCCCAAGAATGCCTCCCCTGCCCTCCCTTCCACCCGACGGGAGTGACGGGATCGGGTTCAGTCTGGCGCCTAGGCCTGTTAAGCGTCCCTTAACGTCGGTCATAAAACGGCCATGGATTTGAGACTTCCCTGAGAGAGCACAGAATCCCCCGGGGACACAATGAGAAGCAGCAGTAATTTGTAGGGAAGGCTCAAACTATCCCTCAGATTCAGGGAAGGGTCGGAGGTAACCCGGGTCTCCACGCCCTCCCGGATCTGGTTAAGAGGTGGCCCGGCGTCCGCTCCCTTTAACCGTGCGCAGGGGCGCAGATCCAGAAGCAGTGGGGCCAGGGCCCGGGGAGGGGAGGGGGTGCCAGCCGAGCCATCGCCGAGGGCCCTGTGGCTCCCGACTGCCTGTCGCACACAGGGAGGTGGCCGAGCCGGATAAGGCTACGGCGGGCGGGCGGGCGGCCACCTCCCTCGCAGGCCCGGCCCCGGGGCGCGGCGGGCGGGACGCGGGGAGGGGAGGAGCCTCCGGCCGTGCCACCGCCTCCGGCGCCAACCTCAGCCGTCGCCTCTGCTCCGAGCGGCGGACCCCGGGGTGAGTGACTCGTCTCCCAGGTTGTCGCGGGGCTGTGGGCGGCCGCCCCATTGATCTCTGCGCCAACGCCGCGCGAAGACCCGGCGCCGCGACACGCCCGAAGCCGACCTCCGGGTCGGAGGGGCACCCGGCCACGTGCGTCCGGCAGCCGCGAACCGGCTCCCGGGCCCCGTACCCCGGCGCGCCTTCCCCCGGACCGCAGCCGCGGGCGTCGGGCGGGGTGGGCAGACCAGGTGCCCCCTGCGCCGGGCGGGGCTGGGGGAATCGGCGCCCGGACCCGCGGGTGCGCACGGATCTCGCCTCCCGGGCTGACGCCGCGCGGGGCTCTGGTCCCACGTGTCGCTCGACCCGCGCAGCTTCGGCCAGCGGGTCCCAGGGGAGGCGGGAGCGGCGCGCGGGATCTTCCCGGCCTTTGCCAGGCCTCCCGGCCCCTTGGCTGCCCGGGCAGAGCGAGCGGCAGGGGCGGGGCGTCCGACCTTGCGCTGAAGCAGGCGGGCCTCCCGGAGCGCCCGCCTCTGCTCGCGGAGCTGTGGCCTGGCACAGCTCCCCCTCCTGCCGACTTCCCCGACGTTTGGAGGCGGGCTTCCCGGAGAGGTGTGGTTGGAACTTTGGTCGCTCTGGGTAGATGAAGGGGAGGGCACGCCGAGCTGGTGTGTCGTTTAGGGGCCAGGAAGCTGTATCCGCGGGGAAAATACATCAGTTCCTGCTGGTGCCCGGGCAGAGGGCACGGAAAGGCCGCCTGGGCGGGTGCCCAGGGCGTCCCTGAGACAGGCTGGAGAAGGGGGGTTCTGTAAATAGCCCCGGGGAGGTCTTTCTGTGCATCAGAGTGCAGCGATGTCTTCGTTAACAGCAAACATTTACTGCGTGTTTATAATAAGCCAGGCACCTTGCTAAGGCTTTGCACACAGTATCCCAGGTAATCCTCACGACGGAAAGGCACTGTTAGCTCCCTGTGACAGACAGATGGGGAAACTGAGCCGCAGAGAGCTTGGGTATTTTGCAAGGCTACACAAGTAGCACGTTGCATAAGTAGCGTTTGCGCCTAGATTTCTGGGACTTAGGGGTCCAGAGGGGCCTGGGCGTGACGGAAGACAGGCCGTGTCCTCAGAGGATGCTAGCAGCCCAAAGAAGGCGCCCCTGAGTGTCAGAATGTCCACCTGGCCAAAGGGTCTTCCCTGGCTGTGCCCCTTAGTCACCTGCAAGGTTTGTTAAAAACATCGATGCCCGGGTCCCACCTGCCGCTTACTGAATCCAGTCTGCAGGGTGCACCACTTTGCATCACCATGAGCACCTGGAGGGCCAGGACTGCGCGTCTTACCCTCTCCCCTCCCCAGGGACCTGCACAGGGGAACATGGAGCCCGGGCTTCATAAGTGTCTGACGAATGAGTGGATTCAGAGGGGCAGACGATGCCACTGGGTGGACGGTAGGAGTAAGAAAGGCTTCCTACGGCCGCCTTGAATGGCGGACAGGTGGTCCCAGCCAGGCAGCCAGGCAGAAGGTGTGGAAGTGGACACGGGTCAGGCCCGAGCTCTGAGCAGCTTTGCTGGGTGACCTTGGTCTCCGAGCTGCCTCTGAGCTGGCGAGGAGGTCAGGCCCATCCTGCTGCTCGTCAGATGGTTGGACAGCCTGCCCCGAGCTGTTGAGTTCCCCAGGGCCTGGTGTGGTCCTGCTGGGGCCACAGGTGTGCCCTCCCCTTGCCAGAGATCCCCAAACAGTTGGATTCCTCCCTGGTTCAGGCTTCCTGTCCTTGGCCATGTGGCCCTGTCCCTCCCTGGCTTATCAGAGACTGGCGTTCTGGGCAGGGCCTTGTGCAGTTAGAAAGTAAAAGTTCTTGACACAAGTCCAGAGCTGTATACCTGAGCCCTTGGGGAGGAGGAAGGGATGTCCAGGAGAGAGCTGGCTATAGGGGAAAGAGCCCTGGCTTTGGAGCCTGAATCTCAGCTCTTTAACTATGTGACATTGGCCAGGTTATTAGCTCTCAGTTTCTTCTGTAAAACCTCATTGAGAGCACAGAGCATCCCTATAAAACAGGGATAATAATGCCTGCCTGGGGGGCTAGTTGTGTAAAGTGCTGAGTATTGTTGTTAGGTGTGCCATCGAGTGGGTTCTGACTCATAGCGACCCTATAACACTGCCTGGTGCGGTGCCATCCTCACAACAGTTGCTATGTTTGAGCCCATTGTTGGCAGCCACTGGGTCAGCCTATCTCTTTGAGGATCTTTCTCTTTTTCGCTGACCCTCTACCAAGCATGATGTCCTTCTCCAGGGACTGGTCCCTCCTGCTAACATGTCCAAAAGTAAGTGAGATGAAGTCTCGCCATCCTCGCTTCTAAGGAGCGTTCTGGCTGTAATTCTTCCAAGACAGATTTGTTCATTCTTCCGGCAGTCCATGGTGTATTCAGTGTTCTTCGCCAACACCATAATTCAAAGGCATCAGTTCTTCGGTCTAACTTATTCATCGTCCAGCTTCCACGTGCGTATATGAGGTGACTGAAAATACCACGGCTTGCGTCAGGCGCACCTTAGCCCTCAAAGTAACATCTTTGCTTTTTAACGCTTGAAAGAGGTTTTTTGTAGCAGATTTGGCCAGTGCAAAATGTCATCTGATTTCCTGACTGCTGCTTCCATGGGCGTTGATTGTGGACCCAAGTAAAATGAAATCCTTGACAACTTCAATCTTTTCTCCGTTTATCATGAGGTTGCTTATTGGTCCAGTTGTGAGGATTTTTGTTTTCTTTATGTTGAGGTGTAATCCATACTGAACGCCACAGTCTTTGATCTTCATCAGTAAGTGCTTCAAGTCCTCTGCACCTTCAGCAAGCAAGGTTGTGTCGTCTGCATAATACATTGTCAGGAGTGCAGTAAAAGTCACCCCCCTCTCCTTCCCCAGGGTTGAGTGGTAATCAGCTGGAGCTCTAAGAGGCTCCTTGTTCTTATAGTCACTCAAGCAGGTGACTGAAGCCCAGAGGGTGACCTCTAAGGGCTCCTTATCTGTGGCATGGAGCTCAGTGTCCCAGCTGATGCCTCCCAGCCTGGCATATTCTCGGCCGAAGGCAGTTTTCAGGCAAGTTGGGGCAGGAGAGGGAAGCGGACTGGACAGGGATGTCCAGGTTCCTGGGCATCTAGCTGAGGCTGGATCCACCTCTTCCTGCGCTCCCCACCGTGCCTTTCTGGGCCGGGCAGGACCAAGCTGAGTAAGCCAAGTGCTCCATGAAATTGCTTCCTAACATCTGGCCCAGGAATGGGCCTCTGTTTAAAATGAGGGAGCTTGCCAGCTCAGCAATCCTTAAAACCTAAGGCCAGGCTGCCTCCTGTCCTCCCTGCTGGGGCTGGAGGGGTGTGTGCCTTCTCCACTCCTACCCCACCCACCGCACCCCAATTCGGGAGGCTGTGGAGATGAAACCAGTCAGAGATAAGAAGGCAGGAGGTGGGGACAGGGCGCTCTAGCTGGAGGTATTCAGATGTTCAACTGCTGAAGCGGCAGGTATTCTGTCTGCCCCCAAAACTGGGCCCACCCACCTGTCCAGCCTCCCACCATTCCCCCGCAACTGGGCCCACCCACCTGTCCAGCCTCCCACCCTTCCCCCGTAACTGGGCCCACCCACCTGCCCAGCCTCCCACCATTCCCCCGTAACTGGGCCCACCCACCTGCCCAGCCTCCCACCATCCCCAGGCCCCTGCGAGTCCTCTGTCCGCCCTTCACACTTCGGAATGCGGGGGCACCCCCTCCACTCCACCTGAAATGACAGTCCTCGCTGTCACTGGACGGTCACCTTCCTATGTACCAGGCCCTGGGTGAGCACTGTGCGTGTGAACACATTTGAACCTCACGGCCCTTGTAGGAGGAAGGGACGTGCTTCTCCCAGTGATGTGACTTTCCCAAGGACACACAAGCTTCCAGTCCCATCTTTCCACCCCAAACTTGAGCCTCCTAACCACTCTCCGTGTGCCTGCCCAAATTCTGCCTCATCGTCTATTCATTCAACAAACATTTACCGAGCACTAACTTTGTGCCAGGCACTCGAAGACCTGGCTCAAGGCCCACTGGAGGCAGGAGAGTGTCCACTGCCGTCTGTCACCGCAAACACGCATACCCGGCGGGCTCACTTCTGGATACGAGTGAGGAAGTTCTGGTCTGGGAGGCCTGCACACCTAACACCAGCCAGGATTCGAACCCAGGAGGCCTGGCCCCCAGCTGGAGGTGCTGATCACTGTACCTGGTCGGGGCCTGATCAGCGACGCTGGGGGCTGATAAACGCCTGCATTGTCGCCCCACCTCACCTTCTCCCTCAGTGCGCGGGTTCTCTGTCAGCACTGCTCGGAGGGGCCCAGGGTACAGTAGCTTCAGTGGAGTAAGCGCTGTCTCCCCAGAATTCCCGGATGCTGAGCTCTTCCCCATCAGCTGGTCCCCAGAAATCAGGTAGATAACCATAGTCACCCAGCAGAAGATGCAGCAGGCAAGCACCGATTGCTGTCAGGTGCTAATTGACTCCTAGCTGCCTTCCCTTTCCGGAGAGCCAGGTGGGATCAGTCAACAGCACGTCTTAACCAGATTCGGAGATTAAACTGTAAAAAAAATTTAAAAAAATGAAAAGCCAGCCCCAAGACTGTACATTGATCGCAGGTAAATGTAAAGGAATTTGGGGATTTGTGAGTGAAACAGCTAAGCTTTATGTGGAGAAGTGGGGCGGTCTTGGTTCATGTTGCCTTTAAGTTGATACCAACTCATGGTGACCTCATATGTGTCAGAGTAGAACTGTGCTCCACAGGGTTTTCAATAGCTGGTTTTTTGGAAGGAGATCACCTGGCCTTTCTTCCGAGGCTCTCTGGTGGACTTGAACCTCCGACCTTTCAGTTAGGGAGCTGGTTGTCGGTAACCGTGGAGGAAACCTGCGGGGAACCCAGTCGAGTGCATTAACCATTTGCACAGTGGACAGTAGGTTTCCCAAAACAGGAGTTTTGGGGTCTCAATGCCACGACACTTCCTGCCTACTGTACCCATTTACCTCCTGTGGTGCGGCCCTCAGGCTTCGGGAAAGGTGGGCTTGGGAGGGTGACGGCACCCCCGCAGTCTGGGTGAGGGTGTCTCCCGAAGCTGAATGCTATCTCAATGTACAGCTCCAGGTGGGAGCTTCTGGTGGCAGTGAGATAGGGCCCTTCAGGCAGGATGGGGATATGACATGGGTAGGGCCAGCCACGTCGCCAGAGCGGGCTTCTGTGAATATGATGGCTGTGCTGAAGCTTTCCGAGGGACCAGCCAGGCCTGTCGGCCGGTCGTTGGTCACTGCCGTCCAGAGAATTGGCCGCAACCAAGGTAGGAGGCCCAAGCAACTGTGGGAGGTGAGGCCAGGCCTTTTGTGGCCCATCCCTGGGATGGCTCCAAACTGACCGGGAGTAAGGTGCTGCCAGGAGCTGCAAGGGAAGGAGGCAGGATGGCGCTGGGCACTGCAGCCAAGGATGGTTGTGGGAGTTGGTGGGGGTGGGAGTTGGGGGTGGGAGGAAGGCGTTCCCTGCGAGAGAGCCCCACCCTCCTCCTGGATTGGAGCTGGAGGGGGGAGACCTGACAACTCTGCGGCCTTAACCTTGGCTAATACTCTTCTGGAACATTCTGATGTGGCATGGCTGTGTGTAGACTGCTGAGGAAGGAGAGTTCCTAAGATTAGGGGGCGCCACGGGGCACAGCTAAGGTCTCAGTGAGAACCCCCAGGGAAGAGGGGTGTTCCTGCAGCTGCTTGCTGCCTGAGCCCTCAAGGGTTTGCTTTGGTAAGAGAGAGGGGTTTCCTCACAGGGCTTCTCCCAGGAGATCCAGAGACCACCAAGGGTTTGGCAGGAAAACAGAGTCCTAGCCCACCCACCTATTTGAAGCAGAAACTCTGGGGATGGGGCTACCCAGAAACCTGTAGCTTAAGCTCCGAGGTGATTCTGACGTCACTAACGTGTGAAGCCACTGCCTAAGCCCCCTCGCTCCCTACAGCCAAGACATACTGAGATTCACTGACCCAAAGGTACCTCTCTGCCCACCTCCCCAGTGAGCACAGCAGATGCTAGGAGCCGGTGGACACACATGGGTGTAGGGCCCTCGGAGAACGTACAGCCAGCATGGGAAGCCGAGCTGATAACACAGAAGCTTCGCGCCACAAGGCGGCCGAGGGAGAGGTGTTCAGGGCTGCGTGCTGTGAGTGGCCCACGGCGGAGCACAGGCAACGTGCTACACAGGAGCAGTTATAAGCACTTGTGCGTAAGATGTGTGTGTCACCTGCCAGGGCCACACTGCTGTTAGCACATGGCTGAACCTGAATTCAAACCTAAGTTTGTCTAACTAGTCTACCAACTAAAGCTACTCTCTGGATTCCCAGTGGGGAGAGGGTGTACGGGCTGTGGAGGGACTGAGGGAGGCATTCATTCGGGCTGCATCTGGAGACAATGACCCAGAGAGTGTCAAGACTTAGGTGGACGGAGCCGAGCTGGCAGTGGGGAGGGCCGGGGAGTGGAAGGAAGGAGCAGGGGAAGAGAAGGCGAGTTGGGCAGAGTCAGTCGGCACATACTGCCGGTGCTCGGCCCCGGGGAAGCTTTACCTAACCGTCAGGACTGATGTGGGTCTGCCCACAAGGACACTTCACATGACTGGGAGGGTCAAGACGCAGGCCCACAGCAGTCGGACACCATGGCAAAGCCCTGCTCTGGTTGTTGGCCCCATTTACCATAGAGTCAACTCTGAGTCATGGTGACCCCGTGTACGTCGGAGAACAGTGCGCCACAGTGGTCCCTCGGTATCCGTGCAGAATTAATTCCAGTGCCCCCACAGGTACCAAAATCTGAGAATGCTCAAGTCCCTTATATACAATGACATATAGTGTTTGCATATACTGCGCGCACCCTCCCATATACTTTAAACGATCTCTGGATAACTTGTAATACCGAATGCAGGCAGACCTCGTTTTATTGTGCTTCACTTCATTGTGCTTCACAGATATTGTGTTTTTTACAAACGGAAGGTTCGTGGCAACCCCACGTCACGCGAGTCTATCAGCGCCATTTTTTCTGACAGCATGTGCTCACTTCGTGTCTCTGTATCACATTATGATAATTCTCGCGATATTTCAGATTTTTTCATTAGTATATTTGTCATGGTGATCTGTGATCAGTGATCTTTGATGTTACTTTTGTAACCGTTTTGGGGCGTCACAAACCATGCCCATATAAGACAGCGAACTTACGTCGATAAATGTGTGTGTTCTGACGGCCCCACCAACCAGCCGTTCCCCCATCTCTCTCCCTCTCCTCAGGCCTCCCTATTCCCTGAGACATGACAGTATTGCAATTAGGCCAATTAATAACCCTGCAATGGCCTCTGTCTAAGTGTTCAAGTGGAAGGAAGAGTTGCACGTCTCTCACTTTAAGTCAAAAGCTAGAAATGAGTAAGCTGAGTGAGGAGGGCATGTCGAAAGCCAAGACAGGCCAAAAAGCTAGGCCTCTTGCACCAGTTAGCCAAGCTGTGAGTGCAAACAAAAAGTTCTTGAAGGAAATTAAGTGCTACTCCAGTGAACACACCAATGATAAGAAAATAAAACAGCCTTATTGCTGATGTGGACAAAGTTTTAGGGGTCTGGATAGAAGATCAAACCAGCCATGACATTCCCTTAAGCCGAAGCCTCATCCCGAGCAAGGCCCGCACTCTCTTCAATTCTGTGAAGGCTGAGAGAGGTGAGGAAGCTGCAGAAGAAAAGTCTGAAGCTAGCAGAGGTTGATTCATGAGATTTAAGGAAAGACGCCATCTCCATAACAGAAAAGTGCAAGGGGAGGCCGTAAGTGCTAATGTAGAAGCTGCAGCAGGTTACCCAGAAGATCTAGCTAACATAGTTGATGAAGGTGGCCGCACTAAACAACAGATTTTCAACTCAGACGAAACAGCCTTATATTGGAAGAAGATACCATCTAGGACTTTCATAGCTAGAGAGGAGAATTCAATGCCTGGCTTCAAAGCTTCAAAGGACAGGCTGACTCTCTTGTTAGGGCCTAATGCAGGTGGTGACTTTAAGTTGAAGCCAACGCTCATTTACCATTCCAAAAATTCTAGGGCCCGTAGGAATTATGCTTAATCTACTCTGCCTGTGCTCTATAAAGGGAACAACAAAGCCTGGATGACAGCACATCTGTTTACAACATGGTTTACTGAATATTTTAAGCCCACTGTTGAGACCTACTGCTTAGAAAAAGAGATTCCTTTCAAAATATTACTGCTCATTGACAATGCACCTGGTCACCCAAGAGCTGTGTTGGAGATGTGCAAGGAGATTAGTGTTGTTTTCGTGCCTGCTAACACACATCCATTCTGCAGCCCATGGATCAAGGAGTCATTTCAACTTTCACATCTTATTATTTAAGAAATAATATTTTGTAAGGCTGTAGCTGCCAGAGATGGTGATTCTTCTGATGAATCTGGGCAAAGTAAATTGAAAACCTTCTGGAAAGGATTCACCATTCTAGATGCCATTAAGAACATTCATGATTCATGGGAGAAGGTAAAAATATCAACATTAGCAGGAGTTTGGAAGAAGTTGATTCTAACCCTCATGAATGACTTTGAGGGGTTCAAGACTTCAGTGGAGGAAGTAACTGCAGATTTGGTGGAAATAGCAAGAGAACTTGAATTAGAAGTGGAGCCTGAAGATGTGACTGAATTGCTACAATCTTATGATAAAACTTTAATGGATGAGAAGTTACTTCTTACAGATGAGCAAAGATAGTGGTTTCTTGAGATGGAATCTACTCCTGGTGCAGATGCTGTGAACATTGTCGACAACAAAGGATTTAGAATATTTAGGTAAACTTAGCAGAGTTTGAGAGGGTTGACTGCAGTTTTGAAAGAAGTCCTACTGTGGGTAAAATGCTATCAAACAGCACCGCATGCTACAGAGAAATCTTTCATGAAAGGAGGTATCAATTGATGTGGTAAACTTCATCATTGTCTTATTTCACGAAATTGCCACAGCCACCTCAGCCTTCAGCAACCACCACCCTGATCAGTCAGCAGCCATCAACATCGAGGCTCCACCAGCAAAAAGATTACGACTCCCTGAAGGCTCAGATGATGGTTAACCTTTTTTAGCAATGAAGTATTTTTTAATTAAGGTATATACATTGTTTTTTTAGACATAATGCTATTGCACACTAAATAAACTACAGTATAGTATAAAATAACTTTTGTATGCCCCCAAAAATTCGTGTGACTTGCTTTATGGCGATATTCACTTTATTGCGGTGGTCTGGAATCGAACCCACAGTATCTCTGAGGTATGCCTGTACCATGTAAGTGGTACATAAATGGTTGTTTCACCACAATTGAAGACTTGCTCTGGGAGGTAGCCTTTCTTTTCTAAGTTTTTTTTTTTTTAATTTTATTGTGCTTTAGGTGAAAATTTCAGTGTAAATTAGTTTCTCATTCAAAACTTTATATACAAATTGTTTTGTGACATTGGTTGCGTCCCCACAATGTGACAGCAGTCTCCCCCTTTCCACCCCAGGTTCCTCCTGTCCATTTGTCCGGTTTTCCCGTCCCTTCTTGCCTTCTCGTCTTGCCTTTGGGCAGGAATCGCCCATTTGGTCTCATATACTTGATTGAACTAAGAAGCACGTTCCTCACAAGTGTTACTGTTTGTTTCGTAGGCCTGTCCAGTCTTTGCCTGAAAGGTGGACCTTGGGAGTAGCTTCAGTTCTGAGTTGGCAGGGTGTCTGGGGGCCATAGTCTCAGGGGTTCCTCCAGTCTCTGTCAAACCAGTAAGTCTGGTCTTTTTTTGTGAATTTGAATTTTATTCTGCATTTCTCTCGTGCTCTGACCAGGACCCTCTGTTGTGATCCCTGTCCGAGTGGTCATTGGTGGTAGCCAGGTACCATCTAGTTCTTCTGGGCTCAGGCTGGTGGAGGCTGTGGTTCACGTGGTCCTTTTGTTCTTTGGGCTAGTATTTTCCCTGTGTCTTTGGTTTTCTTCATTCTCCTTTGCTCTGGATGGGATGGGACCAGTAGATGTATTTTAGATGGCTGCTAGAAAGCTTTTAAGACCCCAGATGCTACTCACCAAAGTAGGAAGCAGAACATTTTCTTTATGAGCTATGGTATGCCAATTGACCTAGATGCCTCTTGAGACCATGGTCCCCAGCCCTCAGCCCCAGCAACTCGGTCCCTCAAGGTGTTTGGATGTGTCTAGGAAGCGTCTATGACTTTGCCTTGGTCAAGCTGTGCTGACTTCCCCTATATCGTGTGTTGTCTTCCCCTTCACCAAAGTTACCACGTGTGTATCTGGTTAGTGATTTCTCCTCCCCATTTCTCCTCTTCCCTGTAACCATCAAAGATTGTTTTTTTCTGTGTGTAAACCTTTTCTTGAGTTCTTATAATAGTGGTCTCACAGAATATTTGTTTTTTTGCGACTGACTTATTTCACTCAGCATAATGTCCTCCAGATTCCTCCATGTTGTGAGACGTTTTGAGGATTCATCATTGTTCTTTATCTTTGCATAGTTTTCCACTGTGTGTATGTACCACAATTTGTTTATCCATTCATCTGTTGATGGGCGTTTAGATTGTTCCCACCTTTTTGCTATTGTGAACAGTGCTGCAGTGAACAAGGGTGTGCATACGTCTGTTCGAGTAATGGCTCTTATTTCTCTAGGGTATATTCCTAGGAGTGGGATTGCTGGATCGTATGATATTTCTATTTCTGGCTTTTTAAGGAAGCACCGTATTGTTTTCCATAGTGCATGTACTATTTTGCATTCCCACCGGCAGTGCCTAAGAGTTCCAGTCTCCCCACAGCCTCTCCAGCATTTATTATTTTCTGTTTTGTTTTGTTTTATTAGTGCCAGTGTTGTGGGGCAGAGGGGTGGTGAGATGGTTTCTTATCGTAGTTTTGACTTGCATTTCTCTAATGGCTCATGATCCCGAGCATTTCCTCATGTGTCTGTTAGTCACCTGAATGTCATCTTTGATGAAGCGTCTGTTCATATCCATTGCCCGCTTTTTAATTGGATTATTTGTCTTTTTGTTGTTGAGGCGTTGAAGTATTTTGTAGATTTTAGAGATTAGACCCTTGTCGGATATGTCATAGCGAAAAGTTTTTTTCCAGTCTGTAGGTTCTCTTTTCTATGAGTTTCTTGAGCTCTTCTGGGAACACTGATGCTGCCTGGGCATCAGTCGATTCACCCGTGATCTTGAAGTTCTTGAGGCTGCAGTGCTTTCCAGAGCTAGCCAGTCATCCCTTACTAGCCTGACACTCCTTCCTCTCACTCTCCTCAGCCCCTCACTCTTAGCCTGTGAGGGATTGCTGTGACCGTGTAATTGCTTTTTAGGAGCCATTGTTTCACAGAAACAAAGGTGCACACAACACAAGTAGCGAACGAAGGAGATGCGAGGTGAGCGACGCTCAAACAAGGAGTGCTGGACGGAGACTGAGGACAGTGAAAGGGCAGGAGGCTACAGCCGGGTGTGCTGCACCTCACTTCATTCCTGTGGATTCAGCAGAGTGGGGCTGTGGCAAATTCAGGTTTTGCTCTTTGGAACTTTTTTTTTTTCCAAATAGTTTCGATCTGCGGTTGGTTGAATCCCCAATGCAGAACCCGCGAATACAGAGGGCCGATGGTATATTCTGGTTCATCTAATGCTGCAGGTTACTCAGGCTTCAAAGAAGTTGGAAACAGTCACATACTTGTCCTTGAGATTGCACTTGCCATGATTTACTTTACTGATTGAGAAGCCTCCCAGCCTCTGGCCTCCCTCTTTGCTCTCCGTGTGAGCTCCTGGGGTCCACCAGAAAAGCCAGCGGCAGGAAGCAGGCGGGCATGCACTGTCTTCTTCAGCCACACTCTGCCTTTGTGAAGGTGCTGTCTTCTGTCTGTGGGTCTCTGTCTGTCTGTCTCCCCGCTGTAGCCACTGACTAGCAAGTACAGATGACGATGAAGCCTTTGCCAGCACAAAATGCTAAGAGAATTCTCACGGAACCAGTGACAGCCGTGGTGATTGCAGTAAATTACCCCCACAACAATTGACAAATTGCCACTTTCTGCAGCCCATTATGTTTGGGTTTGTATCCTGAAGAGTAAATGACTCTCTCCCTCTCTCTCTCTCTCTCTCTCTCACACACACACACGGGTGGCGAGGCAGTCTGTCCTGTCTTGAATGACATTTATTCCTTTTATGCATCCTGGGTTCTTGTGGCCGTCCTGCCTCAGTTCCTGTAGCAAAGAGACTTGAGTCTGAGCCACTAATTACCATCAGTGAGGCTTCCTCCCCAAAGGGGAAGTGTAAGCCCAGACCCACTTTCTCGCAGTGCACTCTCTAACCAAGCATTACTCACTGCGCCCGTCCAGTCCTTGGGGCCGGGAGCTGGAGTACCAGCTGAGAGAGAGGCGGGCAGCTCGGGCTGGCCGAGCCCCCAGCAGACCCGTCTCCTTCAGAGGGTCAGCCTGAGTCCTGACTTCAAAAACGAAGTCAGGCTGCCTGTAAGTGGGAGAGCTGAGGAAGAAGGAGTGGTCCGGCTCACTGGAGGGTCGTCAGGGTGTTGGAGTGCTCAGCCCAGGGCCCTGGCCCGACATCGCACTGGCCCATTCTTGGTAAGTCTGGTTGGGGCGCAGATCCAAAATGGCCTGGGCAGTGCACCGCCCTGCCAACCCCTAGCCTGTTCAGGGGGCCTGAGTATACCCCAGCTTCTCAGGGGAGGAGTCTGCAGAACTCCCCATGCCTCCGTGGACTCCCCACCCAGTTCAGGCACCGCTGTTGGGGACCTGGCAGCAGCCGATGAGCGTAGTATCCTGAGACTCTTGGCAGATAACCTGAGAAAGTCAGGAGCCTTTTCAAATACGGGGTCTGAGGATTGCTCACACACAGTGCCTTCCGTTAATGAAAGCAATGGCTCTGTCGGTTCTGGTGTGTTAAAAAAAAGTTAATGTTCATGATGTGTTTCTGGGGAACGCAGGCCCGCTGGGAATGCTAAGTTTTACTTATTGGTAACCATTTCTGGGTTGGTGTATCGCGGAGCTTCTGCTGCAAGTAATCGAACTGGATTTTTCTAGAACGATTCTAAAATCTAGATTTTTGCCTAAAGCCCTATAAATTATTCATTCACTTTTATTTTGCAAAGCAGTGTGATGATAAATTTCTCCCTTCTGTAAGAGCAGACTTACACGTGTGTGTATTTTCCTGTGAGCACAGACCCAAGCTTTTTGTATGCTCCTTTGTGGAGACTTCGCCTTCCTTTTAAAAATATAATGATTTTTTTATGATGTCTAAATAATGATTCCGGGCAGTGTTACAAGAAATAGGACAGTAAAATGTCTGCAAGAGTCCATCAGAAAGGGAAAATGCCCACAGAGAAAATAGAAACGCACCAATTCAGATGTGTGTGGATGGAGCCCAGCTTTTAAACCTTGATTTGAGGTGAAAGTCCCCCGCCCTCTCCTCCCTCAGGTCAGCTGATGGAGGATGTGGGGGTGTGATGAGGCATTTGGAGGCTGGGGGAGGGCTAGAGGGAGGGCCTCATTCTAGTCTCCTGGCCCTAAGCCCCTGAGAACAAGGTCTGGGGAGTGGCTACTAGGGTTTGGGGTCTAGGCTAGAGGCCGCCCCAGGTTTGCAGAGACAGCCTGAGAAAGTGAGTGAGGGCAGCTTAGCAGGAAGCGGGGAAGTCGGAGAGGAAGAGAACAGGCAGATGAGACCCATCCAGAGCAGCTGACCGCTGTTGCTCGTGCCCGTGGGACCTAGATTCTCGCCAGCTCCCAGGCCAACCAAGTGCGGGGCCTGGGACAGGCCTAGGGCACACTATACCCAGATCTGTCAAGAGCCAACTCTGGGACCTTGAGGAAGTCCCTTAAACTGTCTGGGCCTCAGTTTCGTCATCTGCAAGATGGAAATAATGATAGCCATCCGCACGTCAAACCCCCTGTGTACAAATCCACGTCACGATTTCTCTGGGATGCATGAGTCTGGCCTCACAGCGACTTCTCATTGGCTCCTGATGATTGCAGGCCTGCCGCGTGCCTGGAGCTTGCTGGGCGCTGGGATGTGACTGCCCGGGTGCCACCGTTTGCAGAGTGGCCCTCACGGCCCCAGGGGAGGCCCAGGGTTTCTACGTGGTGAGACTTTAAGGGCAGTCACGGATGAAAAGGGGGAATTAGGGACCTTCCTGAAAACGGTTTCTGTTTGCATACCAAGTGCCCTGTTTTTACTTAGATTGTATATTGCAGTTCCATAAAATTGGAATTCACTTGTTATTTATTTTACCTAAGGCTAGGAAAATGTGAATCCGTCATTTGAACGTGTATTAGTTTTAGTATGAACATTACTAGAAGGGAACGGTGATGGAGATTATGGGGGCTAGGGCCCCCACCCCCCTGAAAACACCTGGTGATCTGCTGCCGTAAAGATTACAGCCTGGGAAACCCTGTGGGCAGTTCGGCTCTGGCCTGTAGGGTCACTGAGTCAGAACTGACTCGGCGCCACACAACGCCATCCTCCCCTCTCCACCCCCTCACGCTGCCCAGGGAAGGGACCTACCTGTGTATGCTAATTCGGCCCTATTACTTGTGCTTCACAGAGCCTAGGGGACCATAAAGGGGGGGATTGGTTTTGCCTCAAAGAGGAGGTAGGGCGAGGGCTTCTCAGAGTTGGTGGTGGTCTTGCTGGACCTCGAATTTCGACAGATGGAGGGAAGAGACTTTCCAGGCAAAAAGAGCAAGAAGAAGCATGAGCTTGAGATCTGGCGATGGCCAAGTGGGGAGTGACAGAGATGGGGTGGGCTGGAGAAGTGGCTCATCTGCCATTGGCCACGGCTGGGCCACACCTGCCCTGGACACCCCCTTCTTCTCCTGCCCGGTGAAGACTGAGCTGGCCCCCTCCGAATGGTCCCTACCCCTTGGCCCGGAAGACCACCAGCGCTGGGGCCACTGATCCGCACGCCTGAAACCTCTTTCCGTGGGTAGCCACATTTCAGGCTGCACCCTGAATCTGGTGTTTGATTTCCCATGTCCCCTGCCTAAGCCTATTTGTGTTTTTATAATTATTTGCAGTGTTTAAGCTAATCTGTACTTACGTCCTTCTGTGCTATTAAGTTAGTTGAATAGTAAAATGCCAGGCTAGGTCTAACAATATCACCAGGCTGCTTAACATACTCAGCTGCGAACCAAAAGGTTGGAGGTTCGAGTCCACCCCGAAGAAAGGCCACTGAAAACCCTGTGGAGTGCAGTTCTAGTCTGACCCACATGGGGTCGTCACAAATTGGAGTCAACTCAATGGCAGCTGGCTTTCAACTAGTTTATAGGAGGGATTAGACATTCCTAGCATTACTGTTTAACCACCACTGGGTACAAGAAAAGGAGCCCTGCTGGCACAGTGGTTAGGCTGTTAACCGAAAGGTCGGTGGTTTGAACCCACCAGCTGCTCCACGGGAGAAAGCTGTAGCAGTCTACTTCCATAAAGATTTACAGCCTTGGAAGCTCTATGGGACAGTTCTACCCTGTCCTATAGGGTCTCTGTGAGTCAGAATTGACTCTACGGCACTGGGTTTGGTTTTTGCTTTGGGTACGAGAGGAGACTGAGCTAGTTCTAGGGAATCATAAGCATACCCTATACTCAGGAACAGAAGCTGGTAGGTGCGTCCTTCAAGTCACGAGCATTTATTGCACCTACTGGGTGCCTGCCCAGGCTAGGTACTGGAGACACAGAAATGAGTAAGAGGTGGCCCCAGTCAGGTGGGTGTCAGACAAGCAAACCAGGTGTACAGTCAGCAGTGATGTGACAGAAGTGTGCAGGATGACTTAGGAGAGTGTGGCCCCCTCCGTCTTAGGGGCTCAGGGGAAGCCAGGAGCTGCTCAGGCACCAGCCTTTGGAGCTCTCGGAGCTGTGCGTGGACTGCCCCGTGGCGGGCGGCTGGGGAGTGCTTGGGTGGCCCGCCCCAGGCAGAGCAGATGGAGAGTGGAACCCCACTGCCAGTGCCCCCAGGAGTCCAGAGGAAGAGGCCGCCGAAGAGGTCGCCGAGGGGCAGGGGAGGTGCCAGGGATTTCCAGGAATAAGCATTGCATAAGTCAGCAGGCCGGGGGAAGTGTCCCCAGCCCCAGAGATCAGGCCACGTGAGCAGACCGAGCCCCACTGGCAGAGCTCTGGGAGCTGCCTTTGTCCTGGCTGCTTCAGCCTCTCTCCCCACGTCCACGCCTCCACTCCTGGCCCAGAGCAGGACCTCGTAGCCCCATCCCCGATTCTGCAAACCCAAACCCTACGCCATCAAACCTTACACCGTGGCGGCCGTGGGAGGCAGCCCCAGCCCACGAGGCCCACCTGGCCTTGGCAGCAGCGAGTCTTCCAGGAAAAGAAAGCACCCAACCTCAGATGCTGAGGCCACAGGTTGCGCTGCCACTGCCGGACGGAGGATTAACCCCCCCACGGGGAGCCAGTGGCCCTCACGCGCCGTCGCCCTGACCTCACGGGCAGAGCTAAGCAGCTGCCCCCTGCTTCCCAAGGTGCCTTCTGCTAAGACCCCCCAAGAGGGCAGGCCGTCTCCTGGCTACTTCTGCAGCCCCCGTGCCCAGCTCTTGCTCGGCACAGAGTTGGCACTCATGGAGTCATGAGGAGGGAATTCCTTGGAAGGACCATGAGTGAGCTGTACAGGCTGCGCACTGCACAACCCCAGAGGGTGCTGTTTGCCTGGATCACAATGTAAAGGCGCCCATGGAGTATCCAGCATGGTGGCCTGCGCCTCGAGCCCCTGGCCTTGGTGCTGACCGCCGCCTTCCTCCCTCCTTCCCCAGCCAACATTCACCCCCTGCACCTCCGCCGGCTGCCCTGGGTGTCCTAACTGACCTGGTGGGCTGTTCTTCCAGCCAGCTGTGTGCCCACAGTCATGAGAGAGAGTCCTGGAGTGCAGGCTGCTCGTCTGGATTCTCAGCAAGCCAGGACACCTCAGGCCTCTGGAAAGATCTCCCAAGTTGGGGTGTTAGGGGACGTCCTGAGTCCCCAGAATCTGCGTGGTCCCCCAGTACTGCTCCTCTCTTCTCCTTGATCCCGCAGTGGCCTGGTTACCCACCTGGTAGGTAGCTGGTCCCCAGTGGAGTTGGCCTCTTGTCTCAGCTAATGACACCACCATGGCCCTGATGAGCTTCTCCTTAGCAGAAAGACCCTATCCCACGCGGCTCCGTGGTGTGCAGGGACGGGGCACATGTACCCGACACGCAAGAGTGACAGAGGCTTAGGGGGAGAACACCGACACGGGCCCTGCGGCAGGGAGGGCTCTGGGGCGAGGCGGGCTGGGAGCTGCGCCCGACTGCAAGAACCAGCGAAGGAGTCTTCCTGCAAGTGATTTGTTACTTCACATGTGCCACTGCAGTGGGTCTCAACGTGTGGTCCCTGGAACAGCAGCAGGAAATCCTAGTGGCGCAGTGGTTAAGAGCTACACCTGCTAACCAAAGGATCGGCGGTTCGAATCCAGCAGGCACTCCTTGGAAACCCTGTGGGGCAGTTCTGCTCTGTCCTATGGGTCACTATGAGTCAGAATCGACTCAACGGCACTGGATTGGAACAGCAGCATCAGAAATTCTGCGGACAGACCCCAGAGAGCTACCTTTTTTTTTCCATTGTCCTACTTTCTGTATTTTTTTATGCCTGAAATATTTTATTAAAGAAACAAAACACAGAAAATCTGATCAGACAAATGGGGCCAAGGGTGGGTGGATTGTAATGCTTCTGGGATGGTCTTAAACTTTTT
>NW_004444191.1:1641836-1642604 GCF_000243295.1 Trichechus manatus latirostris
GCTGTCAGGCGCAAACCATTTGCACCACCCAGGGACCCAGAGCAACGGGAGCACCATCCAGGTGGTGGGCATTCAGATACCCACCCAACAACCCCTTCAGCTTAGAATGTCCGAAAACTCAAACCATGCTTGAAACTTTTTCAGAATAAAATGTTGGGAAGAAGGCCACAAACCCAGAACATGCTTATTGCAGAAAAGCTAAAAAATACAGAATGTCTCTCTCTATTCCGCTCTCTGAACCATACCCATCTCTGCTGGTTTTCTATTTATCTTATAGTTTTGTATGTTATATTTCAGTGTTCCTGATTTTTAAGCATCGTTAACATGGGCGTATTTACAGGTTCCGGACAGGAGAGGGTTTGCAGAGGTTTTGTGACAGATAATAGCAGCGTTTTCCAGTTAAAAAATTGCAGGTTTATCGACGTGAGGGATTTTTTTCTCATTAAAAAATGTGTATTTTTTTTATCACAAAAACATTTCTTCCCTGTCACAAACTCAAACTCTAAAGTAATATAAAATGTGAAAGGCCCTGTGGTCCCACTCCCAACTGTCCATAACATATAAGAGGTGGTTTTATTTCCCTCAGATCATACGTAGTGTATAATACTTACAAATTTATTGAAAAATGTATTTTAAACAAAAATGAATTAATAATGTTTTCAACTTGCTGTTTTCAGTTATTTCTATATTTGTTCATATAAACACACCTTGTTCTTAATCAAATACTTTGAGAGACAGAATAGCAGGGGTAGGGGTCTGGGGACCATG
>NW_004444191.1:1643197-1644750 GCF_000243295.1 Trichechus manatus latirostris
AATTACAGGTTAAATAAAAAACCATTGTTCCAGAGGCTCCTTTTTAGATTACTATTGAGTTTACGTTTATAGCCTTCTTCCCACCATTTTATTCTGAAAACCCTCTGAACACAGTTCGCATTCTCCGACATTCAAAGCCGAAGGAATTTGTAAGTGAACGTGGGAATAGTCACCACCCAGATGTCACCGCCAACATGCTGCTGCCGTGGCTCTAGGTCCCCAGGCCGTGCAGACGACCCTTACTGATGGTGGCTGGCATGTTTTTCCAGCATGAATTTCAGAGGCCAGAAATCACCCTTCAGTGTGTTTGCTAAGGGAAATGGCTGTCCTATAGCCCTTCGTGACTCTGCTTTTGTAGGGGATAAAGGCCTTTTGCACTGAAGCCCCCCGGGCCCAGAGTCTCATCTTTGCCATTGTCATTAGCATGTGGCACCTACAGAGCAATGGGACCGTGCCGGCCAGAGGTCCCAGCTGAGCCCCCCCTGGAGGAGGCCACTCTCTCCCTGGCACTTCATGCCCAGGTTGGGAAGGCCACCGCTGACCCGTAACTTGTTTCTGCCAACACATACAACTGGGATTCCTGGGCCGGGAATCAGATTGAGCTCAGTAAGTGAAGCAAGGGCTCCATGTTTATAACAGGGTCCTATGTAAGGAGTTGCAGAGCAGGAGGTTATACAGCGGAAGCAGCTGTGGACAGTATGTAAACAAATGGCCATGGCTCTGTGCCGGTAAAACTTTATGGACCCTGAAGCTTGAATTACATATAATGTTCATGTGTCACAAAATAGTATTCTTTTTCTGATTATTTTCTAATTATTTAAAAAATGTAAAAACCCCATTCTTACCCTTAGGGCTATCCAAAAATAGAGGCTTTATTTGGCCCATGGGATGTAGTTTTCATACTTCTAATTTTATAACATGATGACTTGAGTTCATTTTGATTTAGCTGAGTTGGCTCGTTGTATCATGAAGAAATTGTTTTTCTAGATGGATCCTAGTGGTGTGAATTATTCATACCCTCGGCTTGTGGCACCCTGTCCGCGTTGGTCTCTGCATGACCCCTCTTGTGTGTTTATGTTCTTTTTTTTACTAAATTTCATTTTTGTTGTTTTTGGTAATATACACACCAAAACACACACCAGTTCCACAGTTTTGCATGTACTATTTAGTGACACTGATCATAATCTTCGAGCTGTGCATCCATTCTCACCCTCCTTTTCTGAGTGGTTCCTCCTTCATTAACATAAAGTCACTGCCCCCTAAGTTTCTTCTCTGATCTTTCGAGTTGCTATTGTCAATCTGATCCCCTATAGATAGTCCTTAAAAGAGCATAATGCTCAAGGCAGACCTTTTTACTAGTTAAGCTAAACTGTTGTTCAGTTTTAAGATGACTTCAGGGGGTATTTTTGGTTTAAGCTTTAAAGATTATCTCAGGGCAATAGTTTCTAGGGTTCATCTACCCTCTGTGGCTCCAGAAAGTCTAGATTCCATGAGAATTTGAAGTTCTGTTATGTATTTTCTCTCTTTTGATCAGGATTCTTCTATGAAATCTT
>NW_004444191.1:1645212-1667259 GCF_000243295.1 Trichechus manatus latirostris
GTGCAACCCAACCTTTAATCAGTGTGATTTTTCCATCACCGTTAATCTCCCTTTCCCCCTCCCTCCAGTCCCTAGTAACCACCAATAAACTTTGATCTCTATCCATTTGCCTTTTCTTGTCTTTTTATATAAATGAGGTGATACAATATTTGTCCTTTTGTGATTGACTTATTTCACTCAGCATGTCTTCCAGCTCCATCCACACTGTAGCGTGTATCAAGACTTCATTTCTCCTACTGGCTGAGTAGTATTCCATTGTATAATGCACCACATTTTGTTTATCCATTCATCTGTTGATGGTCATTTACGTTGTTTCTACCTTTTGGCTATTGTGAATAGTGCTGCAGTGAACATTGGTGGACAAGTCTCTTTTTGCGTCTCTGCTTTCAAGTCTTTGGGGCATATACCTAGGAGCGGAATTGCTGGGTCATACTGTAGTTCTATTTTTAGTTTTTTGAGGGACCTCCACACTGTTTTCCACAATGGCTGCGCCATTTTGCGTTCCCACCAGCAATGGATAAGGGTCCCAATTTTCCCACATCCTGGCCAACATTTGTTATTTTCTGTTTTTTGTTTTTTTTTTAAATCTTACCCATCCTAGTGTGAGTGAAATGGTATCTCATTGTGGTTTTGATTTGCATCTCCCTGATGGCTAATGATGTTGAGCATCTTTTCATGTGTTTGGTGGCCATTTGAATGTCCTCTTCGGTGAAATGCCTATTCATTTTATGCCCATTTTGTGATTGGGTTATTTATTTGTCTTTTTGTGGTTAAGTTGTTGAACTTTTATATATATTTTGGTTATTAGGTTCTTGTTGGAGATACGGTTTCTGAAGATATTCTCCCAGTCAGTAGCTTGTCTTTTCACTTTTTGGTAGTCTTTTGATGAACAAAAGTTTTTAATTTTTATGAGGTCCCATTTATTTATTTTGTCTTTTGCTGTTTGTTCTTTTTTTTTTTTATATTAAATAATCTATTGTTGAAAGCTAGGCCTGACAGCGTTGCCCCTGCTTCTTGTTCTAAGAATTTTATGGTTTTAGTTTGCACATTTAGGTCGTTGGTCCATTTTGAACTTGTTTTTCTGTATGGCATGAGGCATGGATCCTGTTTCATTTTTCTGCATGTGGAAATCCAATTTTCCCAACACCATTTATTGAAAAGACTCTTTTTTCCCATCAGATGGTCTTAACACCCTTTTCTAAACTCAGTTGACCATAGATGTGTGGGTTTATTTCTGTATTCTCAATTCTGTCCTATTGATCTGTGTGTCTATTGTTCTACCAGTACCAGGCGGTTTTGATTACTGTAGCTGTACAGTATGTTTTAAAATCAGGAAGTGTGAGTCCTCTTACATTATTCTTCTCTTTCAACATTGTTTTAGTTATTTGAGACCTCTTTCCATTCCATATAAAATTGGAGGTTGGTTTTTCTATTTCTGTAAAGAAGGCTGTTAGAATTTTGATCAGGATTGTGTGGAATCTATAGATCATTTTGTATAGTATTGACATCTTAACAATATTGAACTTTCCAATCCATGAACATGGAACATCTTTCCATTTATTTAACTCTTCTTTAATCTCTTTCAGCAGTATTTTGTAGTTTTCATTGGATAAGTCCTTCACATCTCTGGTTAAATTTATTCCTAGGTATTTTATCCTCATAAATGCTGTTGTAAATAGAATTGTTTCCCTAATTTCCCTTTCAGATTTCTCATTGCTGTTGTGTAGAAACCCAACTGATTTTTGTTTGTTCACCTTGTACCCTGCAAAACAAACAAACAAACAAACAAACAAACCCACTGCCATCGAGTCAGTTCCAACTCATAGTGACTCTATAGGACAGAGTCGAAGTGCTCCATAGGGTTTCCAAGGAGCACCAAGTGGATTCAAACTCCAAGCTTTTGGTTAGCAGCTGTAGCTTTTAACCACTACACCACCAGGGTTTCGCTAATTTCCTCTATTAGCTCTGAAAGTTTTCTGGTGGACTCTTTGGAATTTTCTATATATAGGATCATGTCATCTGCAAATAGAGATAATTGGACTTCTTTTCCAATCTCAATACCTTTTATTTTTCTTGTCTTATTGCTCTGGCTGAGAGAGCTACATTTTAACAAGTGCTACAGGTAACTCCACTGCAGCTCAGGTCTGAGAACGGCTGCCCTAAGATGTGCTAGGCACTGGGTCAAGTGCTGGGGTTAAAAAGTGGTTTTGACATAGTGCTAACCCCTCAGGAGCTTGGAGTCTGAGGAGGAAAGAGAGAAATACTGTCCAGTGGCATCTCTGGGTGGTGCAAACGGTTAGTATGCTCGCTGTTAATCAATAGGTTGAAACATCTGGGTGGCACCTCGGAAGAAAGACCTGGCAATCCGCTTCTGAAAAGTTATCCATTGAAAACTTTATGGAGCACAGTTCTGCTCTGACGTACATGACCCCACAGCAACTGGTTGGTTGGGAGAGAGGAAGCCAGCGTGGGGGGTGTGTTTGGGCCACGAGCTAGGAATCCTGGCCAGAAGGGTGGCCACGGGACCCCAGTGACACAAGGACCTTCTCTGACAGGGAGCCGGGTATTGGGACTAGCAGCCAGACCCTGGGGTGGGGAGGAGGAGGGAGCTCTGCCCCAATTCTCTGCTCCTGGCCGCCAGCTTCCCCCACTGTGCCCCACGGGCCTCCTTGTCCCCCACTCCCTGAGTCACAAACGAGAGCACCACCACCACCACCCCCCGCACCGTCTTGGTGAGCAATGTGTGTGTACTTCAGGTCATTATCTCAGAGCACATTTTTAGAAAACACTAGAGAAATTTGTTCCATTCAGCAGAGAACAGCACGTGTTGGTTGAGGTGCATCTGCTTCTGCTTTCCACAGACAGAAGATTTTGAACGTTTCTAGAGAAAGGGAAAAAAAACGAGTGAATTCAACGGGTTCAGAGCAGTGGCACTGACATCGTCTGCGATTCAACCTCATTACCTCGTAATCAGAAAAAAGACAGTGGCTGTCAAGTGGACCCTGACCCCTGACGCCCCCAACTCATGATGACCCCATGTGTGTCAGACGGTAACCGTGCTCCATGGGGTTCTCATTGACTGGTTTTTTGGAAGTAGATCACCAGGCCTATCTTCTGAGGCCCCTCTGGGTGGACTCGAACCTCTAGCCTTTTGGTTAGCAGCCCAGCTTGTTATCCTTTTGCCCCACCCAGGGACTCCACCACATTGCTCCCATTTTACAGATGAGGAAACTGGGACTCAGAGATAAAGTGGCTTGCTGGAGGCCACCCAGCTAGTGAGCGGTGGGGCTGGGATATGAACCCAGCTGCCTCCAAGACTCTGCCCTTGCTCCTCTGCCTTGAGGTTTACAGATAAAACGCACAGCCTCCAGCTGTTTTCCTTTGCCACGTTCCTGATGGTTCCTGATGGTTGCATTGCCAGGAGCCATCAGCCCAGCCAGTCCAGCTCCCAGGGAATGGTTGCAGCTTCAGGGGTTTGGCCTAATCTGAGAAGGGTGAGATTGAGGGAAGGGGGAGCTTATGGACCTAATGCCCCATCTAGCAGCTTTGCAGCTGTGGGCCAGTTTCCAGCTGCATATCCTTACATAAACTCCCAGGGGCTGGCAGGGTGAGCCTCAGACCACACTTCTCCTCTCTGCATGCACCCCACAGGGCCCTGAAATGGCTGCCTGCTTACATGGGGCGCAGTGCAGAGAAATAGCTGTGAACAAAAGCTGCAGGGCCCACTCTGAGACCAAGAGGACTGTTTACTAATGGTGCCATATCCCCTGCAGTTCCCGGGGGAGCAAACAGTTAATGACATGGCCGCTAACCAAAAGACGGGCAGTTCAAGGCTACCCAGAGGTGCCTTGGAAGAAAGGCCTGGTGATCTACTTCCAAAAACTCAGCCAGTGAAAACCCTGTGGCGCTCAGTTCTCCTCTGACACCCATGGGGCCGACTTGGTAGCAGCTGGTACCATATCCCTTACAACAACGACAGTGGTATTACTGATCACATAAGCCTCACTTGTCTAGAGGTCATGGGCCTAGAAACCTCAAGTTTGCCGAAAACAAATAGGAAATAACGTCAGAAGGTTTCAGAGCCACCAACACTGTGTCACTAAATCCGTGCATTACGCTCACGGGAGGGAGTTTACTCTTCGTTTACACACACCCGGATCCGGCCGTAGCATCTGGATTTCTTTGCTGCTTTTTATTTTATAACAACTTCATCGAGATGTAATTCACACACCATCCAGCTTACCCCTTTAAACTCTACAATTCCGTGGTTCTTCGTATGTTTCCAGAGTTGTACGACCATCACCATAATCAACTTTAAACCGTTTTTGATCACCCCAAAAAGAAACCCTGTTCTTCCCCAAGCCCCCAGCCCTAGCCAACCCTAATCGACTTTGGCCCTGTGGATTTGCCTATTCTGGATATTTCTTTTACATGGGATCAGACAATATGTGGCCTTTTGTGACCGGCGTCTTTCACTTAACATGTTTTTGGGGTTCAGCCATGTTGTAGCCTGAATCAGTACTTCATTCCTTTTTATTGTTGAATGATAGTCCATTGTATGGGTATACCACATTTTGCTTATTCATTCGTTGGTTGATGGACATTTCGGTTCTTTGTATTTTTTGACAATAATAATAATGCTGCTGTGAACATTGGTATACAAGTGTTTTGTGTGGATATATGTTTTCATTTCTCTTGGGTGTACCTAGGAGTCGAATTGCTGGGTCATATGATAATTCTGTGTTTAACCTTTTGAGGAAATGCCAGACTATTTTCCAAAGTGGCTGCACCATTTTGGGATGCCTCCAGCAGGGTATGAGGGTACCCCTCTCTCCGCCTTCTGGCCACCTGGTTTTATTATCTGTCTTTTTTGGTTACAGCCATCCTAGTGGGTGTGAAGTGGGATTTCATTGTGGTTTGGATTTGCGTTTCCCTGGTGACTAGTGATGCTGAGCATCTTTGCGCATGCTCGTTGGCCATCTGTCTGTCTTTTCTGGAGGAATGTCTACTCAAGTTCTTTGCCCATTTTTATATGAATTACTTGTTTTTTTATTACTGAGTTGTAAGAGTTCTTCATATATTCTTGAAACTAGTCCCTCATCAGATGTGTGATTTGCAAATATTTTCGCCCATTCTGTGGGTGGTGGTTCACTTTCTTGGTGGTGTGGTCTCTGGGTTCCTTGTCCATGGAGGGCTTGGAAAGGCAGGCAGGGAGAGAGCTGTGTCAAGGTCCCGACAAAGAGGGACGAAGCAGAGAATCTATAGAAAGCAAATACGTAAGGAGGCCCTCTTGCAGCTCGGGGTGGTCCCCCAAGTTGTGGGTGAGGGTTTGACTGCCTTCTCTTGCACTGCAGTTGAGAAGGATTTGTGCCCCAGAGGACAGGTAGAAATAGGTGTTGAAGCAGTAACTCCAGGACTGCGCATTTGGCCAGCGGTGCGCGTGAGCCTCTGCAGGGCGTGGGCTGGGTGCTGGGCCCTTGGGCTGCAGCCGTGGGACAGGACACGGGGCCTGCTCCCAAAGCTGACAGGAGGATGTGAGGGAGGAGCACATGAACAGGAAGACCACCAGGCCCCCTACCAGAGAAATCCCAGCCACAGAGCAGTGCCCTCAGCTACCCTGTGCCCCGTGAGGAAAGCTGGGCAGGTATCGGTATTTTCATTATACAGCTGAGGAAACTGAGGCCCGGAGGGAGGAAGTGACTTGTCTGTTATCCCCGGTGAGGAAATAATCAGGCTGGAACCCAGACTTACAGCCTCCCAGACCTGTCCTTTTCCTTTTTTTAGTTTCAAATAGAGTTCTGTGTAAGAATCGGTAGCTCCACTTGTGGCTTGCTAAGCCCCTGGTGAAACCGAAGCCATTGCTGTCGAGTCGATTCCTATTCCTAGCAACCCGATAGGACTGAGTAGAACTGCCCCGTAGGGTTTCCAAGGAGCGGCTGGTGGATTCAAATTGCTGACCTTTTGGTTAGCAGCTAAACCTTGGTGGTGCCGTGGTTCAGGGTTTGGCTGCTAACCAAGAGGTCAGCAGTTCAAATCCACCAGGTGCTCCTTGGAAACCCTATGGGGCAGTTCTGCTCTGTCCTGTGGGGTCACTATGAGTTGGAATCAACTCGATGGCAATAGTTTTTTTTTTTTTTGTTTTTTGTTTTTTAAGTCCCTGATGAAATCCCTGGGTGGTGCAAACACTTAATGTGCTCAGCTGCCAACCGAAAGGTTAGGTTTGAGTCCATCCACAGGTGCCTGGGAAGAAAGGCCTGGTGATCTCCTTCTAAAACGTCAGCCATCAAAAACCTTATTTTTGTTAGTTGCTAACGAGTTGATTCTGACTCATGGCGGCCCCATATGTCAGAGTAGAACTGCACCACAGAGTTTTCTTGGCTGTAATATTAACGAAGCAGATCGCCAGGCCTTTTCTTCTGCAGTACCGCTGGATGGGTTCGAACTGCCAACCTTTAGGTTAAACAGCCGAGCATGTAACCGTTTGACTACCCTGCTCTGACACACGGGGGTCACTGTGAGTCGGAGTCACCTTGACGGCAGCTGGTTCTGGGAAGCCCCAGTCCAGGCTGTGGGCATAGCCCAGTTAGCACCAGCGATGGAGCAGCTTGGGAGGGGTGGGGCTCCCTGCACACTGTCCACCTTGTCACCCCTCGGTCTTGACTCACGCGGGCCTCTCTTTCTGGAATGTTCTTTCCTTGTCCTCCCTCATGCCCTTCAAGGCTCAGCTCAGGCCCACCTCCTGCAGGAAGCCTCCAGGTGCACCCCGCCAACAGCCAGTGCTCTCCTCTCGGGAGACCTTGTGTGACTTCTCGCTGTGCCCTTCTGGACGCGAAGCTCTCCAGAGTGGGCGTAGACCTGCCCAGGGGCTGCAAAGGATCGTTCACTGGGGAGCAGGAAGAAAACGTGGAGCCTCTATTTTTATTTCATTTTTATCCTTATCCCTTTAAATTAATATTTGTCTGTATATGATTTGGAGCCCTGGTAGCACAGTGGTTAAGCGATTGGCTGCTAACCAAAAGGTCAGCAGTTCGAATCCACCAGTGGCTCCTTGGAAACAGTTCTACTCTGTCCTATAGGGTCGCTATGAGTTGGAATCGACTCGATGGCAGCGGGTTATATATGATTCATCTGTATGTAAATAGTGCGTGAGTGCCCAAATACACAGCATTTTAAATGTGTATAACATAAAGAAATGCATCAGTAATGGGAATAAAACCAAAACCAAACCCACTGCCGTCGATTTCAACTCCCCAAATTTTATTTTACTGATAGGATAGAATTGAAAATATTTTAAAAGTTTAAAGACAGCTGTGGACCTGAGGACAAGAGCTGTGCCATATTCATCCCTCAGTGTCCAAGGCCAGCCTGAGATGACGGATTTGCTCAGTCACCTCACGGGAGGGGGTGGGAGGCCCCCACCAGCTGCCTGCAGGCTGGCCCTCCTCCATCCAGCTGCTGAGTGTCCCAGCCAGCCTCTGACTCCCCGTGGCCCTGCACCCGGCCCGCATGCCACCCCAAGCCACCCTCCGTGGCCGCGTGGCCTGCCTTGGCCCCTCTGTGTCTGAAGGATGGTCGGCCGCCCGTGCAGAGCAGCCTGTGGGGCCGTCCCCCCCCGTGACTTCTGCTACCAGTGGGCAGGAGAATGGGCAGGCAGGCCTTGGGCCCAACGTGGCTCCCCGCCGAAAGCCCAGGCTGGGTCGCAGCCCCGTCAGGAAGTGGTAGCACATTGGGAGCCTGGGCAGAGACGGGGGCTGGGACCTGTGCCTCGGGCCAGCTCCTGCATGCCAAAAACTCTGAAGTCAGTGCCATTTTGTAGTTGCTGCTGTGGGCAACGTTGAAGGAGGAGGCAGGCAGCCTGAGTGCAGACTGAGGTCTTGGCCCCACTGAGCCTGTGACTTCATCCCTTCCTCCTCCTTACTCCTTCACCCCAAGTCTGTAAACAGAACTGCCAGCGAGCCAGGGCTCCGCCACAGCAGCAGGACACGAGCACCTGTCCTCTTCCCTCCCCACCGGCGCTGGAGGACAGTGAGAACTCTGAGACGTGGTCACTGCCCTTAGGAACGCGATAGGATGGTGTGTTTACACACGCGTGCACACACACACACGTGCACACCCGTCGGAAAACACCACTCGGAGCTCTTACACGTATTACTTCGTTTACCCCTCACGACAGCCCTTAGAGAGAGGTCCTCATTGTAAAGGCGAGGAGACTAAGGCACAGAGAAGTTAAGCAACTTCCCCAAAGTCCCCCAGCTAGTAATGGCAGGTGTGGCTGTGATTTGAACCCACAGCCAGTCCAGAGCCCTCTGGGCTGCCTCCCCCGACCCACGCGGCCGCCCTCCCCTGGCCCACATGGCCGCCTCCCCTGGCCCACATGGCCGCCTCCCCTCTCCACCCCTGGCCCCCGCGGCCGCCTCCCCCGGCCCACGCGGCCGCCTCCCCCGGCCCACGCGGCAGTGTCATGGCAGCAGGACCGCAGAGGAGGCCGCCACTGGGCTGGGAGGCCTCGCAGGGGGACATACCACACCTCGCCTTTTGCTGTGCCAAGGGCTGCGTTTAGGTGGCAAGGAGTCTTCCGAGGTGTTTTATGTGTATTTCCATCCATCCTGAGGCTGAAAGGGAGGCCCCGTTGGAGCCATAAACCTGAGACTTTTAATGATGGCTAGCCGGTCGGGGCTGAGAGGGGCCCAGTCAGAGAGACCACCACCCAGAGGATGCCAGAGGTGCTCCAGCCTCACAGCGCCGTTCCAGGGCAGAGCTGGCACCAACCCCCGGTCCCTGAGTCCCTGCCGCACACCTTCCTCCGCTGCAGAGGCCTCCTCAGCTCCACGAAAATGAGCAACTACTGAGCCAGGTTCTCAAGAGCGAGCCCCCAGTAACCTCTTCCCACCTCGGGATTCTAGCCTGGCCAAGCACAGATAGCACTCGAAATCCGGCTCCGGCCGCCTTTTTCCCCTTTTGGCTGGTTCGGTTTATTTCTGAAGCTGTAAACACCATTTGGGGTTCTTCAAGGACCATCAAATGCCGTGTCTGCCATGAAGCCCGCCTGGCTTCCCCCTCAGAAACAGTGTCTGCCCCTGTCCTGGGCCCCGTCCCTTGCTGCTCTGTGTTTGTTGAGTCACTGGCAGACTTATCCACCTCTCCTGCCCACTAGATTGTACAGCATCCTGGAGAAGGGACTGTGTCCACTTATCTTTACACTCTGTAGCTTACTCAGGAGATGGGAGGGAGAGAGGAGAGGCTTCTTTCCAACAGGGATCTACTTGGGATCTTCCAAATTGCTAGCAAATGTGGAAAAGACAATCCAGGGGCCTCAGTGGAGGGAGGTTAGTCTCCCTGCCCGTAAGGGTAAAACTTACCCCAGGTCTGGGCCTCCAGGTGGTGGGGCAGTGGCTGGGAAAGGCCTGCTGTATTTCACAGCCTCGACTGACCCCACAGGGAGCCTTGATCCTCAGGCTCCAACCACAGGGGTCGCTGGGTCCCTGGGGAGGGATCTACGTTCACCCTGGCCAGATCACCAATTCCAGCCTGGGGAGCCCAGAGGTCACCTGCAGAGGCCTTCTCCCGATTCTCCTCTTGACCTGCCCCCAGGCCCCGTGCTGGCAGGGTCTTCTGCATACCTTCCTCAGCCTCGCCCCTGCCCCTGCTGGCCCCCACTGAGTAGCGCTCACCGAGCGCCTGTTTTGTGCTGAGCACCGTTCCACATGTTTTACGACATCAGCTCATTTACTCCGTAGCAAGCCCATTTCAGAGCTGGGGACGGACAGGCCAGAGGTCACGCAGCTTAGCGAGTGGCAGCGTCAGGATTGGACCCGGCAGCCTGGTCCCAGGACAGCGTTAGGAAGGGTGCCCAGTGTAGCCCGTCCCTGTATGGATACACGGCTCCCAGCCTGCACTCGGGGTGGGTCAGGAGGCCACCTGGAACCCCAGAGGGTAGCTCATGACGACCCAGGGGAGATGCAGAACCAAGCAGAAGATGGCCTCTTCCCTTGTTGGGGGAGGCGCTCTCCGGGCACAAGCAGGTCGCGGGTCCTGGCTGGCGTCTGACTGCAGATGTGGCCTCCCTGACAGTGGACTCTGCGGTCCCCACAGGAATGGGCCACAGCAGTCCAGCTCGGCCAGTCTCTGGAGTCCTGTGAGACAGACAGGGAGGTGCTTCGAAACCACTTTAAAGACAAGCAGGAGGTTAAGGGGATTGCCTGCACTGTGTGGGGTGGGACAGAAACGTACTGTGGACGTGTTATCAGGAGGGACCAGTCCCTGGAGAAGGACATCATGCTTCATAAAGTAGAGGGTCAGCGACAAAGAAGAAGACCCTCAACGAAATGGATTGACACAGTGGCTGCAACAGTGGGCTCAAGCATAACAGCGATTGTGAGCATGGCACAGGACCGGGCAGTGTTGTACGTACGGTCACTGTGCGTCGGAGCCAACTCGACGGTGCCTGAGAACAACAAAAGCACAGGTGCAGAGGCAGAAAGGCCTGTGTTCCGTGCTTGCCTTTCCTCACTTCCCGTCTGTGCCGCCTTCAGCACGTTAACTCTCTGAGCCTCAGTCTCCTTGTCATTAAATTGGGTATAATAATAGTACCTGCTTCCCAGGCTTATTGTGAGGGTTAGATGACACTCACTGGTGCGAAGGGCTCAGAGCAGCATCTGGCACTCAGTGTTGTTAGCTGCTGTCACTTGGCCCTCAACTCATGGCGTCCCCGTGCACAGCAGAACAAAATGCCGCCTGGTCCTGCGCCATCCCCATGATAGGTGGTGGATGAGACCGTTATGACCCATAGGGTTTTCCTTGGCCGACTTTTAGAAGTAGATCACTGTGCCTGACTTCCTAGTCTGGAGCCTCCACTGACAGGTGGTGGCTGTACATGAGGTGCCTTGGCCGGGAACTGAACCCCGGTCTCCCACGTGGAAGGCCAGAATTCTGCCGCGGAACCACCCCTGCCTCAGCACCCCATCCATTGGAGCTGCTGCTGCCTTGTAAAATGTCAGCGTTTTTAAACACCCTTTGAGATTGCATGATTGTTGTCTCCGAGCACAGATCATGAGCTCCATTTTACAGAGGTGGACTCTGAGGCCCCAACAGGCATGCTGACTTGTCCAGGGACAAACATCTGGTTTGTGGCACAGCCATGGCGGTGGCCTCCTGGTCTTCTCCTGCCCTCTGCATTAGAGTGTACCCCCCACACATCACCCCGTGTTGAGAACGTCTGGAGGACAGCCGTGGAAGGCGGGAGAGGCAGACCCCGCGCATGCTGCGCTGGTTGGGGACGGCGGTCCTTAACCCCTCTGTGCTCAGGACCCCTGGGGACCCATAGGTTGGTGAGGCCTGTGGACTTGTGCTCAGAACGACGCTCTTAAATGCATCACACAAAATGACTCAGGGCACAAAGGAGACCAATGATGTTGAAACACAGTTACTATGTTTTAAAAGATGTGCTGTAGTGATAATGTGTGTTCATGAAATAACAAAATCTGGTGGCAAGTCTAATATCAACCATAACTTTAAATTAGGAATGAGTTTAAATAATATTTGGAGAACTCTTTCACAATTACATTTGCGGTATGACATGATCATCGGTGACGCACTCACAGCTCCTGCCGATAGTATCTTATTTGTTGCTCACCGTCATACCTGAAGGAAACAGCAAATTTCACTTAAAGAGTGATGGAATTAAAATATATTTTTTCCCATCCAAGTTGACTGCAGACACCTGCCCCAAGTCCAGAGTGCTCTCTGTGCCCACTCAGGCCTAGGACTTAGCAACGGAGACTCCAGGGCACCCAGCCCATCCCGGTCCCCTGTTCACTGGGACAGTTCACCCCAGCTCTCCCCACAGAAAGTTGGATGCAGCATTTCAGTTCATTCAGTCATTCAACAAACATGGAGCGCCAGCTCTGTGCCAGGCCCCGTGCCAAACAGCGAGGTTCGGAGTCCAGTGAGATGAGGCCCTTGCCTTCAAGACGCTCATCTGCTTAAGGGAGAGAGGCCGAGGTACCATTCTGAAATGCAGGCTGTCAACATGAACAAGAGCCTGTCTGTCCTTCCTGCTAATCAAAGAATGCAAATTATAATAACCTTGCCTCTGTAGTCGGCCCTTTATATTATATTAACAAAAACCAAACCTGTTTCTGTCGAGTCGATTCTGACCCATTGCGACCCTGTGTGTTACAGAGTAGAACTGCTCATAGGGTTATCTTGGCTGTAATCTTTATGGGAGCAGATCACCAGGGCTTTCTTCGGTGGTGCCTCTGGGAGGGTTCACACCGCCAACCTTTAGGTTAGTAGTCAAGTGCAAATCCCTTGTGCCACCCAGGGACCATTTATATTGCGTATCTATTTTTAATGTTATGATAATACCAGGGAAGGTCAGGTTGGGGATTAGTGATCACCCCTGGCTGGCACCCCTGTCCATCACAGAATCCTTTGGAAAGCAGTATGGCCCTGCATAGCATTGGTCAGGGAAATGTCACACCCTTTTCCTAGTGTTCTCACTCCTGGGGATTCACCTTGAGGAAGTAACTCAGCAGGAAGGACGAGGGTGGAAGGCAGAGACAGGTCCTTCTCCCTCTTCCTCCTGAGTCTGTGCGCCCTGCTCAGTCTGTCCCTCTGGGCTGGCCATGGTAGGCATACAGCGAATGCCTGTGGGGTGAATATCTGACCATAATTAAAATGGACAAGAGGAGGGAGCGCGGGAGGGGATCTGGAGCCCTCCACTGACCAGGTTCCTGCCTTCTTCTCCAGCTACTGTGATGTCAGGAGACATGGACAAGCCGCTGATCAGCCACCACCTGCCGGACAGCAACAGCGGCCTGACTGAAGCGCCCCCGGAGGCCCCCAGAGTGGGCATCCTGGGCAGCGGGGACTTTGCCCGCTCCCTGGCCACACGCCTAGTGGCCTCCGGCTTCAGCGTGGTGGTGGGGAGCCGCAACCCCAAACGCACGGCCGGGCTGTTCCCCTCCACAGTCCACGTGACTTTCCAGGCGGAGGCGGTGAGCTCCGCTGAGATCATCTTCGTGGCTGTGTTCCGGGAGTATTACTCCTCGCTGTGCGTTCTCAGCGACCAGTTAGCTGGCAAGATCCTGGTGGACGTGAGCAACCCCACAGAGCAGGAGCACCGGCAGCACCAGCAGTCCAACGCCGAGTACCTGGCCTCCCTCTTCCCCACCTGCACGGTCGTCAAGGCCTTCAATGTCATCTCCGCCTGGACCCTGCAGGCCGGCCCGAGGGATGGGAACAGGCAGGTAGGTTCTGGGGAATGAGAACCATCATTACAATAAATATAAACGGCTAATTTTCCCTGCCTTCAGTGCCTGGCTCCTTGTGTTCTTATCACAACACTGCCTGGCTCCATCTTAAAAAGGAGAGAATGAAGGCTCAGAGATGTCAGTGACCTTACTCAGAGTCCCACAACAGGTGAGTCAGGACCTGAACCCAGTTCATAGGAATCTGAAATCCATGCTGTTTCTCCTGTGATAACTGGGTGCCCTCAGGGGCAAGGAGGAAAAGGTTGGTGGCTTTCTTGTTGCCATTTGGACTCAAGGAGAGGGATTTTGCTTTTAGAATTGGACTCAAAAAGAAGAAAGTGACACCCTTGGGTACAAGGCCCAAAGGGAGGCAAGTGTGTCCCAGTCTGTCTCATTTATTCCAAGGGCTTCCAGGAACCAAGTGGATTTCTGAGAACAGTCAGCAGAAGGTTTTCCTGGGGGTGGAGGTGGCTGCCCAGGATCTCCCCAGAACAGCCAGGGCCATGTGGATTTCTTGGCAGGAGAAACTCTTACCAAGACAGGGTAGTTTTTAATGCCAAGAGGCCACCTGCATTTTGCTGGAGGAAGACTGCCAGACCCCACACATCTGTAAGAACTTCCACCAAGGAGTCAAGCCCAGGTGCCCTCCTCTCTGCCCAGCTCTGTGCCAGGCTCTGTTGGAAGGTCCAGGAAGCCCAGCCACCCCTGCATGCAGGAAGTGTCACGGGACAGCTGTGTGTGGACAGGCCAGGGAGCGGTGGGCAATGCGTTGGTGACAGGGCCTGGAGGGAACAGGGTGAGTGGGCTGGCTAGAGAAGACTTTGTGGTGGCCTTGAGCTGGGCCCACCTGATGTGGAGAGGCACAGGGAGGAGGGAAGGCATCCCAGGCTGAGGGGACAACCTGGCAAAGGCACAGATGTAAGAAATGAGGCTCCCAGACCTCAGTTTCCTCATCTGAAAAATGGGGGTAATAGTACATACCTGGCAGGAGTGCTGTGAGCCTGAGGGGTTGTGTATGTGAAGCCTGGCACATAGTAGGTGCTCAAGTTAATTTTGGCAGGCCAGGAATGACTACAGTAGCATCAATAAGGTCAGCGTTCAAAGATCTGAGGACACCGGTGATCCTGCAGTGGGCTACGGGGCTGGGAGGGCAGACTGGGCCCGAGGACACCGGTCAGCCTGCAGTGGGCTACGGGGCTGGGAAGGCAGGCTGGGCCCGAGGACACCAGTCAGCTTGTAGTGGGCTACGGGGCTGGGAAGGCAGACTGGGCCCGAGGACACCAGTCAGCCTGCAGTGGGCTATGGGGCTGGGAAGGCTGGCTGGGCCCGAGGACAGTGGTCAGCCTGCAGTGGGCTGTGGGCCTGGGAAAGCAGGCTGGGCCCGAGGACACTGGTCAGCCTACCATGGGCTACGGGGCTGGGAAAGCAGACTGGGCCCGCTCGTGGAGGGCCTTGCGTGTGGGCTCAGGGCCCTAGGGGGCCGAGGACATTGCCGAAGGGGACCCATCTGGACTGAGGGGTGGAGCTGCAGCCCCAGCTGCACATTCTGGGCCATGTGCAAACCCTGTTGCTGGCCCTGACTGTCCCTTAACGGTCGTAGACTCATTTGGAAAGGACAGTGGTGATGGCTGCTCGTGATGAACGTAATGAAAGTCACTGCACTGAACGTGTAAAAAATGGTACATGGGCAACCGTTTTGTTACGTATATTTTTACCACAATAAAAATAAAAAGCCCGACTGCTGAGCGACCCCCAGGACGGGCCCTAGTCCCGACGCACCTGTGCCAAGGGCCCCCCGTGGGCTCCGCTTCCAGGGGCGCTTTGCGTGCGGCAGTTGATGTCCATCAGCCCTGATGGCTCTCCTTGAGCAGTGGGCAGTTCTGGGCGTGCTGGGCACGGGCTGGGCGGCCACCGGGGCTCATCCTCATGGCCTGACCCCTGGCCGGGCAGTCAGAGTTGCCGTCACCTCCCAACTCCCCTGCCCCTCGGGGCCTCGCGCAGTGCCCTCAGCCGTGGACGAGATGTGGCCTGTGACCCCGTCTGATGGACATCCCGTCCCTGTCCCCACAGGTGCCCATCTGCAGTAATCAGCTGGAAGCCAAGCGCACCGTCTCGGAGCTGGTGCTCGCCATGGGCTTCTCGCCGGTGGACATGGGGTCCCTGGTGTCTGCGCGGGAGGTGGAGGCCATGCCGCTGCGCCTCCTGCCTGGCTGGAAGGTCCCCACCCTGCTGGCCCTGGGGCTCTTCATCTGCTTCTACATCTACAACTTCGTGCGGGACGTCCTGCAGCCCTACGTGCAGGAGGGCAAGAGCAAGTTCTACAAGCTCCCGGTGTCCGTGGTCAACACCACGCTGCCCTGCGTGGCCTACGTGCTGCTGTCGCTGGTGTACCTGCCCGGCGTGCTGGCGGCCGCCCTGCAGCTGTGGCGCGGCACCAAGTACCTGCGCTTCCCCGACTGGCTGGACCACTGGCTGCAGCACCGCAAGCAGATCGGCCTGCTGAGCTTCTTCTGCGCAGCGCTGCACGCGCTCTACAGCTTCTGCCTGCCGCTGCGCCGCGCCTACCGCTACGACCTGGTCAACCTGGCGGTCGAGCAGGTAGCCCGCGGGCGCCCCCTCCCGTCAGCACGTGCACCGGCTCTGCACTGGGTGCCCATAGGTCCGCGGCTCCATGGCTGCGTGCCGGCTCTGTTCTGATTGGTCAGGGCCCGGGTCAGTGGACAAATCAGGCACGAGGCCCCGCCCCCGCGGGCCCAGCCTACTGGGGGAGACTTTGAATAAGAGAAAGGAAGCCCCTTACCGAGGGTATTTAGAGAGCGGCAGCGGGAAGGGTGCAGCCCTAAGGGATGGCACAGCGAGGCCTTGCTAAGTAAGTGATATCCGAGCAAAGACGCAAAGGAAGGGAGACTGGGCCCTGTGGCCAGCAGGGGGAGGAGTGTTACATGCCAGAGCAGCGGCAGGTGCAAAGGCCCTGGGGTAGGGGTGTGCCTGGCGTCTGAGGACCAGCAGAGAGGCCCGTGTGGCTGGAGCAGAGTGAGCAGGGGCGTGGGGTAGGGTGGGCAGGAGACGAAGCCTAAGGAGTGGAGAACAAATCAGGGAGGGCCTTGAAGGCTTTGCCTCTGAGGGACACCGGGAGCCGAGAATGGGTTTTCGGTAGGAGAATGGCGATCTGACCTGTAACCCGGTCCCTCTGGCTGCCGGGTTGAAGATAGACAAACCGAAAAACCAAACCCATTACTGTGAGTCGATTCCAACTCGTAGCAACCCTTTAGGACAGAGTAGAACTGCCCCATAGGGTTTCCAAGGAGCATCTGGTGGATTCGAACTGCTGGTCTTTTGGTTAGCAGCCGAGCTCTTAACTACTACGCCACCAGGGCCCCGAGGACAGATGAGGGAGTCAAAAGCCAAAGCAGGCAGACCAGCTGGGAGGCTGTTCCTGCATCCAGATGACACGGTGGAGGCCTGGAGTGGGCTGGGGGCGGCCAAGGGGCAGGAAGGCGTGGAAGGAGTAAACCGAGGCAGGCGTGCACGGGATTGCCAGTGTCACGGGGCGGGAGAGGGGAGTGGTCGAGGATGACTCTGGGGCTTTGGCCTCAGCACCTGGGAAGATGTTGCCTTCCGCTGAGATGGGGGAGGCTGCAGGAGTGAGGTTTTCTTAGGGGAGGGGATTAATCACTCATTTAGAAAACCGACATGGTATTCCTTTGCCAGCAGGGCTCCTGGGGTGGGGCGGGCCCTGAGGCGAGCGGGTGGGAGCAGAGATGGCATGGCCGCCACCTGCACCCACAGACACAGGCCTCTGATGCTCCACCCTAGTGTTACAAGCCCACAGGGCCTGCTTCTTCGTCCTCAAACTGAGGTCCGCAAGAACCCCTGCCTGTCTTGGTTTCCCCAGACCTAAGAATTCCATCTCCAGCTCCTAGCCCTGGGCTGATGCAGGCGTGGTTCCCATTCCTGGACACTAGTCAGCCGGCAGCCTTTAGCCAGGTACCAATGAGATGCTTCTCATCCAGCCCTCCTTCCACCCTGGTGGCCTGTAGTTCCAGGTCCTGCTTGGGATGTAGGGAGCCCTGGGGAGCTGGGCCATCCCCAGAGGCCATCCCTGTGGAGGTCAGCCACCCCTCGGAGAAGGACAGGGAGGGGAGGCCAGGCCACTGCCTGGGAACCACGGGCCTCAGCCCTGCTTGCTTCTCAGTGACAGCTTCTCAGAGGCCCTAGTCCTCCCCCATCCATGGACACTCGGCATCATTGCATCTGTGGGCTGAGACATCCTAAGACGAAAGAAGAGCCCCAGACTTCAGGCAGAGAAGCAAGACACCAGCTAGAAATGAGAGCAAGGAAGAAATAATCGTCTCCAACCCTTATAAAGAGTTTGCTGTGCTCCACACACTTTTCTAACAGTGTCACGCAGCCAGTGCATTCCCTAAACCCCCATCTCAGCCCTCTAAGCAGCTACTGTCCAGTCTTCTTCTGCCAGATGAGAAAGTGGGCACAGAGAGCTTAGGACTTGACCAAAGTCACACAGCCAGTCAGTGGCAGAGCTGGGATTCAGGTCCAGCTGATGGGCTCCATCCAGATCCATGCTCATATCCGTAAAACAGATCCCCGTCAACAGCTGAGTAAATTATCCCACCCCTCAAGTTATTCATTCACTCACTCACCGCACACCTACAGACTTGGCCCTGGCCTCAGCTGGCACAGGGTGGCGTGGAGGCCAGACCGGGAGTCTTGCCCTTGGCATTACTGAGTGAACGGAAAGACCTTGACCTTGAGCAGATCCCGGCCCTGCTTTTGTCCTCAGGCCCTGATGTGTGGCTCAAGGTCTGTCCTGGTGCTAATGCTTTTGGTGCTCTTTGATGAGATTTTCTTACCCATTTCTACAGAACCAGCCCGCTCAGCAGGAGGCTCTGTGGCTTCCCAGGAAATGTTGGGAGCGGGGTTTGCTGCACAGTATGGGGCAGGTCTGGGTGGCTCGGCCCGAGTCCCAGGTGTGGAAGCCCCTCTCCACTGGCAGCTAGGGTGAGCAGAAGGCTACATCCCCCTCCCTCCCAGAGAACAAAGCAAACCACTGCTCCCTCCCCCGCACCCAGCCTCCTGCTGCCTGCCTCTAAATCCTCTGCCCTCCTGGGTATTACGTTAACCCAATTTTGCCATGGTGTAAATACCAGGGCACAGAGGGGTGCAGATACGCTAATTCTCCCGGAGTTCCAAAGCCTTTTAGAGATGCAGGCCCTAGTGGGTTGCCGTGCAAAACCGTCCCTCCCGCAGGGCTGGATCACTCGCTGGAGACACCAAAGTCCTGTCACGCACAGAGGCTTAAACTTGTTCTGCAGAGTTCCAGGGGAAGAACCAGGGCTGGCGTGTGTGTGACAGGGTGGGGGGCGGTTAGAGACAGGTGGGCGCTTAACCCAGAGCAGCCTGGAAGTGGTGAGCCCAAGCCTGGAGGTGTTCACGCAGATGCTGGATAACTGCTTGCAGCCACATATCTGCAGGTCAGCACGCCCTTGGGTTCTGAGACCTTGGGCATCTGAGGCTGTTCTATGCCCAGGCCCATAACAGTGTCCCCTCCAGCAGTTCCTGTCTGATGAGCAGCTTTCCCAGCCTGCTCTTGGCTGCCTCACCACATGGCCCTCTCCCTGGCCACTCACCTGGGCCTTTTGGGTGAACAGAGCCTGTTAGCCTGGACACAGGAAGTCCTTTTCCAAGAGTTTTCTCAGGCCCACTGAGCCCCCAGATTGGAGGGAGAACTGTATCCCCCCGCTGAAGAGAACACCCCTGAGGCCATGTTCACAAGCAGTATTGTTGCCAACAAGAACCAATATTTAGGTAGCACTTTCTGATTTGCTTGTGTGCTTCCCTAGAAATACATTTCAAGGTCAAAATCAAAGACAAGGTTTAACCCACACACTGTCTCCCTCTCCCCTAACCCAAATCTGATCTGCGCACAGCTGCCAGAGAGAACTGTCTGAAGCTGGCATCTGTAATGATGTAATTCGGCAGTTACATAATGATGTAGTCATTTTCCATTTTGTGATCTGATGTGGTCATCCTCCATTTTCACATAATGCCGATTTTCACATAACGGCTTGGTCTTTGGAACCTAACCGTGTCGGTGGGTGAGGAGTGGGTGTACAGAAGATGACAGTTGAGTGGGGGGAAAGAGACAGGCACACCCTCCCCGTCCTCAGGATGAAAGAGCCTTCACAATACAGCCACACTCTCCCCAGCTGCATCTCCCCTGTGCCTCCTGTGACCCATCACATTTGGGTTGCATACTGTCCCCTGAACTGGTGGAGCTCTCTATCCAGGCTGTCCTCGGCCTGCAATACTCACCCTGGGACATCCTGACAGCCTGGAAAACTCCTATTTCTCCTTCAAAACCCTGCCTCTGTTAAGCTTCCCCTGCCTGTGTTCCTCTTTCCCCCACTCACCTCTGTCATCTTCTGTACACCCACTCCTCTCTCATCGACACGGTTAGGTTCCAAAGACCATGTTGTTATATGAAAACTGGCATTATGTGAAAATGGAGGATGACCACATCAGATCACAAAATGGAGGATGACTACATCATTACATAACTGCCAGACCACTAAGAATCATGGCCTAGCCAAGTTTGCATGTAACCTTAACCATCACAGCCAGCATTACTCTTGCCCAGCACCTTGGCGTTTGTTACCGCCAGATGTACGTTATTAATGCACAAATAGTCGGATAGTGGATTTTTTTACTGTTGTCGTAAATGCAAAATGTCGGCTAACGAGATAGTCAGTGAGGAGTAGGTGTATTTTGTACACACTTCTATCATTTTTCTTGCACATCAATTCACAGTCACTTATTTGCAAGTCTCTATCCCACGCCACGTTCCGTGATGGCAGGGACTGGGTTTTGCACATCTTGAGGCCCCTGGTCCCCAACACAGATTTTCAGTGCATGGCTGTTGCGTGACTGGTAATGAAATTCGCCCCCATGAAGCCAACCCCAGGCACCTCTTAGGAGGGGCACTGAACCTGCTCAGAGCTGACTGTCACTCGGGGGGTAAGAACCAGTCCAACTACTCCACCCCATGCCCAGCTGCTTCTAAGAACAACATCTGCAGCCATTTATTAAGCACCTACTGTGTGCCAGTCAGGAGGCCTGGTGGTGCCATGGTTAAAACACTCAGCTGCTAACCAAAAGGGCAGCAGTTTGAACCTACCAGCCGTTCCACGGGAGAAAGATGTGGCAGTCTGCTTCCGTAAAGATTACAGCCTTGGAAACCCTGTGGGGCAGTTCTGCTCTGTCCTGTAGGGTCGCTATGAGTCGGAATCGACTCGACGGCAGTGGGTTTGGAGTGGCAGTCACCCGCTGCTCGTTTTATGAACATCACCCTTTTATCCTTGTGATAACAGCAAGAGAGAGACAGTTATGTGTTGGCCGGGGAAGGGGCTGCCAAGGTCTCATGACTGTCCCCCAGTGGTAGAATCAGCATCAGAACCCAGGCCCCTGGGGCTGCAAAGCTGTTTCCTCCACCACCGCAGGCTGCCCCTTCCACATCCTGCCTCCGCAGTTCCCTGGGTCTGGCAGGCAGTTGGTACTGCCCTCTTCCTAACCACAGCCTGCAAGGGGGCAGGGTGAGGGGCTGATGCTAGTCCTCCTGCCCCCGTCCTTCCGCATCTAGCCTGTAACCTAAAGAGAAAGGAAATCCACACAAGAACGTGCCCTCTACCTCTCACTGATGACCACTCGTCCGTCCCAAGGCGGCCAGTCTTGTTAGCGCCACCCTAGAGGAGTGGATGACTGTGTCATCTAGATTCCCGTTAACGGCACCACAGGGCTGAGCCAGCACTGCTGTCCCGCACCAGTAAAAACCAGTTGCATTGAGTCAACTCTGACTCCTGGCCACCCCATGGGTGCCAGAGTAGAACTGTGCTCCCTAGGGTTTTCAGTGGCTGAGTTTTCAGAAGTAGATCACCAGGCCTTTCTTCTGAGGTACCTCTGGGTGGACTCGAACCTCCAACCTTTTGGTTAGCAGCCGAGCGTTGTCCAGGAAGACTCTCACAGAAGGTGGCCAGGCCCCACATCCTCGTGCAAGTCCCTCACCTTCCAGTGCCCCTTGCCCACCTCACTGCACCCCGTCCCAGCCTCCCTCCGGAGGGGAGGTATTAGAGGAAAAACACAAGACACTCTGCAAGCAAACGTGGTGTATCTGTGTAATCATCCGAACTCTGACTTGTGACGTTAACTGCCTGGTTACCAAAATACAGAAAGGAGTGACTGATGAAACATATTTGGAGAACAACCAGCTCGCCTCAAGGAGACGGCTTATTTTGCAACAGTGTGAGTCAGAATTCTCTGGGCACAGCTCGGGGGAACCCTCTCCACCCTCTGCAGAGGACTACCAGCTGCACACCGTTCTGGTACACAAGGAAGACCGGAGGAGTTTAGACGTGACCTCGCCCACCTCTCCTGGGTGGAGAAGCTGAAGCTCCAGAGACGGAGTTGCCCGGAGTCACATGTCACAAGTGGTCAGGACGAGAAGCTGGGTCCCCTGACTTCTGGTCCTTTTGTGGCTTAAGGAAAGAGCACCAGCCCACCCGAAAATAGAACAGAGCTGATCTTTTTCTCCAAACTGCAGGAATAGTACCCAAGGGATGGCATTTTCTCAGTTTCTTTCAATCTTCTTTCATGAACTTTTTTTTTTTTAATTTTTTTTATTGTTGTAGTTTAAATGAATTTTTAGTCTCTCATACAAAAATTTATACATACATTGTTATGTGACCTTAATTGCTCTCCCCACACTGTGACAGCACACTCC
>NW_004444191.1:1673140-1686260 GCF_000243295.1 Trichechus manatus latirostris
TTATCTTCAGTCTCACTAATTCTGACTTCTACTGCCTCAATTCTGCTCCTGTGACTTTCTACTGAGTTGTCTAATTCTGAAAGTTTATTGTTAATCTTCTGGATTTTTGATTGCTGTCTTTCTATGATTCTCGAAGCCTATTAAATTTGTCATTATGCTCTTGAATAACTTTTTAAGTTCTGCTACTGCTTTGTCTGTGTCTTTGGCATTCTCTGTGTTTTGACAAATTTCCTTTCTAATTTCTTGAGGAGTTCTGTATATTAATCTTTTGTATTCTGCCTCTAGTAATACCAAGAAATTCTCTTCCTCCAGGAAATTTATTGATTCTTTATTTTGGGAGCTTGCTGAAGCCATTATGGACTGCCTTTTAATGTGATTTGATATTGACTGTTGTCTCTGAGCCATCAATAAGTTAGTATAATTTTATTTTATATTTGTTTAGTGTGTCCCAGCTTCTTGTTTTGTTTTGATATGCCCAAAAAGGCTGCTCGTGTGCGCTAGTTTGATTATTGGCACCTTTGAAGCTCTAACGTCCTGTCACCAGGTAGTTAGGTCTGTAACTAAGTATGTGTGCCCAGGAGTCCGTTAAATTTTCCTATATAGATTCAGCTCAGGTATCCAGGCAGTCGGTCACCAAGTGTGTGGTGCAGGGTCCCACCTACAGTCTTAGAGAAACATGAGTGATTGGTGTAGGCACAGGTATCTGGCTGCAGTAGGGGGTCACGCCCTGAGCAAGGTGGGCTGACGGCTGCCCCTGAGTGTCTGAAAGGAAAGCATATCCCTGTTCCCTAGAACAAGTAGGTAGGTGAGTTTTGCAGCTGGACTGTGAGCACCCTACTCTGTTGGCTGTAAGGACTGGGGGGCACCACTTATTCTTGGACTCCTGTAGCAAGTGGCTAGGTGCCGTGGGTGGAGCCCGCAGTCCTCAAGCCCCTGATGTGGACAGGTAAGGCACCTGGTTAAAGGGCAGAGCAATGTCAAGTGTCACAAATCTGCCACTTCACATCTGAAACAGCTGACGTTAGACTTGTGGTGTTTACCCTGTTGTACTGTGGTAGTGAGGGCTTACACTGTTGAGGCGGGTCCACACAAGTCTATACACGGGTAGAAGGCAGTCAAAGTCTGCGGACCCCTTATGCCTGTGCCTAGGCAAGGGAGCTGTGCCAACCCTGAGTTCCTGGCTTAGGGGAGCTGGTAGCTTATTTTTTCCCTGTTTGTTAATTTGTTCCCTCTCCAAGGCCAGGAGAATGGGTCAGGGCACCTTATGGGATCTACTTCTGGCCCAGGGGACTCATAAATAGCTGAAGCTGGCCAGACCCGGTGCAGAGCGGGGAGGGAGAAGGTAAATGGGACAGTGGTATTTCCCAAAGGGTTTTTTTTTTTTTAAATCCCCGCTAAAGGCCACATGCATGTATTTATCTTTAGCCACTTGGGTGCTGCTTTTCACTGGTTCAGAGTGTCCAAGCAGAATCTCTGCTGCCAGATCTCTCTCGATGTGGAAACTGCCTCCCGAGTGAGCAAGCAGAGCTGTGTGCCCACCTCTCTGCACAACTGGAGCCGATCTGGGTGAAGGGCTGCGGCTCCCGCTGGGTCAGGTCAGGCAACTCCTTGCTGCTTCCGAACCGCCTCTCTCTCTCCCGCCACTCAGTCTGATTCCTCAACTTTGCCTTGTTCAGGGCTCCTATATATTCATATACAATTAAATCACTTGTTTTTTCAAGTTTTTGTTGTAAGAGGGACATAGGAAGCCATCTGACTACTCCACCATCTTGGCCCCGCCTCTGTCATAAACTTTTAAACAATTATTGCTCAGCCCACTGGATTCATTTTTACTATTATATCTGGTAACTGGGCTTCTGTTATTCTTTTCCTGCTGGAAACTGGGATGAGTCATTTTGTTTTCTAACGATCGACCTGCTGCCTCAAGCATAACCATGTCTTCTGATGGAAACTCTGGGCCTCATTTGGCTGCTGGAATAAAGGGCTCGTGTTTCAGGGTGTTTCTCAGAGAACACCTTGGCTTCTGGGAAGTCTGCTGTCCGGTCTGGTTGGCAAATGATGCTGTAATGGAAAGGTCTGGATGAAGGTTCTTCCCTGTGCGTGCGCTGTGTGAGTGTGTGATGCCAAGCCTGTGGGAGCTCAGCAGCAGGGACACTGTGGTGGGGGTGGGGAGGTAGTAAGGGGTTTGCAAGGCTCCCTGATTTGTGTGTTCCTGGAGCTTGGTGGGAGCCCAGTATAGTGCAAACATTTAACCTGTTCTGCTGCTATCCCAGAGGCTGGCGGTTCAAGCCCACCAAGAGGCACCTCGGAAAAAAGTCATGGCAATCTACTTCTGAAAAATCAGCCATTTAAAACCCTACAGGGAGCTCAGAGAATAAAATAACTAGGAATAAATTTAACCAGGGATGTGAAACACTTAAACAACGAAAATTATAAAACACTGCTGAAAGAGATTAAAGAAGACTTAAATGAATGGAAGATGTTCCATGTTCATGGATTGAAAGACTTAATATTGTTAAGATGGCAATACTACCCAAAGTGATCTAAATATTCAGTGTAATCCTGATCAAAATTCCAGCAGCCTTCTGAACAGAAATGGAAACACCAATCCTCAACTTTATATGGAATGGCAAGAGGCCTCAAACAGCTAAAGCAAAGAGAAAGAGCAAAGTAGGAGGACTCACACTTTCTGATTTTAAAACATATTACACTGCTACAGTAATCAAAACAGCCTGGTACTGGTATAACAATAGACACTTAGACCAATGGAATAGAATTAAAGAGTCCAGAAATAAACCCACATATTTATGGTCAACTGATTTTTGACAAGGGTGCTAAGTCCATTCAATGGGGGAAAAAAGAGTCTCTTCAATAAATGGCGCTGGGAGAATTGGATTTCCACATGCAGAAAAATGAAACAGGATCCATGCCTCACACCATACACAAAAACAAATCCAAAATGGATTAAAGACCTAAATGTGAAAACTAAAACCATAAAATTCTTAGAAAAAAAAATGCAGGGGCAGTGCTGTTGGGCCTAGATTTTAGCAGTGGATTATCTAATATAATAACAAAAGCACAAACAGCAAAAGACAAAATAAATAAATGGGACCTCATAAAAATTAAAACTTTTGTTCATCATCAAAAGACTTTACCAAAAAAGTGAAAAGACAAGCCACCAACTGGGATAATATCTTTGGAAACCAAGTATCCGACAAGAATCTAATAACAAAAATATATATAAAACTTCAACAGCTTAACAACAAAAAGACAAATAACCCAGTCATAAAATGAGCAAAGGACCTGAATAGACATTTCACTAAAGAGGACATTCAAATGGCCGCCAAACACATGACAAGATGCTCAACATGATTAGCCATCAGAGAGACGCACATCAAAACCACAGGGAGATACCATTTCACTCCCGCTAGCATGGCTCGGAGTTGGAATCGGCTCAATGGCGAAGTTTTTTTGGTTTAGGATTGCTAAGATAAACAACCTAGAAGATAGCAAATGTTGGTAAGGATGTGGGGAAATTGGAACCCTTATGCATTGCTGGTGGGAATGCATAATGGCACAGCCGTTATGGAAAACAGTGTAGCAGTTCTTCAAAATACTAAAAATAGAACTGTTATAGGACCCAGCAATTCCACTCCTAGGTATATACCCAGAAGACTTGAAAACAAAGACTCAGAGACTTGTACACCAGTGTTCACTGCAGCACTATTCACAATAGCCAAAAGGTGGAAATAAACTAAATGACCATCCACAGATGAATGGATAAACAAAACGTGGTGCATACATACAATGGAATACTACTCAACCAGTGGGAGAAATGAAGTCTGGATACATGCTACAATATGGATGGGGCTTGAAGACATTATACTGAGTGAAATAAGGCAATTACAAAAGGACAAACATTGTATGACCTCATTTATATAAAAAGACAAGAATAGGCAAATGGATAGACAACAAAGTTGGTGGTTACCAGGGCGAGAGGGGAAGGAGGTGTGTCCTTGTTTATGGAGTACTGAGTTTCGGTTTACAGAGATGGAAAAATCTTGTTAAGGGTAGGGTTGCACAGCTGTTTATCATTAAGTGCTGCCGATAAGTTGTACACCTGTAAAATGTTGAATTAGCAAAAGTTGTATGACAGGTATATTTAAAACAATGACCAAAAAAAAAAAAAAAGAGTAGCTGTTGCAGCTGCTTATATACAGCCGAATACCTCATGGGATTTGGTTCCCTGGTTTGGAGGTTTAGGGCCATGGTTTCATGGGACATCCCAGTTAATTGGCCTACTAATATGTTTAGTGCTTCTGTTCTACCTCCTAGTTCATTGCATAGTGCCCGGGTTCTTAAAAGCTTGCAAGCGGTCATCTAAGGCATAACAATTGGTCTCTAATTTCCTGGAGCAACAGAGGAAGAAGGAGAGTCAGGAACAGGAGGAGGATATGGAACGTGTGGCTAATTGCCTCCGTGAACAACTGCCTCTTTTGCCATGAGATCAGAAGAACTAGATGGTGCCCGGCTACCGTTACTGAACATTTTGATCAGAGATTCCACAGAAGACTCCTAATCAAAAGGGGGAAAATGAAGAACAGAATTTCAAATTCTCATGGAATCCAAAATTTCTGAAGCCATGGAGGCTTTGTAAACCCCTGAAACTGTTGCCCTGAGATAATCTTTATTGAAGTCTTCTTAAAACCAAAGAATAATTTAGCTTAACTAGTAAAGAATGTCTGCCTTGAGCACTGTACTCTTTTAAGATCTATCTATATGGGATCAAATGGACAGCAGCAGTTTAGAGATTAGATAGGAACCTTAGGGGCAGTGAGTTTAGGTTACAAGGGGAGGAACAACTCAGAAGAAGTGGATGAGAATGGTTGTACAACTCGAAGAATATAATCAATGTCACTAAATTGTACATGTAGAAACTGTTGAATTGGTATATATTCTGCTATGTATATTCTCAACAATAACAATGAAAATAAAATATATTATTTAAAAAAAAAACCTATTGAGCATAGTTCTACTGTGACACCCACGGTGTCGCCATGAGTCAGAGTCAACTGTACAGCAGCTGGATTTTTCTGGTGCTCAGCACGGTGCCAGAGCTTTTTGGGGGCAAGCCTCCTTCCTCTGCAGACCAGGGCCCCTGCACACAGTAGCTGCTTCATAAGGGCTCGCTAAACTGCTTGTTGAATGGAAGTCAGTCCTTATTGCCTGGCAACACTGAAGCCAAATCTGTATGCCTCAGACAAAGATTGGTGCCTGGGTAGGGAAATGGGGAGTCTGGGGGCTCTGAGTTGGGATGGTGATGGGTTTGGTGTCCGTGTGTCTTGGGTGGGAGCCAGTGCCACGAGGCAGCTTGGGCAGTGAGAAGACAGAGGGTCCGGAGCAACAGGCCGGGAGGGGAGGCAGCCTGCGGAAACGCCAGCCCACCTGGCTGAGGGCATGCGGAGCCTGGATAGCCCCGCTCTCCTTCCCTGGGCCTCGGGGGCCAGGAACCCTGTGGGAGACTCATGTTTAAAGTGTCTGCGTTTCTTCTTTACTGTCTGGCCCCTCACTCGGCTCAGGTAACTGTTGTGCTGGCCCCTGGCCCCAGAGAGGTTTCACAGCCCCCTCTGCATGTCTGTGGAAGCCACAGTGGGGCCCATCTTTGGAGTCAGGGCACCTGGTCCTACTCCCAGATCTGCCCACGGTTAGCTGTGTGGGATCCCTCTGTGCCTTGTTTTCCTCACCTGTAAAGTGGGGTAACAGTGGTCTCCACCTCATGGGAGGCTGTGACGATTAAATGAGTTAGCGTCTGTGAAGCACCTGGGACAGAGCTGGGCACGTTTTAGGTGATGTGTAAGGCTGGTTGTCCTTTCTCACGTCCTGAAGTGATCACCTGCCTCCCAGAGACACAGATTTGTCCACACTTCATGGTTTTCCTCCCACCCCTATCAGGTTCTGGCCGACAACAGTTACCTCTGGAAGGAGGAGGAAGTCTGGCGGTTGGAAATCTACCTCTCCCTGGGAATCCTGGCCCTCGGCATGCTGTCCCTGCTGGCTGTCACCTCGCTGCCATCCATCGCAAACTCACTCAGCTGGAGGGAGTTCAGCTTTGTTCAGGTAAAGCAGCCCTCGTGAGCAGCCGGCGAGGTCTGGTCCTGCCCCTTGGGCACATGCCCGGCCCTTGGTGAACGCTTCCGCTGTACCGATCTGTACAGCAGGACGGCGCATCAGACAGCAAGGCCTCCGCATCTGAGCCTCCTGATGAAGGAGCAGGCTGGGACAAGCTCATTCTCTTGATATCTGGGAAGCCTGATGCAGGTGTGCAAAACAGAGAATAGACCTGAACCCCGGATTGCACATTCACAGTATCTACGGTTCTTGAGCTTCCCAAACAAAAATCCATGATGTGCAGTCATTGGCCATATTGCGAGTCTCAGGGGGAGTCAGTGAGCGAGTGAGAGGCTGGCCAACCACCCAGCTCCCTCATTCAGCCTTGCTCTGTGCACCCCTTGGCCCCTTGAGTCAGGCAGGGTGGATGGGAGGTGAACATTCTGACCACCAGTTTACGGGGATGAAACCATACCCAGTAGGGCAGCATTTCCCAAAGGATGCCATCCCCATGAAAAATCCACAGGTCTGTGGTCAAATATATTTGAGAAATGATTTGCCTCCCCCTGAGAGATTCACAGAGTCCCTGGGTGAGCAAAGAGTTAACGCACTCGGCTGCTAACGAAAAGGTTGGAGGTTCGAGTCGACCCAGAGGCGCTGTGGAAGAAAGGCCTGGTGATCAACCTCCAAAAGATCAGCCACTGAAAACCTCACGGATCACAGTTTCACCCTGATACATATGAGGATGCTGAGTCGGAGTCGACTCGACTGTAGTGAGTTGAAGAGATTCACAGGGCACTTTGCCACACAAAGATCCGAGTAAAGTCTCCAGCAGACAAACGGTGTTAGCGAGACGTATGGAGCGTTAACGCTCACCCCGCTTTTCTTCCAGATAACAGCTGTCAGCACCCCACAGACCATACTTCGGGTAATGTTGCTAGTGGTGAAAGGTTCTTCTTGCATTTGTTCATTCAGCAAACATTCACTGAGCGCTTACTGCATGCCAGGCACTGTGCTGGGCCTGGGGTACAGTGGGAACCAGACAGACAGAGTCACGTTTCAACTTATAAGGAAACTGAGATGGGGCATGGCTTGTATTTCTGTGGCGTCTCCTGCTGTTCACACATTTACTCATCCTCACCGTGGACGGGAGCTGACTAATCCCGGGTTCTGGGTCCGCACTGCATCAGGGCAGAGAACAGCTGTACCATCCACCCGCATCGTCACAGAAGTCTGGAGAGCTTACTCTGTGCAGGGAGGGCAATTATGGGGCGCTCAGAGGGACGATGACAGTGATGATCCACATACATAATGACCACAATCACCGTTTCTGATTGGTGACACATAATGTGCCTTCCAACAGGAGTTTAAAGTTGTGACCTTTCAAAGAGAGTGTCTGTTTCTGAAACCGCCCGGCTCTGCTCACCGCAGAAGGTCCCTGGAGAAGAAACTCATTCGTGGGTCATGAAATCAATGTAGTGGGTCACAACCAACAGTGTTTAAATGAAACCGAAGGGAATACCAGAGAAAAGATGACAGTGCTCTGCATGTTCTGAGGACAGCTGTGTTTTTTCAGCTGGTCCACGGATTCCGTTGTTGATCTATACATATGTGGCACACCTGGTTGTGTCCCCTGGGCTGAGAGGGGGAGAAAGACAGCATTTATGTATCTGCTGCTGATCCTTGTGTGTCTCACAGCCGAACCTAGGATTTTCCTGTTTCTGCCTGGAATATCCTGGCGTGCATGATTTATCCGCAATTAAAGCGGACTGTGAGCTGCTCCTCTTCCCAGAAAGTTGCTCCCTTAAGCAGCGGTAGATTACACACCCAGCTCTGGCTGCTGGAGAAAGCCGGAGGATTTGGTTTCGTTAGCAGATGCTGCCTGGGACCTTAGCAGCCCGCTCTGCTTTACATACTGAGGAGTCAAAAGGGAAGCGTCAGAGTCCTAAGAGCAGGGGCAATGTGGGGCGGAGGGGGGTGGAAAGGCAGGATTGTGCTGTGGAAATCAAATGCCCACATTCCGTCCAGGAAAACAAAGTGCTCTGTCTCCTGACAGTGCTGATACGTCAGTGCCTGGGGTGCTCCAGCTCCAGCTCTGCTTCCCCAGGTCCCAGCTCTGACCGCAGGCACATCCCATCAACCCCCTGGGCCTCAGTGTGCACTCCCGCACAATGGAGCTACTGCCCTGCGGGGGACTTTGTGAATCACAGTGCGAGGTTGGGTGTGAAAGAAATATAAAAAGCCTTGTGTTAGTATTAGGGTGTCTGGCCACTTTTCCATTGTCCCTGAGTAAGCTACCCGTTTCTGAGGCCAGAGACTCCCAGCCTGGGCCACACAGTCCAGGTCAGTGTTTGCAGGCTAAAAACAAACTTGTTTCTGTTCCGTCTGTTTCGACTCGTGGAGACTCCGTGTGTGACAGAGTAGAACTGCTCTCTGGGGTCTTCTTGGCTGTCATCTCATGCGGAAGCAGATTGCCAGGCCTTTCTTCCACAGTGCCTACGGGTGGGTTCAAACCACCAACCTTTAGTCAGTTGTCAAGTGCAAACCACTCAGCCCGGAGGACCTAGAAACTCATTCCCAAACCCATTGCCATCGAGTCGATTCCAACCCTGTAGGACAGAGCAGAGCTGCCCCGTAGGGTTTCCAAGGCTGAAAACCTTTACGGAAGCAGATTGCCACATCTTTCTCCCTCAGAGTGGCTGGTGGATTTGAACTGCTGACCTTTCAGTTGGCAGCCGAGCGCTTAACCGCTGGGCCACCAGGGCTCCTAGAAACTCATTCGTGGGTCATGAAATCAATGTAGTGGGTCACAACCAACAGTGTTTAAGTGAAAGCGAAGGGAATACCAGAGAAAAGATGACAGTGCTCTGCGTGTTCTGAGGACAGCTGTGTTTTCTCAGCTGGTCCACGGATTCCGTTGTTGATCTATACACATGTGGCACACCTGGCTGTGTCCCCTGGGCAGTCACGTAAAATGTGATTCTCGCTGTGAGCCGCTGTCAGAAAAGGGGGAGGTCACAGAGCACTCTTGCAAAATGCAGATTCCCAGGCACCCCAGCCCTGCAGACTCAGATCTCTGAGGTGCCTGAAGTGTGTGTTTTCGCAAGCTCCCCGAGTGACTCTTTTGTGTGTGCGGTAAATACGTATGTAACAGATGGTTTGCCAATTCAGTGATGTTGGTTATGTTCAGCGTCTTCTTCAGCCATCACCACTGTCCATTTCCAAATTTTCCCATCACCCTTACAGACGCTCAGTGTCCCCTTTCCCTCCCTCCCACCTGCCCCTGTACCCACTAATGAATTTGGTCTCTGTCAATACTTGCCTAGCCTCGATAGCTCCCGTAAGTGGGACGAGACAGGATTTGTTCCCGGGGTGGCTCCTAGGTGCACAGGCTGCAGTGTGTGGAAGTCACGTGTAGATCCGCAGACCTGGGTTCCGTCCCAAGCCCACCACTCACCAGCCCTGAGCCGTGAGGCTTCTCCCCTCGGGGCTCCACTTGCCCACCTGCGTTGGTGTCTACCTCTCGTGCCCCTCGGGGGTTCCACCGAGTGTGTGTAAAAGAGCTCAGCCAGAGTGCTCCTTGGAAATGAGGATGGTGAGACTTCATCTCACAGACTGTGGACATGTTGTCAGGGGGGACCAGTCCCTGGAGAAGGACATCATGCTTGGTAAGGTAGAGGGTCAGCGAAAAAGAGGAAGACCCTCGACGAGATGGACTGACCCAGTGGCTGCAGTAATGGGCTCAAGCAGAACAACGATTGTGAGGATGGCGCAGGACCGGGCAGTACTTCATTCTCTTGTACCCGGGGTTGCAGGAGTTGGAGCCATCTCGACCGCATCTAACAACAACGTGTAAAATGCACAAAGCATGTGCGCGGTAATGGGTTTGCAATTTTCAAGGTCAGCTGCAACCTTCTGTGAAATCAGCACTGCCAGCAAGAAGTTAACCGGACCCCCTTTCCTTCCCTCGCCACCTAGAACCACAGCAGGCCCCCGGGCGCACAGATGCCGTGGGAAAGTGGGGACAGCCGTGGTTCTCAATGGGCCTGGTCCAACCCCTGGGGCTTCAATGATTCATTTACAGCCAAAAGCCATCGAAACAGCGTGTTGCTCCCACAAAGAGGTGATTTACCCTTTTTACCCCGGCGCTGTTTTCTAAGATTTTTATATTGTTTCTGTTTGTTTGGGTGTTTTGTTTGTTTTTAGCTGTGCTAAATGCTCCTAATTAAGCCGATGCAACATCCTTTGATTGCAAAACACCAGGCTGGTGCAGCTGACTTGGACGGAGAAATCAAGGATCAACGCCTAAGTTCTGTCCCGAAGCTAGAGAAACTTCCTGTGACCTTGCCTGCTCCAGCCACTCGCCTTAAATGATGACAGAGACCAGCGCTGACCCCAGCTTCATAAGCGATGCTCCACAGTGCCCTGGCGCCATAGTAATTGGCCATCGGCAGGGGTCACCCACGACCTGGCTGTTTTCTCTGTCGCTAACAAGCACCTGTGATAAAAATGGCCGTGGCTTGGGGGGTCATTAATTACCCCGTGACAATCCCTGCCCCCCTTTGGGTCTCCTTTGCCTGTTCTGAGATCTTTAAACTGTTCCCTAGGAGAGAGTTTAGGGAAGCAGACTAGCTGGAGTCATCCTGGCCCCCACTGGGACTGAAGAGTCAGAAGGCCCTTTGTTCACGCCCTCCCTGTGAACCATGAGCCTGGGGCTGGGCATTCCTACCTGCTGTCACCACGGGGTTTTGGATGGCAAAGGGACAGGATATGTGAGAGAAGGACCTCACTGCTGCTGGTGGGCCCAGGAGCAACGTTCCACCCTGTCCCTGTTCAGAACTCCACACGCCAGCCCAGTCCATCGTTCTCCAGATTAGGGCCTGGGGATGGTGGCCTAACACATGGGACCTACAGGGCGTATCACTGAGGCCCCACGAGCCTGGGTGGGCTTTTCTTACTGCTGCATCGTCTGAGAAAGCCCCCTGTCATGGATTGAATTGTGTCCCCAAAAAATGTCTATCAACTTGGCTAGGTCACAATTCCTAGTATTGTGTGATTGTGTAATCTGATGTGATTTCTTTGTGTTGTAAACTCTATCACTGTGATGAGGTTATACTGATGATGTGTACAAGATTGGATAGTGTGCGAAGCCAATCTCTTTTGAGATATAAAAGAGAGAAGTGAGCAGAGACACATGGGAACCTCATACCACCAAGAAAGCAGTGCCGGGAGCAGAGCGCGACCTTTGGACCTGAGGTTCCTGTGCTGAGATACTCCCAGACCAAAGGAAGACTGATGCGTACAAGGACCTTCCTCCAGAGCCAAGAGAGAAAGAAAGCCTCCTGGAGCTGATGCCCTGAATTTGGACTTGTTGCCTACTGGACTGTGAAAGAATAAACTTGTCCTTGTTAAAGCCATCCACTTGTGGTATTTCTGTTGGAGCAGCACTAGATGACTAAGACAGAATTTGGTACCGAGAGTGGGGTGCTGTTCTAACAGATACCTAATGTGGAAGTAGTTTCAAAACTGTGAATGGATAGAGGAGTGGCAGCGGGAGAGGACCAGCAGTGGCAGAGAAGGCGCAGCAACGGAGAACCAGCAGCAGCAGAACCAGGAGACCAGTGCGAGACAGCGCTGGAGCCAACCCACAGAGCAAGAGGTGAGTGCCTGTGTGCAGTAGGCTTCCTGGCAGAGTGGGGTGCCACCAGGCACTTATCAGTGGAGCTACAGAGCTTTGGAACACTTGCCCCAGCAGGGCAGGTGCAGGCATGAGGCCCGAGAGCTGAGAGGCCATAGGAAGCAGAAGCTGAAGAGACAAGGGTCACAAAAAGCTGAGCTGCCTCAGTCTCAAAAGGTATGGCCGTGACCTCAGGGGTTTCAAAGGGTGGAGCCATGGCCTCTGGTGCTTCAAAGGGTGGAGTCACCACTCAGATAGACTGAGAGAATGGTGCGCCTAAAGCCAAGGGAGCAGAGTTGCCGTCCCAGTGGGCCTGGAAGGCAGAGCTGAAGCCCAGGGCCGAGGGGCGTCCACTCAGAATCCGGAGACTGTGGCCAATACCTAGAGTCTGGAGGGCACGGCCATTGTGTAAATTGTCTCAGAGAACAGAGGATTATTTGCAAAGCCTTGAGGGCTAATGTAATGTGTTCCGCTGACTTGCTTGGTGCCTGTTATCCCTTCTTTCCCTCCAGTTTCTCCCATTTGTAATGGAAATGTCTAGCTTGGGCCTGTTCTGCCATTGTACCTTTGGAACCAGATAACTTGTATTCTAGATTTCACAGATGAAGAGGAATTTTTGGATTTTGGACTTGGAGTTAAGACTTTGGCTGTGATATGATGAGATGAATATGTTTTGCATGTTGCAAGGACATGAATTTTGGGGGGCCAAAGGGTGGAGTGTCGTGGAATGAATTGTGTCCCCCAGAAATATCTGTCAACTTGGCTAGGTCATGAGTCCCAGTACTGTATGATTGTGTAATCTGATGTGATTTCCTTATGTGGTGTAAACTCTATCACTATGATGAGGTTACATGTGATCTGATGTATTGTAAACTCTATCACTATGATGAGGTTATACTGATGAGGTCTACAAGATTGGATAGTGTCTTAAGCCAATCTTTTTGAGATATAAAAGAGAGAAGTAAGCAGAGACACATGGGAACCTCATACCACCAAGAAAGCAGTGCCAGGAGAAGAGTGTGTCCTTTGAACCTGAGGTTCCTGCACAGAGAAACTCCTAGTCCAGGGGAAGATTAATGACACGGACCTTCCTCCAGAGCCAACAGAGAAAGCGTTCCCCTGGAGCTGACGCCCTGAATTTGGACTCGTAGCCAAGTGGACTGTGAGAGAATAAATTTCTCTTTGCTGAAGCCATCCACTTGTGGTATTTCTGATATAGAAGCACTAGGTGACCGAGACACCATCCACGTGTGGTATTTCTGTTAGAGCAGCACTAGGTGACCGAGACGCCATCCACGTGTGGTATTTCTGTTAGAGCAGCACTAGGTGACCGAG
>NW_004444191.1:1687396-1729493 GCF_000243295.1 Trichechus manatus latirostris
AGGTGACTGAGACGCCATCCACGTGTGGTATTTCTGTCACAGCAGCACTAGGTGACTGAGACGCCATCCACGTGTGGTATTTCTGTTAGAGCAGCGCCAGGTGACCGAGACACCGTCCACGTGTGCGATTTCTGTTAGAGCAGCACCAGGTGACCGAGACACCGTCCACGTGTGGGATTTCTGTTAGAGCAGCACCAGGTGACCGAGACACCGTCCACGTGTGGGATTTCTGTTAGAGCAGCACTAGGTGACTGAGACACCGTCCACGTGTGGTATTTCTGTTAGAGCAGCACTAGGTGACTGAGACACCATCCATGTGTGATATTTCTGTTAGAGCAGCACTAGGTGACCGAGACACCGTCCACGTGTGGTATTTCTGTCACAGCAGCACTAGGTAGACTGAGACACCATCCACTTGTGGTATTTCTGTTACAGCAGCACTGGATGACTGAGACACCCCCTGCTCCAGCAGCATGGGTGCACAGAGGCCCTCACGGGATTTTTGTCCAAGGAACCGATAGGTCTAGTGCCCTCCCCAACCAAAAGCCCTGGGCATTGGGGCCCATATGGACTTCTCAACTGAAGCTAGAAGGGCTTAGGTGATTTGAGGTTCCTAAATTAGTAGTCTTAGCCCTGGTTGCACATTAGGATCACCTGCTGAACGTTTAAAGACAACAGCTGCCTGAGCCCCACCCGAAACCAATTTAATCAGAATTTCTAGGGATGGGTCTTAATTATTTCCAAGTTCCCCAGGTGATTTTTAACATGTAGCTAGGCTTGAAAACCACAGTATCTGACTCATAGACTTCCCAGCCATTCTTATGAGGCAGAGGCAAACTCCAGAAACTTCACAATTAGGGGAGGGGGGCAGTGGTTTGGGCGTCAGGGCACCCAGCTGGGGAACGTTAGAATGACCGACAGACTTGTTCAAGACTTATTCCAAATGGTCAGCGCTGGGACCCCTTTTAACCCGTCTTCAGTAACAATGGATCAGAGCTTAGAAACAGTTGGTGTGGTTCAGAGGTCGGTGCTAGGAGAATTGAGTCTTCCATTTGGGGGCTGGCCATGTTGATGTGACAGGTGAATTAACTGTAGGTGACAGAAGAGAGCCAGCCGTGGCCTTTCCTGACTGGCCGTGCTGAGTCTCTAAATCGTTAAGGATGGGTGTCGTGGATTGAATTGTGTCCCCCAGAAATGTCTGTCGGCTTGGCTGGGTCATGATTCCCAGTGTTGCGTGGCTGTGTACCATTTTGTAGTCTGATGGGATTTCCTTATGAGTTGTGGATTCAGTCCCTATGATATGGTGGGATGGATTAGTGGCAGTTATACTGATGAGGTCTACAGGATTGGATAGTGTCTTGGGCCAATCTCTTTTGGGAATATAGGGGAGAGAGGTGAGTGGAGACACATGGAAACCTCATACCATCAAGAAAGCAGTGCCAGGAGCAGGGGGCATCGTTTGGACCTGAGGTTCCTGCACAGAGAAGCTCCCAGACCAAGGGAAGATTGATGACATGGCCCTTCCTCCAGAGCCGACAGAGGGAGAAAGCCTTCCACTGGAGCTGATGCCCTGAATTTGGACTTGTAGCCTACTAGCCTGTGAGAGAATAAATTTCTCTTTGTTAAAGCCAGCCACTTGTGGTCTTTCTGTTATAGCAGCACTAGGTGATGAAGACAATGGGATAAGAAGATCCTGGAGGTGTTCACTAAGCCAAGAAGAACCAGAGATGCTTAGGAAGGCTGGAGATGGGGAATCTGGTGACAGTAGGTTCTTTTCATTTGAGGTCAAAAATGTTGAACCTGGGGACCTGTCTATAAAATTACAGCGCATAAAAAGAAGCGAAACCATTTGCCATTGAGTCAATTCCAGCTCATGGTGAAGCCATGCATGTCAGAGTAGAACTGTGCTCCATAGGATTTTCAGTGTCTGATTTTTCAGAAGTAGATCACCAGACCTTTCTTCCAAGGCACCTCTGAGGTAGTTGGATTTGGCTCCACGGCAACTGGTTATAGTGCATAGCCATTGGAAAATGTTTTTTATTTTTTAATAAAAGCGTTAAAAGCAATTTTTCAGAACCACGCTCTTTCACTGACTGAGTGTAGAAATGGCAAGGAGTGGGCAGCGTCTGACCTCCTCTAACTTCGTAAGAAGGAAGGAGAATCAAGATCAACAGCCCGGGGCTGATTGCTATGAGGTGGAGGTCAGACAGGCCTCATCCCTCTGACACCAGCCGTCCCTCCCACGGCACTCTCTGCTTCTCTTCTGGGTTCGATAATTCGTTGCAGTGGCCACACAAAACTCACAGACAAGACTCACGATTATGGGGTTTATTAGGGAAGTAATAGGTTACAGTTCAGGTTCAGGAATGCTCAGGATACACTTCTTTCATCCAAAAACAAAAACCAAACCCATTGCTGTCGAGTCAATTCTGACTCATAGTGACCCTATAGGGCAGAGTAGAACTGCCCCACAGAGTTTCCAAGGAGCGCCTGGTAGATTTGAAGTGCCAACATTTTGGTTAGCAGCTGAGCTCTTAACCACGATGCCAGTTCTTCCATCAGGACAGCCTTTTCTCAGCCTTGGCCCTCAGCCCCTTGGCCTGGCCTCTGCTCTGCTCGAGCCAGTGTTACAAAGCTCTTTTAGCTCTGCTGATAAGTGCCCAGAGGCACCCCACTGCACCGATAAGCGTCATCTGAAGGCTCAGCTTTCTTGCTCTGTGGGCCAGGAAGCCCCATCACAGCTGTCTCACTGGTCCCCCGACTCCTGCTCTCTCGTGCCGCCCTCTCTCACCGCCTTCCGTGTTACAGCTCCTCTCTGTCTCCTGGATCTAGAAGGTTGTCAGCACAGGGATCCCAGGCCCAAAGGACGAGCTCCACTCCTGCCTCTTCTTTCTTGGTGGTGGTGAGATCCTCTCCTGCAGCCTCTGGGATGGCTCATTACAAGCCTAGCGGGATGGCAAAGCTGACTGTCCCCTCGTTAGTGTTCCATACACCTTACTTGCGTGGTCCCACCACCACAAGGGTGCCATGCACCTTATATACACTATTAGCAAGTTATCCAGTCCCTTTGGTGGGCCACAAGCACCTCACCTGCGTAGTCCCATCCAGTCATTTGGTGGGAGTTACAAAAACTCTGGCCAGAAGGGCCCTATGAAGGAATTCACTGCACCGCACTGAGGCTCACCATGCTGGTGTTGGTACTGATACGGCTCCCCCATATCAGGGAGGAGCCGAGAGTTCTGCGCGCTAGCAGAATCAGACCCATTTAGAAATCTGTTCGAGGGGAATTCAAACAAGCCAGCATCTCTGAGCCACGTCCCTGAATCGGTGCTGACAAGCTGGGCTCAAAGGAAATCCAGGAGGCCCAATTGCAGCTTCTCTGTGGAAGGCTCCAGCCCAGTCTGTAAAGAAGACTGAGGTTATCGGCATAGCCACATTTAAATTAAAACTTTGTAGTGTTTCCTTGGAAAAAGTACATATGTGCTTATTGGGTGATGGGTCCCTGTTACTGTAATAACACACGGGGTCTCTGAGTCGGAATCGGGATCTACTCAATGACAGTTAGTTTGGACTGTTTTTGGGATATTGTTGTGGATTGGATTGTGTTCCCCCAGGAAATGTGGCAGCTTGGCTGGTCCATGATTGCCAGTGTTGTGTGATTGTCCACCATTTTGTCATCTGGTGTGATTTTCCTCTGTTGTAGATCCTACCTCTGTGACGTTAATGCGGCAGGATTAGAGGCAGTTATGTTAATGAGCAGGACACAATCTACAAGACTGGGTGTGTCTTGGGTCAGTCTCTTCTGAGCTATGGGAAACAAGCGAGCAGAGACATGGGGACCTCATACTACCAAGAAACAAGAGCCAGAAGAATAGCTGTCCTTTAGATCCGGGGTCCCTGCGCAGAGAAGCTCCTTGACCAGGGAAGATTGATGACAAGGACCTTCCCCCAGGGCTGACAGAGAGAGAAAGCCTGGAGCTGATGCCCTGAATTTGGACTTGTAGCCTCCTATACTGTGAGAGAATAAACTTCTCCTTGTTAAAGCCATCCATTTGTGGGGTGTCTGTTATAGCAGCACTAGATGACTAAGACAGATATGTAATAAACATGGATCTCTCCTGACCCAGATCTCTCAGTAGCTCCTCATTGCTTACAGAATTCAATCAAAACCGCCTCTGTGCTCTACTCCCTGCCCCCTGTAAATACTTCCAGCGCCCTCTGCCCTTCCTTGTTGCCTGCCTGACTGCAGGACTGAGGGATCCAGCGTCTGCACGGTGCTGAAGCTTGTCCACGTGTTTCTCCACGTGCTGCCACTTTGACTTGTGGAATTACTTCCTTCTCACTGAGCTAACTGAACGACTGGTCCAGGGTCACCGTCAGTCTGTACCAGCACCAGCAGCAGAATCTGGAACTCCTAATTTGTAGTGACGAGAAAACTCACATGCAGAAGACTCACAGAGGCCAGAGTTACAGAGCAGCACTTCCCAGCCATTTTCATGTCCCTGGTTTTCATGGTTAACACGCTGGCTGCTAACCAAATGGTTGGCAGTTCAGGTTGGCAGTTTGAGTCCACCCAGAGGTACCTCAGAAGATAGGGCTGGTGATCTGCTTCTGAAAAATCAGCCATCAAAAACCCTGTGGAGTACAGTTCTACTGTGACAATACGTGGGGTCACCATGAGTTGGAGGGGACACAACAGCAGGGTTTTTTTTTTTAATCTGGCCTCATGTAAGGCCAAATAATACCTGAAATTATTATTTTGGTTTGCTGAAGTATACTTATTATTCTAATATGTATTAAAATATACACAAAACTAGTAAAATGTTTTTAAACTTCTTTGCGCTGAATTCCAGCTAAAGCCACCTGCAGGCCACCCAGGGGTACGTACAGCGTGCTTTGGGAAAAACATCATATCTTCCGGAGAAAATCTGTCAGTCCTTACACACTGCCCAGGGAGAAGCAGAACTCCCATGTTCTGTCGAGGAAACCGAGGCTCAGAGAGTGTAGTGATTACAGTAGGATGCTGAGCGAGAGGCCAGGGATGCGGACCCAGAGCCTGGCTTCCCCCGTCCCGGGAGGATGGATGGGCCGTGGGTGGGGTCCTCACCTGGCCTTGCTGTCAGCCTGCGGCGTGTCACAGCCTTCTTTCCCCGGGTGGGGTCCCCGTGTCTCCTCACCTGGCCTTGCTCTCTGCCTGCGGCCACGTCACAGCCTTCTTTCCCCGGGTGGGGTCCCTGTGTCTCCTCACCTGGCCTTGCCCTCTGCCTGCGGCCACGTCACAGCCTTCTCCTCTCCCCTCCACAGTCCACCCTGGGCTTCGTGGCCCTGGTGCTCAGCACGCTGCACACGCTGACCTATGGCTGGGCCCGCGCCTTCCAGGAGAGCAGCTACAAGTTCTACCTGCCGCCCACCTTCACGCTCACGCTGCTGCTGCCCTGCGCCATCATCCTGGCCCGAGGCCTACTCCTGCTTCCCTGCTGCAGCCGCAGACTCGCCAGGATCCGGAGGGGCTGGGAGAAGGCAGGAGCCGCCCAGTTCCCGCTGCCCGAGGACCACAGCTTTGCCCAGAAGACAAGCCACGTGTGAGGTGCCTGCGCCCCTGGGAACGAGGCAGGCAATACGGCGCCCCGAGCACAGTGAGAGCCGCTTCTCTGGGCAGTGGGTGGTTCGAAGCCTGAGCTCCCGGGAAGCAACCTGCTGAAGTAATGTTCACGCTAACATGTGTGTGTAATATACGTGTACATAGAGTTCATATATGTAGTGGGATTTGCAATTATAATCACTTAGCTAAAAAGTTTAGTCCCTGAGATTTCGACCGGCGGACAGCCCATCGCGCTTCCGTGGCGTTGGCAGATATACTTTTCGCACAGAGTCGGTGAATGGTTTGTCCCTTTGTTGATTTGATTCACTGGAGTCCCCCCTCCCTCCTTTTGCTGCTTTTCCAAGACCCCTTCCTGCGGAGCTGGGCTCTGAGATGACACGGATGGGACCCCCGTTCTGGAGCCGACTCAGGCTCACAGGATTGGAGAGCCAGAGAGAGCAGGCGGGGAGGTTCCCCCCGAGTCCACAGACTGTGGCTGCCACCCCTGGGCAGTCCTAGGCCAGGGGAGGGCGCTGTGTGCCCCATGGGTAGGTTGCCCTTTGCCAGTAGAAGCCAGGGGGCTGGGCGGCTGGGGCTGAAGCCGCTCCCTCAGCCCGCCTGAGCTGGGAAGGTTTCTCCCTGAAAGTCAGAAGTCCCCACGTCATCGGCTGCAAATTGGTCCTTCTGTGGGAGTGTGAAGTCACCTCTTTGCCGGAGCCACTAATGAGGCCCATCTTGACAAGAAGTGTCCTTTCTTTCCCTCCCCAAAGTTGGTGATGACCGTTCTCTAAACCACCGTGCCTTCTCGCCTTTTAGATCATTAGTTTGTGTTTCTCTCAAGCAGACCTAGCCCAGACCCCTCTAGAAATCAGCCCAGGGCGGGGGAGGAAGAGAGAAGAGCACCTTTGGCTGTGAGTGGGGCCCTTTCTTGAGACCCTGGGGGGAAGAGGGGGCACTGCAGGGCCGTCTTCATTAAATCCATCCTGTGGGATAATTCTGGGAACCCCTTCAAATGTCCTCTGCTGCCTCTGGGCACCCAGAAAATCACATGGCCCCAAGTTCCTCCTAGTGGATGGGAAGGTCCTCTCCTGCAAAGCTGCACTGCTCTGAAACACTGCTCCCCAGAGCACATGGCCTTTGTCCTCGGGCTGTGTCCCATCCCTCCCTGGTCATACTGACGCTGTTTTCACTTCTGAGAAGCAGCTGTTCTCAGCTCAGCCCCAGCCCCCAGCAGAACCGGGTGGTCTGTCTTCTCTACCAAAAGAAAAAAGGCGTCTTTGAGCCCAAAGGGGCGTGAGGTCTTGCACACAGAAGTCTACTCTGAGTAGGGGTTCTAGGTCACATCTTGCACACTGAACTCTACCCTGAATGGGGTTCTGGGTCACATTCATGTCACTTAGGTTTCCTGGGCCGGGCGGCATCTCCCACCGTAACAGGGGGAGTAGGCCGTGGAAGGCAGGGCAGCTGTAAGACGAGGAGGCCGCTGCTTCCCCAGGGAGGCTCCATGAGCTCATGTCTGTGGAGCACATTAGGGTCCTTTAGTGCGAGAATATCTCATTAGGCCCGTGACTGGTGGTGGGGAAATGCCTGCTTCCTGAAGATGCCTTCCATCCGCCCTCCAAGGCGAAGCCCGTCTCATACATGGGCCCTGACGGAGCATCAGCTGTGGCCTGCAGAGGGGCCGCCGAGAAGGGGCAGGCAAAATAGCTGGTGGCATTTTGTTGTTTCCTGCTAATGTTAGGGCGGGCTGCTCCCCTTTCCCAGGCTGCCATAGAGTCGATTCTGAATGTGCAGAGTTAGAACTGCTCTGTGGGGTTTTCAAGGCTGTGACCTTTTGGAAGCAGATCACCAGGACTTTCTTCCAAGGCACCTCTGGGTGTGTTTGAACCCCCAATCTTTTGGCTAGTAGTTGAGCACTTAACTGGGTGTACCACCAGGGATTATTGTTGCTTATCCCAAAGATGCTGACACCAAGCCTGGTACACTTCCCTCCCTCCCCAGTCACTTCCTGCGGAAGGCGCTCATTGACTGGCCCCAGGTGAGCGGTAGGAGGGAGCAGGCGAAGCAGAGGACCCGGCCGCCCGTCCACTGGACAGTCACCTTCTGAAAGGCGGGGGGGCTGTGTGCTTGCCTTATCTGTGTCTACGCTGCTCTTCCCTACCTCACCAGGCAGCTGGCCACGGCGTCCCCAAAACAGCGAGTCACTCCCTCACAGCCTGGTGTCTCCTGTGTGCCTCTGGGGACAAAAGTGCCTGAACCACCATGCTCCACACATCCTAAAAGTGAGTCGAGGTTGACATTTAAAATCTGTGTCGTTGAAAACGTCTGTGTGTTTCGTTTTTACCTCATAGAGCTTGTCTAAGAAGCAGCGAGAATAAACAGCTAACCTGTGAATTCCAGGCTTTTCTTTCTGTCCCCGTCGGTAACCTGCCCTCTCATTTATTATTTTTTTTTTAACTTCATAAAATTTATTAACTAAAAGAATACGTTTCAACATGTATGATATTTAATTAACATTCTTCATGTCTGTATTCCTCTGAATGCTAGAACATTCAAAACCTATCTTCATTCATTTGTTAAAGAATAAAAGATTTGCTATCTAGAATCCAGAGTTGTACTGTGGTGTTAAAATAACATGTTGTTAACAGTCCAGAATTTTGAAGAACTGCATTTCCCAGATGGCCCACTCGACACGCTGGGCAATGCTATCTAATTGGCTCTCTGGCTTAAATTCTTATTTACTTAAAAGGGAATTCTACACCAATACAGCTGGGCTGGTCTGTAAACTTTTTAGAGCAATGTGTACATATAATCTTCTCTTACGCTTATAAGAATCTTTGAGAATGTTCTTCAACAGGTTTTATTCCCCCCTCTAAATTTTATTTGTTTTGTAGTTGTTGAGAATATTCACAGTAGAACATACACTAATCCAGCAGTTTCCACGTGTACCATTAAGGGGCACTGATGACATTCTTCGAGTTGTGCAACCATTCTCACCCTCCTTCTCTGAGTTGTTCCTCCCTCATTAACAGAAACTCACTGCCCCCTAAGGTTCCTATCTAATCTTTCGAGTTACTGTTGTCAAGCTGATCCCACATAGACAGTCCTGAAAAGAACGTTCTCAAGGCAGACCTTTTTTACTATTTAAACTAAAGTTTGGTTTTAAGAAGACTTAGGGGATATTTTTGGGCTAAGGTTTAAAGATGATCTCAGGGCAGTAGTTTCAGGGGCTCATACGCTCATTTATTTGTTCAGTGACTCGGTGAGCCTTCTGATTGGAGGCTGCTCTGAGTCGGGCAGCATGCAAGGTGTTGGGGCTGCCAGGTGAACACAGCATGTCTGTCCCGGGAAGGACAGACATGCAGACCTCCCAAAACAGGCCAGTCAGGAGATGTCTGGGACACAGGTGACTGTGTGAGGGAAGAGGCACGGAAGGGGTACCCAAGGCCGGTGGAGGGGCAGAGTTTGCACTGTGGTCTGAAGACAGGGCCCTTGACTGTAGGCGACAGGGCTGCTCCTCCATGTATAAAGTGTATGTGAACCACACAGGGGTCTTGTTCACATGCGGAGTGATTCCTGGCCTGGGGTGAGGGCCAAGACTGCTCTTCTAACACGCTGCCAGGTGACACTGATGTGCTGTTCCTTGGACACAGTAAAAGGGTTTTGATGGCTGTCTTTGTTCCCGCTGCACTGTAATCCGTGGCAGTGCACACAAGGTCTCTCTGCCCCATAACTCGTCCCCACGACCCTGGTTCCTCTGGCTCGTCCTGACGAGATGCACCGCTGCAGACCACCGAGGCTGCCGAGACCCCGTGTTCTCTTAAAGGCAGAAAACACTCCATCCCGAGAGCCAGAGCAGCGGACCTGGTGTCCTGTGTGTGTGATGCTCCCTGCAGTCATGCATCCCAGTGGCCCTGGGTCCATCAGGAAAACAAGAGCTTGTTTCCGCCACTACACGCCTAACAGGCAGCCAGGCCTTTCCACGGAAGCTATCAGAACTGCCTTACTGTTTAGGGGAAGGACAAGGCGGCAGGGGCGGGGAGGCCTTCATATGCAAAAAACACATGGCTAAATGGCTAAAAACCAGTTTTGGGGAACAATAACCCAAAGATGCCCTTGCCTTTTTGAGCCCATGGAAAGAACCACGGCTAGAACATAACTTCGCCACAGATCATTTTCAAGGGGCAAACAATTCTTGAGCTTGGAGGTTTGATTTTTCACTTTGTGTCCTTCCACACATAATTCTGGGAAAGGTAAGGTTAAAAAGAGTAATAAATTGGTTGAAAGTCTCCATTACTCAGGCAACTGACATGAGAACTAAGGAGCAACCAAAATAACTCCTATTAGTTAAAGAGACCAAGTTATCATTCAGCTATTTCACAAGTTGTATCTTTTCCAAAAGCAATGAAGTTGGTCCTTGGTGGTGCAGAAACTCCATCACACTGGGAGACTTGCCTGGTCTCTGTACAAACGGGAAGTTGGCACCGCTAGAGCAGAAATTCTCAATCCCATCAGACCAGCACTGACTTCTTCTAATAAATATTTGGAAATCCCTCTTAACTAACCTGAGATGAATTCAGTAATAATGTAACTTACCTACACATAAAATTTTTTTAAATCAATTTAAGGCCGTAATTGAAATATACAGTAGAAATAAAGACAAAGTAATTTACACTAAATTATACTTCTAATATGTATAACACTTAGACTGAGTAATTATTATAGTAAGCAACAATCTTACAATAAATAAGTTGGTTTTAAGAGAAATACAATGATATTTAACTATGTTGACCCCCTTTCTTTATAATTGACATGTTTTGTCTAAAGTGACGCATACCTGGGAAGTATGCAAAGTAGATTTTTGTTCAGTTAAATTTCATTTTTCCCACCAATTTCTGTAATAATTCCAAGTCGTTTACCTTAGTTCAGTTTGATCTCTAACAGTTACTCAAAATGCTTTGGCTGCCTATTTTCTCTGTCAGAAACGAACAATCACAAATACCACCTTGGATGGACTGAGCAACCAAAAAAGAACCTCCATTGCCAATCTTCCCATGAGGTGAAAAATCAGCACCTTGTTTACTAAGTGTTGATTTCATTTATTGGCCATAATTTTAGCCAATAGTTAAAACGTCTCCCTAACTAGAGAATTTATTAGGGTTTCACTTCCTGAATGGTCTTCCTACTATAAAATAACTAGATCCTGGACAAAAGACATACTTTTTACTGAATTGCTGGACTCTCAGGAGGTAAGGGAAATCACCAGGGCAGAAAATATGTGGAAACACAAATACACACAAATAAAACAAAGTGCTCCTTGGCTCCTAGAAGAAGCAAATTCAAGGCCTTTCTAGGGAAAAGCAACTTCAATTCTGCCCAACCAAACAGGAGATCAATATCAAAGATCAAAAAACCATAGGTGAGGATCACCGAAACAAAGATAACCCCAAGGACTTCAAAGAATAGAATTATCAAATATAGATTAATGATATATTAAATATCTAAAAACAAAAGAAATACAGTCACAAAAATAAGTAAGCAATAAGACATTATTATTTTATATGGAAGGTGGGCCAATGACCACATAGTCCCAGAGAACAGAGGATTATTTTCTAGCCTTGAGAGCTAATGAGATTTGCCCTGCTGGGTTTTGAGCTTTGCTTTGTACACATGACCCCCTCCTTCCCCTCCAATTTCTCCCATTTGAAATGGGAATGTCTACTCTATGCCTGGTTTACCACTGTATTATGGAAACAGATAATTTGTATTCTAGATTTCACAGGCCCACAGATGGAAAGGAATTTTGCCCCAGGACAGAATACACCCAATGTCTCACCCTTGATTTCCATGATCCAGAAGAGATTTTAGACTTAGAGTTGATGCTGGAATAGATTAAGACCTTTGAGGATGATGTGATAGGGTAAATGTGTTTTGCACATGGGAAGGACATGAATTTGGGGGTAGGGGTGGGGCAAAGGGTGGAACATATGGATTGAATTGTGTCCCCCCAAAATCTGTATTGCAGTCCTGGCCCCTATACCTATAGACGCAATCCTGTTCAAAGACAGGATTTTCTTTGTTAATTGGGTCATACCGGAGTAAGGTGGGTCCTAAACCTAACCACTTCTGAGTGATTAAAAGAGCAGAACAGACACACACAGGGGAAGACAGATGCCAAGGAACACCAAGAAATGTCTGGGACTGCCAACAAGGAAGGACCCTCCCCTGGAGCCATGCCCTAAATTTGGACTTCTAGCCTCCTGAACAGTGAGAAAATAAATTTCTGTTCTTTAAAGCCACCTACTTGTGATATTTCTGTTACGGCAGCAGTAGGTAACTAAGACACCCATACAATTTTAAGTTTAAAATATACAGTTCTAAATAAGCCATTGACCAGAGAGGAAATAATAATGCACATTTTTCAAAAATTTAATACTGAATGGTAATTAAGTATCACTATATCAAAAATTTGGGGATGCAACAAAAATATTACTTAAAAGGAAATCAGTAGCCTCAAATGGTTATAATAGAAAAGAAGAGAGGCTTTTAATTAATGTAGTAAGCATTCGACCCAGAGAAAGTAAAAAGAAAGATGTAATAAATGTAAGAGCAGAAATTAAAGAAATAGGAAATAAAGATATCAGAGAGAGAACTGACAAAATCAAAAGTTAGTTTTTTCACATAACTTGTCAAATAAATCTTTGATGAAGCTTATCATGAAAGAAAGAAAGCCTCAAATAAATAATTTTAGCATGAAAAAGGAGACACAAGTACAGATAAAACAAATTTAAAAGATAATAAGAGAATACTATACATGAGTTTATGCAAATAAATTAAAAAATTTAGACAGAATGGACAAAAATATAACTTACCAAACTGACTCAAGTCAATAATGGGTAGAACAACTAGGCAAAGGATCTACAAGGAAATAGAATATTTGAACAACACTGTAAAGCAACTGGACCCGGTAAACATTTATAGGACCAACAACAGCAGAATACACATTCCTCTTAGGTAACTGTGGAATATTCTCCAGGATAGACCATATGTTAGGTCATAAAACAAGTCTCAATAAACTCAAAAAGAAGTTAAAAAATAACAGAAGAAATTTGGAAATGAAACACACTCCTAAATAACCAGTGGGTCTAAGAATGAATAACAATGGAAATTATAAAATATTTTAAGATAAATGAAAACACAACATACCAAAGCTTATGGAATACAGCTAAAGCAGTGCTCAGAGGGAAATTTATAGCTGTACATACCTATGTTAAAAAAGAAGAAAAATCTCAAGTCAATAACCTAATCTTTCACCTTCTTATTAGAAAAACAAGAGCACACAAAACCCAAAGAAAGCATAAGGAATAAAGATTAGAGTGGAAATAAATGAATAGAAAAACATTAGAGAGAATTAACAAAACCAAAAGTTGGTTCTTCAAAAAGATAAACAAAATTGGCAAACGTTTAGCCAGGTTTAGAAGAAGAGAAGCCTCCAATTACTAAAATCAGGAATAAAAAAGGGGACATTACTACTGGCCTTAGGAAATAAAAAGTATTATATAGGAATACTATGAATGATGGTATGCCAACAAACAGGTTGCCTAGATTAACTGAACAAACTCCTAGAAACACACCAACTACTGACATTAAGTCCAGAAGGCAAAGAAAACCTGAATAGACCTACAGCAAGGAAAAAGATTGAATTAGTGATCGAAAAACTTTCCACAAAGAAACAGAGCTTCACTGGTGAATTCTCCCAAACATTTCAAGAAGAATTAACACCAGTCTGCCACAAACTCTTCCAAAACAATAAATAAGAAGGGAACACTTCTCAACTCATTCTGAAGCCAATATCACTCTGATTCCAAAACTAGACACAGGCATCACAAAAAAACTACAGACCAATATTCCTTATAAATATATACACAAAATCCTTAATAAAACACTAGCAAACTGAAGCCAGCAACATATAAAAATGTTTACGCATCATGGCCAAGCGGAGGACCAATCAATGTAATACACCATGTTAACAGAAAAAATTAAAAGAACCGCATGATCATCTCAATAGACCCAGAAAAAGCATTTGACAAAAGTCACCACCCTTTCATGACATAAACACTCAATAAACTAAGGAGAGAACTTTCTCGACCTGATAAAAGACATCTTCAAAAAACCCACAGCTAGTGGTGCAACAGCTAAGCACTCAGCTGCTAACCAAAAGGTTGGCAATTTGAACCCACCCAGATGCTCCACAGGAGAAAGCCCTGGCGATCTGCTTCTGTAAAGATTACAGCCTAGAAAACCGTATGGGGCAGTTCTACTCTGTCACACAGGGTCGCCTGAGTTGAAAACTCCAGGGCACCTAACAACATGATACTTAATGATGAAAGGCTGGATGCTTTCCCAAAGATCAGGAACAAGGGAAAGATGTCTGCTCTCACCACTTCTACTCAACACTGTCCTGGAGGTTATAACCAGGGCACTTGGGCAAGAAAAAATATAAAAGGCACCCAGACTGGAAATGAAGAAGGAAAACTATCTCTATTTGCACTGCTGGTGGTAGTGTCTGACTTAAGAAAACACGTTATTTAAAAAAAGTCAACTTTGAAACTCTGATTTAAATGATCAGAAGATGCCTTGCTTTGTTGAAAGATTTAACAGAAACTTCTGTAAGACAAATTCTATTTATTGTATTCATTTTTGCATTCATTAAGCGAAGAGTTGAATGCACAAATGTCCTAGAAAACAAAAACAAACAAAAAAGGCATGTAAAGTAGAGTAAAGGTAATAAATCAATTTTAAAAATGACAAACAACCCAATAAAAAACTGGGCAAAAGACATAAGCAGGTAATTTGTAGGAAAGGAAATACGTAGAGAAATTAAACATCTGAAAAGACATTTGACCTCACTAGTAATCAGAAATATGTAAATGAAGACAACAACGAGATCACCATTTCCATCCACCAGATTTGGAAAATTAATAACGCTGACGATACCAAGTATTAGCACGAATGCGAGTCAACGGGAACTTTCATATACTGCTGATGACGGCACAAACTGGTACAACCATTTTAGAAAACAATTCAGCATTATCTTGTGATGGTGAACGCTTGCATACCCTAAGACCGTGTAATGTCTCTCCCAGGTATATTTAGAAAAATTCTTGTATATGTGCAGTAGTAAATGTATATGAAATATTCACGGGGATTCTGGTAAGACAACAACTTTGGTGGTACAATTTTTTAATCTCTCCAATTCTCCCCATGAAGATACACAGAGCAAAACCAAAAACCCATGGACAATATCGACAACATACTAGATGATATGGTATCCCTATGAGCCCTAAAATACCAATAAAACCCCAAACCAAACCTGTTGCCGTAGAGTCGATTCCGACTCACAGCGACCCTACAGGACAGAGTAGAACTGCCCCACAGGGTTTCCAAGGAGCGGCTGGGGGATTCAAACTGCCTGCCTCTTGGTTAGCAGCCGAGCTATGCCACCAGGGCTCCAAAATACCAACGGGTGGAGACAAACCTACGAGACCCACATGGCACAGCATCTGCGGAAGAGAAAGCAGAAGGAAGCACTGGAGCAGCTCAGACCTAAGAACTTCAAAATAACCAACAGATAGTCACTGTACATCTCAGCTGGTTAATCTGAGAACAGCCGCTAAAATGTGAAGGCACCTGTGTACCCCAACAGCAGGTAAATACATCGGGTAAAGTCTGAAGGGGTCAGGGAAGACCAGGCCTAACAAACACTCAAAACTAACCAATCAAAGTTCCCATCCAGGACAAAATCCCACCTGAGGAGCAACTGCTAGGAGTAGAATCCAAACTAAGCAAGTCAGGGACAACAGAGGAAAGAAAGAAAGATCTAGATAAAAGTGGAGCCCTGGTGGCACAGCGGGTAAGAGCTCAGCCGCTAAACAAAAGGTCAGCCGTTCAAATCCACCAGGTGCTCCTTGGAAACGCTTTGGGGCAGTTCTACTCTGTCCTACAGGGTCACTGTGAATAGGAATCAACTTGATGGCGACGGGTTTGGGTTTCGCTTTTTAGGTAAAGTAGGGGAGGAGAACAGAATCGGAAGATCTCATGCAGAAGAGCCGGACTCTTTTTACCACAACTAAAGAGAGTGCTCTGAAGCAGTGAAATTGGAAAATCTCTCAAATTATGTTCCCTGCCTAAAAGTTCAGGGAATCAAGCCTCAGGTAAACGTAAGTAACAGAAAAGGAGTGAAGTCAAAGCCCATGCAGTTATTCCAAGGAAAAATAAAGAGCAGAGCCCCATCCCTGCAGACAATAAAGCAGGACAGAGAGAGATTGACAAAACAGATCACAACTATAGCTGACTATTTCCAAATGACACGTGGGCCTGGGGAGACGGGCAGACAGAACAAGAACCTACAGATCAAAAGAGACCGAGAAAATATTTCAGAAAGAGAAAGCAAAAGGAAAAACCAGGCAAAGCTCAACCGTAGTGTTTCGGAATGGATGCCACAACCGCAAAGAAAAGGAAGGACGTGACGGGCACAAAAGTCAGGCTAGTGGTTGCTCTCGCAGGATGCGGGCATCGCGTCTGGGACGGGGAGCATGGCAGGCTTACGGGGTCAGACTCAGTCTCCTCTTCACGGGGGTGTTGAAACGTGTTCACTCCTTAACTCATTAACCTTTAATTTTGCTTCATGCTATATATAAAATGTTACTTTAACAACTAAAAAATTTTTTTAAATTTTTTTATTGTACTTTAGATGAAGGTTTACAGAACAAATAGTTTCTCATTAAACAGTTAGTACACATATTGTTTTATGACAATGGTTAACAAGCCCACAACATGTCAACACTCTCCCTTCTCGACCTTGGGTTCCCTATCACCAGCTTTCCTGTCCCCTCCTGCCTTCTAGTCCTTGTACCTGGACTGTTGTGCCCCATTAGTCTCGTTTTGTTTTATGGGGCTGTCTAATCTTCCGCTGAACCATGAACCTCAGGAGTGACTTCATTACTGAGTTAAAAGGGTGTCTGGGGGCCATACTCGCAGGGTTTCTCCAGTCTCTGTCAGGCCAGTAAATCTGGTCTTTTTTTGTGAGTTAGAATTTTGTTCTACATCCTTCTCCAGCTCTGTCCAGGACCCTCTGTTGTGATCCTGGTCAGAGCAGTCAGTGGTGGTAGCTGGGCACCATCTAGCTGTACTGGACTCAGTCTGGTGGAGGCTGTGGTAGCTGTGGTCCATTAGTCCTTTGGACTAATCTTTTCCTTGTATCCTGTTCTCTTCATTCTCCCTTGCTCCCGAAGGGGTGAGACCAGTGGAGGATCTTAGATGGCTGCTCACAGGCTTTTAAGACCCCAGACGCTACTCACCAAGGTAGAATGTAGAACATTGTCTTTATAAACTGTGTTATGCCAACTGAGCTAGATGTTCCCCAAGACTAAAACTTTTTTTCAAAGCTCATAGCAGCCTTGTTCATGATTGTCCCCAAACCAGAATCAACCCAAATTCCACTGACAGGAAATGCGTTGATACATTGTACTGTTCAGATGATGGCCTTTATTCAATAATGAAAATAAACGACCCATTGCCCCAGGGAAACTTAGACATAATAGTGAGTCAAAAAAGCAAGTAGCTTTAATTCCTTTAAATTTAAAACAGAATAAAATAATTTTCTCTTAAACGCAAAACAAAAGCAAGTAGCAAGAAAGTCACATGCCGTTTGATACCATTTTCGTAAACCTCAGAAACTAAGCACAACTCAGTAATACATTGTTTGGGGATATCTACGTATGTGACTTTAAAAATTATATTTAAAGAAGCAAGGGAATGGTAAATAGAGAATTGAGGGCAGACTACATGCTGTATGATAGTATAACACAGAGAAACAAGCAAAACTAAACAATGTCATTTAGGAATACATACGTGTTGTGATTTTAAAAACTACACTTTGGAAAAGCAAGGGAATGACACGTCCAAACTTCAGGGTAGTTATTATCTCTCGGAAAGCAAGCAGGATGAGACGGGGAGGTGGAAACACGTGTTTGTCTCAAGTTGAGAGGTATGTTAACAGCATGCATTTTATTTTTATATTTCATAATTTACAAATGTGTTTTATATTAGGAGTATATCAGATCGGTACACAGAGCATAAAATGCAATGGTTTAGACTTTGATCCTCCCTTTCATCAGCCATTCGTTCACTCATTCAGTAACTCAACAAGCAGTTACTGTGTGCCTACTATATGCCAGGCACGGTGCTGGGTTCTAGGAGAGATGAGCCCAGGGTTTAGCGAACAAGACGGATGCCATCCCCGCCCCCTGGTAGCTCACACTCTCTTAGGACTTTCTGTGCCACTGGAGATGGTGCTGGCGTGAAGCAGCTTTTTAAAACTCCGCAGAAAGGAAGGGCCAGAACAAGCCACAACAGAACAATCCGTTTCAGGATAACTGAAATTACCTTCAAATCCCTTGCTGGCATCACTTAAAGGAGTTAGTTTTTAAATTAAGGTAATTAAGGGAGTCAGCAAGAGAGAGCAGACTGGCATACCAGGGCCATGGCTCCCGAACACTGCCAGCTTGGGGCCATGAAAGCTTTGTCTTAAACAATATAATACACACACACATTCACGCATGGATACACGCACACACATTCACACACATTCACTCATGCATACACGCGCACACACATTCACACATACCTACATATACACACACATTCACACACAGATTATTCCGAGTTCCTGCCCTTCCAACCCTTCTGTCTTAGGATCTCCTTTCATTTCTGTACTGATGATGATCATAGACAAGTCGTTGGACTTTGCTACTGTTTAGGGAAGTGTCATTTTGTTTTGATGTCCTTCCTTGGTTAAATAAGGAGTTGGCGCCCTGAATCAATCCCTGAGATTTCAATTACTTACTATTTCAGACCCGAAGTCTGAGAATAGTGGCCCCAGAGTCATGGGGCCCAACACTCTGTTTTGAGAGAGAAGGTAGGAAACTGAGCTCACTTTTCAATACTAACCAATTGGCAGCGTGGCTCTGGACCAATCTCGGCCTGTCTCGGGCTCGGCTTCCTCGTGTATCAATGGGGATAAAAACCACCCCACAGGCTGTCGTGAGCATTAAAGGAGATAATGCACGCCAGCTGTCTGGCTGACTCCTGGTACAGATACATGTATGTATGTATGTATCCATGCATGTATATATGTGTTTGTTACAAATACCGACTCCTGCGGGATGTCTCTGACAGAATCAACCTGTGAGAAGTTTCATCTGAAGCTCCAGGGATCCTTTTTGGGAAGTGGGCTGTGTCTGAGGTCAAGGCTTCTTCCGCTAGTCACTTCCTCCTTCTACAGGCCAACGTGGCCACCAACTACACTCATTCTAGTCTACCTTCACAGCTGTCATTTCCACACAATGCTTATACCTTATTCACCTCATTTTTTTTTAAGGTTAACTCACACTTCTTTATACATTTATTTTTTAAAGTGTCCTCTGTGGAGAGGCGGCAGAGCACAGAGTTTAGGGACACAAAGTCTGGAGCCAGGTTGCCAGGTTCCAACACTGGCACCACCGCTTCCCAACTCTGATTTTGGGCAAGCGACTGCACCCCTGTGCCTGTTCCCCATCTATAAAATGAGGGGGGGTTATGGTTATTATCTGAGGTTTGTCGTTAACTCGTTGCCATCCAGATTCAAAGCGACCCTACAGGACAGAGTGGAACTGCCCCACAGGGCTTCCAAGGCTGTAATCTTTATATGGAAGCAGACTGCCACATCTTTCTCTCGTAGAGTGGCTGGTGGGTTCGAAGAGCTGACCTTCCGATTAACAGCCGAGCACTTAACCACTGTGCCACCAGGGCTCCAGGTTTGTTATTAGGCTTTGAGAAAATGGGAGTTTCTATCTGTAAAGTGTTTAAGACAGAGCCTTGCTATGTACGTGCTATATAACAGCAAGTACAGTGCGTTTGTTACATAAGCATTTCTTACATAAATGGAAAACCAGTATTATGTGCCATAAAATCTTAAAAACAAGTAAAAACCTTAAAACAAACTTTGAAAATGGTGTTACGAAATTCTAGCTAGATTAAAAAAAAAAAAAAATACCCATTGCCATCAGGTTGATTCCGACTCATAGCGACCCTATAGGACAGAGTAGAACTGCCCATAGAGTTTCCAAGGAGCAGCTGGTGGATTTGAACTGCCAACCCTTTGGTTAGCATTTAACCACTACGCCACCAGGGTTTCCCTAGCTAGCTAGTTACCTGCTAAAATGCTTAGTGGACACCATTAAAAACGAACACAAAACAGAGGAGTGGGACTATCAAAATCTTAAAGACATACCGACCCCAAAGCGTGATGCTCCTGAGTCAACCAGAGGTGCTGATGGAACTGAACAAGTAACTTACCCGCCGTGCTACCACCTGAAATCACTGCCAGCCCCGCCAGCATGGTGTGCGTGCTCCGCAAAGTTCTGAAAAGGCCATTAAGATGTAAAAAGTTGGGCAAGGGAGAGGTGTCACGAGTATCACATGGCAAGGAAAAATGAAACCAGGCATCCCCGAGTAGCCCTATTAATCGCAAACATCTCTGAGTGGACAGTGAAATACTTTACACTGCTCCTGTCGGCTGGCGCTGGGGATGTTTTCACTCTGAATTGAAGCTTCATGTACGCGGAGTTGCCCCACGGGACTGCCAATCACCGATCCTCCTCTGTGTCCTTGATCCTGGGGTGATTCCGCACTTCACAGCGAGGTGATACCAGGTGACAGCCTACAGCCAGCCTCCCCTCCCTTCTCTTTCACAGTCAGAGCTGGCTCTTCGTTTTTATTTATTCTATTAACCACCAGTGTGCTCCGAGATGGATGGCTATGGGGTGGGTAATAGATCTGGGATCTTGTGCCCTCAGACCTGCTGTTCCGTGTGGCCCAGGTGACAGGATACTGCAGAGTGTCAGTCTCTGCTGGCCCTGATGGATGGGGTGAACACTCTGTGACATTCTCCCTCCACGAGAGGATTAAGGGAGATGTCTGCAAAGCAGAGTTCCATCCCTGGAGGGAATATGCCACAGAAACATCAACACACGTTTCTGCATAATCAGTTCCACACCAGAACAACAAAAATGGGAAGGGAAGATCAAAAAATCATCCAAATTTCAGAGCACTGAGGGGTGTGATGAAATGGGGAATAGGGTGAAAGCATTAAGTCCAGAATCAAAAAAATACCCTCGATTCACTCCTTCAAGACCTCAAGGCTGAGGTAGGAAACGATATGCTTGCCGCTGCGAGAATTCTAAGTCCTTCCCCAGAGTGTCCACTCCTGAGCTTGTCTCCCTGTGATGAGCCCAGGAGAAGCTGGGAAAGCCACACCACCTTAGGAGAGTGTCATGGATCATTAGCTGGTCCTCCTCCCAGCCCCGGGACGCTGTCTATGGGGCTCCTGAGAGATACCGGTGACCACCTCTCCCCAGGCTTTGGGCTAGATGTGGGTGGTGGCACCAAGGGCTGCCTGGACAGGTAGGGGACAAGGAGGTGAGCGGGGGTCTAGCACCCAGCAATCTCCGTGGGCACCCCTCCCAATCTGTTAGACATCAGACATTTCCTCACGTTCTGTAACTGTGCTCGGCACTCAAAGCTTCCTTCCAGTCTGCGGCCAGTGCAGCAGGCTCTGCTCCCAACATTCTGCGGTGTCTCCGCCCAAGGTCTGCACTCGCCCCACTTCCTCCTCCCTCTCCTTCTTACACGCCTCCCTCCTGCTCGCTTTTCTCCCTTTTTCCGCCCGAGTCCCATCCCTATGTTACAGTGTTTAAAGACTGAGATGAGAATTCTCCCAGTAGCAAGTGCCATATAATCAAAGTCAAAAGTCAGAAAATTGGGCTTTGATGATGGGACGGAATCTCGGAAACTGGGTCTTCCCAGAACGTCCAGAATACCAGTCTCTTTGACTGTATGATAAAGGGACCACAGACATTTAAAAGCACAACTAAAATGTCCATGCTGACTTCTTGGTAGACTCTGGCTTTTCACCCTGCTCTCTATGATATGAAGCCACTCCTCTAAGCCGTGTTCTTTCTCCCTCTGAACACCAGGGTTCCAGGAAGCCTTCCGTGGTCACCCAGCACCAACCTCCGTCTCCCCAGGTCCTCTCAATCTCCATGCTCAGGAGCCCACGTCCCACTCACTGATGTGAGGAGTGGATACCCAAAAATAACGAGAGCTACCAGCTGCTGAGCCTGGACTGTGGCCAGGCACCAGGCTAAGTGCCTGACACACATCCCGTCATTTCAGGCTGGCCACATCCCATGAGGCAGGCACTATCAGCCTAATTTTACAGATGAGGAAAATGGAGCTCCAAGTAAACTGCCCAGAGTCATACAGCTGGTTAGGGGCAGAAGACGTTTCCACAGCCAGGTCTGTGGGACCCCAGAGCCCACACTCTTAACCACTGTGTCACTGTGCCCACAGAATCACAGAAGAGGCCTGGACGGGTCACCAAGTTTGATTTAGATATATACTGTCATATTGGAGCCCTGGTGGCACAGTGCTTAAGAGGTCAGTTGCTAACAAAAAGGTTGGCAGTTTGATTCCACCAGCTGCTCCTTGGAAACCTTACGGTGCAGTTCTACTCTGTCCTATAGGATCGCTATGAGTTGGAATCCACTCGACGGCAACGGGTTTGGTTTTCTGGTTTGTGAAATTACCTTCACCCCAAAAATAGCATTCCAGGTTTCCTCACGCAGTTACTGTATGGCAATACTGACGTGCATCAGCCCATGTTCATTCAGTATATTGTCCATCTTTAGTTATTTATTTAGCAATCTAACGGCTAAAATATTTTTCATGTTTAAAACTTAAATACATATACATGGATAAAAAATACACAGGTTATTTGCCAACAGAATCTAACGGTGAACACTTTTTATAGAGAATTTAATCCACAATATCATAAGAATGAACTTAGATTTGCATATCTACGGGTCACACAACATGAAAAAACCTCTGAAATCTGAATCCATAGGTTATGCATTGAATTGTGTCTCCCCAAAATATGTGTCACTTTGGCTAGGCCCTGATTCCAGTATTGTGTGATTGTCCACCATTTTGTCATCTGATGTGATTTTCCTTTGATGTTAATAAGGCAAGGTTAGAGACAATTATGTTAATGAGGCAGGACTCAATCTACAAGATTAGGTTGTGTTTTAAGTCAACTCCTTTTGAGATATAAATGAGAGAAGCAAGCAGAGAGACAGGGGGACCTCATATGACCAAGAAAGCAGCACCAGGAGCAGAGTGTGTCCTTGGGACCCGGGGTTCCTGTGCTGAGAAGCTCCTAGACCAGAGGAAAACTGATGACAAAGACCTTCCTCCAGAGCCGACAGAGAGAGAAGGCCTTCCCCTGGAGCTGGTGCCCTGAATTTGGACTTCTAGCCTCCTAGACTGTGAGAGAAAAAATTTCTCTTTGTTAAAGCCATCCACTGCTGGTTATTTCTGTTATAGTAGCACTAGATAACTAAGACAGAATTTGGTACTGAGAGTGGGGTGCTCTAACAGATACCTAAAATGTGGAAGCGGTTTTGAAACTGTGAATGGATACAGGCACAGTGGTTAAGAGCTTGGTTGCTAGCCAAAAGGTCAACAGTTCAAATCCACCAGCCACTCCTTGGAAACCCTATGGGGGTGGCTCTACTCCGTCCTATAGGGTCACCATGAATCAGTTGTTGTTTTTTTTTAAATAGTAAAAGCCTAGACTGCCTCGAAGAGGCTGTTGGTGGAATTATTGATATGAAAGACAATTCTGATGAGGACTTAGAAGGAAATGAGAAGAGCTGTTACTCTGGAGACAGTGCAGATGGTGAGAAGCGGCAGCAGCATATCCAGACCAGCTGTAGACAGCGCTGGAGCCGACCCGTGGAGCTAGAGAGCTGCGTGCCTTTGTGCAGGAGGCTTCCTGGCAGAGTGGGGTGCCTCCGAGCACTTATCAGTGGAGCTCGCCGACCCACGGAGCAAGGGAGCTGAGTGCCTTCCGGCTGAAGTTTACTGCCTGAGTCGGGTGACTCCAAGCACTTACTGGTAGAGCTACAGAGCTTTGGAACACTTGCCTCAGCAGGGCAGACATGGGCGGTGAGGACTGAGGGGCCAAGAGGCCAAGGAACCAGGAAGCAGAAGCTGAAGAGACAAGGAACACAGGAAGCAGAGCTGCCTCAGTCTCAAAGGGTGGAGTCGCCACTCAGATGGACTAGGAGAATGGAACCACCCAAATTCGGAAAAAGTTGCCACTCCAGTGGGCCTGGAAGACAGAGCTGAAGCCCAGGGCAAGGGGCCTCCACCAGAATCCCAAAAGTGTGGCCAACACCCAGAGTCTGGAAAGCAGGGCCATGGCCTACATGATCTCAGAGAACAGAGGATTATTTTCAAGCCATGGGAGCTAATGTGTTCTGCTGACTTGCTTGGTGCCTATTATCCCTTCTTTCCCTCCAGTTTCTCCCATTTGTAATGGAAATGTCTAGCTTGTGCCTGTTCCACCATTGCACTTTGAAAGCAGATAACTTGTATTCTAGATTTCACAGATGAAGAGGAATTTTTGGATTTTGGACTTGGAGTTGAATTAAGAGTTTTGCTATGATATGATGGGGTGGATATGTTTTACATGTGGCAAGGACATGAATTTTTAGGGGCCAAAGGGTGGAATGTCATGGATTGAATTGTGTCCCCCCAAAAATATGCATCAACTCGGCTAGGCCACGATTCCCAGTATTGTGTGATTGTCCACCATTTTGTCATCTGATGTAATTTTCCTATGATGTTAATGAGGCAGGATTAGAGGCAGTTATGTTAATGAGGCAGGACTCAATCTATAAGATTAGGTTGTGTTTTAAGTCAATCTCTTTCAAGATATAAAAGAGAGAAGTAAGCAGAGAGACAGGGGGACCTCATACCGCCAAGAAAGCAGCACCAGGAGCAGAGTGCATCCTTTGGACCCAGGGTTCCCATGCTAAGAAGCTCCTAGACCAGAGTAAAATTGATGACAAGGACCTTCCTCCAGAGCCGACAGACAGAGAAAGCCATCCCCTGGAGCTAGTGCCCTGAATTTGGACTTCTAGCCTCCTATACTGTGAGAGAATAAATTTCCCTTTGTTAAAGCCATCCACTTTTGGTATTTCTGCTATAGCAGCACTAGATAACTAAGACATCATACTCTGAGATATTGGCTGTAGAGACCTCAGGCGAATTAACCTCTCTGAGCTTTGGTTTTCTCATCTGTAACAACATGTAACATCTATGTTCCAGGGTTGTGGTAAGAACAGAGGTCACTCATGTACAAAGAGCCCACTATAGTCCGCAGTAAACATCATCAGTATTGTTATCTCCTTCTCAACTTTCCTTAAATGAGGAACACACAACACACATTTGTTTGCACATTCTTAGTAAACTGTTACAAATTAGTAATTTAGTCAAATACCAAATATCCACATATAGATATAATAAAGTTATCTACTGTGCATAAAATCATTTGAAAAGAATGATACAATAACTGTCAACGGACATTTTATTTAAAGTGATATAGTGTTACAGTCTCAGTACAAACTGACCTTACTGCTTCAAAATCCCTTATTTTTACCGCAACAAATCACAGGGTGAAGGAAAACCTTCATCAGGGTCATGCAACTCAGAAGGGCTTCTCTGGGGATCACTGCAGGCATCTGGAGAGACTCTTGGTAATTGATTTTAATGGGTCTTCTTTCCCATAGGACTTGCTGTCTCCCTTTTTATGGGTCAGCTCCTCAATAGCTGGGATCACATTTTCTGTCTTCCGTATCCCAACACCTAGCCAATTCAAATCAACTAATCAGTGTTAAACAGGTAGTGCACATCCAGCACTGCATTAGGGCATGGAGAGAATACACAAGCAGCAGAAATTGGGGTCCTAGCTGTGAGGCATGGATAATCTCATCAGGCAATTTGGGCTGAAGCTAAATTATCTGGATATTATTGATGGTACCTGAATTTCCTAATATAAGTTCCAGAAGGCCCAGTTAACTTTTAAAAGAGTATATGACGGAAGAGGGAGAGTGGATCCATTCACTCATATATAAATAAATACATCCATACCTTTATCCAGTCCCAGTCTGTGTCAGGCAGTGGAGACACAACAGTAAGACCTAATATCCGACCTCAGGAACAGCGCCATCTTGTGGGGAAGATCAACATATAGAAACACCAGGCTGTGGCATTAAACAGTACTATGTATCACAGAAGGCCAACCAGGTGATTGTGAGGACCCAGAGGAGAACATGGTCCACTCTACTGGCCACAAACGGGTGAGCGGGGCAGGACAAAAGGATATTGCAGAAGATGTGATCCTTGATGGTGTCTCCCAAGGTAATGCCAGTCTGGTGGGCAGAGGAAGGAACATTCCAGAGAACAGAGCAAGAAAGCAGAAATATGTGGTAGCACGGTGCGTACAGAGGGAGGGGAGAGAGTAGGGGGAGGGGTGCAAATCACACAACAAGAGCAAGGGGTAGAGATGTGGCTAGAAATTAAACCAAGGCCATCCCGACACCAAGGTGGGGCGTGTACTGAAATGGGGATCCATTAGATGGTTTTAAAGAGGAGTGACATAGTCAGAAAGGGCACTGGTGGCACAACAGTTAAGCACTCTGTTGCTAACTGAAAAGTTGGTGGTTCAAATCCACCCAGCAGCTCTGCAGGAGAAAGACCTAGCAAACTGCTCCTGTAAAGGTTACAAACTAGAAAACCCTATGGGGCAGTTCTACTCTGTCACACGGGGTCACTATGAGTTTGTAAAAACGGCTTGGCAGGGGCGTCTGACCTTCTCTAACTTCACAAAGGGGAAGGAAAATCATTATCAGCATCAACAGCTCAACGCTGATTGCTATGAGGTGGAGGTCAGACATGCCTCCACCCTCCAAACTTTTTACCAGTTCTGACACCAGCCGTCCCTCCCATGGCACTCTCTACGTCTCTGCTTGGTTTGGTAATTCATTGCAGTGGCCACACAGAACTCATAGATGATACTCAATGATTATGGGGTTTATTAGGGAAGTAACAGGTTACAGTTCAGATTCAGGAACCTTCAGGATTCAGTTCTTCTATCAGGACAGCCTCTTCTTGGTCGTGCCCACAGGCAGGTCTCTCTCCAGCCCCAGGGCCTTTGCCCTGCTGGGGGAAGCCTTACAAAGCTCTTTTAGCTCCACCAGTAAGTGCCTAGAGGCATTCCACTCCGCTGGTAAGCCTCTGCCTGAAGGTGCTCAGCTTTCTCCCTCTGTGGGCTGGGAAGCCCACCACACCGGCTCCTGCTGGTCTCCTGGTTCTGCTGCCTCTGCTGTCCCGTTTCTCTGCCACCGCTTCCCACTGTCTCCAGTATTACAGTTCTCCCTCTGTCCTGGTTCTGCTGCCTCTCTCTGTCTTCCGTGTTACAGCTCCACTCTTTCTCCCTGTCTCCTTTTAAGCCTAGCAGATAGCAAAACTGACCAATCCCCTTGTTAGAGTTCTATATACCTTATTTGCATAGTTCCACCCCACAAGAGTGCCAGGCACCTTATTTGTATTATTAATAAGCTGTCCAATCCCCTTGGTGGGGCACAAGCACCTTATTTGCATAGACCCACCCAATCTTTTGGTGGGAGTTACAAGACCATGGTGAGAGAAAAGCCATATAAAAGCAATCCATCACACCAAAGGGCTGAAAATCGATTCAACAACACCCAACAACATAGTCAGAAAAAAGCTCCTGGATCGTGCAAACGGTTTGTGCTCGGCTACCAACCTAAAGGTTGGAGGTTCAAACCCACCCAGTGGTACCACAGAAGAAAAGGCCTGGCAATCTGCTTCCTTTAAGATTCCAGCCAAGAAAACCCTATGGAGCCGTTGTACTCTGTAACACGTGGGGTCGTCATGAGTCGGCATCGACTCGACAACAGCTCACAACAAAAACAACACAGTCAGACTTGCATTTTAAAAAGATTACTCTGGAAGCAGGCGTGAGAGATGTACTTGACGGAGGAGAGTCCCGAGGGCAGGGCACCAGACAGGAGAATGGCACGGCGGTCACGATGAGAAGTGACCAGGGCCGGGACCAGGGCGGCAGCAGTGGGAAGAGAAGGAAGGGCGTTCTCGGGGACGTAAATTCCAGGAATGCTGAGCTGACTCATCTTCAGGAGGCATCAGAAAGTCATCCAAGGCAAAGAAGAATATCACTCACGCCTGCTAAACTAGGAATTGTTTTCTAGTGCCCTCCGGTGAGTGCAAAGAACTTTCCTTCACCCCTCACAGCCCCTCCTGCCTTCCTTACACAGGCCAGGTGGCCGTCGGTCACCAGCAGGCTCTATCCCTTACCAGCTGGATAAGCTGGCAGGTCACCTTACCTCGCAGTGCCTCACTGCCTCGTCTGTTAACTGGAGGTGGTCGTGACACTGAGGGAGGAAATAGACATTAAATGATTGGGGGAAGGCTGGCACGGGGTGAGCACTCGGCAAACACGAGCTGTCTTCCCAGGCTCAGTCTCTTCTGATGGCCTGGCGCGTCCTCCACAGCTGTTCTACTCCACGGCAACTGGTCTGAAATGCAAACATCGTCAGGGAGTTTCGACAAACGTGCACCCCATATCCTAATCAACCCTTATCCTAATCGTTCTCATCACCACAGAAGTTCCTTCACGCCCCTTGAAGTCAATTCCCTCCTCACCCCGCCACCCCCAACCACCACTGTTCTGAACGTTCATTTAACTAAAAAACTGTTTACATATAGCGTGAGAACAGGTGGGAGAACTGTGAAAACAGTGGGAAAGAAGGAAATCCTCATTTACCGTAGTAGGAAGTCAACAGATCCCACCTGAAATGGCCAAGTCAGGGAAGCACGTGACAGGAAATATGGACAGGGACAGGAGAAGACGCTGCTGACAAAGGACATGTTGCTTCTGGGGTTAGGGAGAACACATCAGGGAGAGGGCTTAGGCCAGAAAACTGCGGTATAAATCTTCTAGTACTATTGATTCCTTTTTTTAATTTAGTAAGTATATATATATATCTTTTCCATTCCCAAAAACAGGGAGGGGTAGGTTCATTTGATAATCTGGGAGCATTTCATTCTGTTTGCCACTTCTATTATCCTTTCTATTGGTAACTAAAACCAAGAGGCTATACGGCCCTTCCCGAAATGCAGACTGGGCCAACCTGCTATAATATGTACGGATTTACGATTACAGATCCAAGTGTGAAAGACACTTCACTTTTATTTTCTGAAGTCTGATTCCGAAGCCCCATCTGGCTTGAAATTCAATCTCAATCATTACTGGGGTTCTCTATTCCCCCGCCTCAGGGTTATGCAAAAGTCCTGGGGCAAACTATTCCAGGAGACTCTTATAGTCTTCAGTTCACACTCGCTTTCCGAGAGATGCCTGTTGTCTCGAGTGAGGCCAAGCTGTTCCACGCTGAGCAGACAGGCCTAGGGTCTTGGGCTAAGTGGGCCCTTGCTTGCTTGCTGTTCTTAGGTGCTGTCGAGTCAGTTCTGACTCACAGCGACCCTGCAGACAACAGAACGAAACACTGCCTGGTCCTGCGCCATCCTCATAATCGTTGTTATGCTTGACCCACTGTTGCAGCCACCGTGTCAATCCACGTCATTGAAGGTCTTCCTCTTTTTCAATCACTCTCTACCAAGCATGATGTCTCTCTCCAGGGACTGATCCTCCTGATAACATGACCACAGTAAGCGAGACAAAGTCTCACTATCCTTGCTTCTAAGGAGCATTCTGGCTGTACTTCTTCCAAGACAGATTTGTTCGTTCTTCTGGAAGTCCATGGTATATTCAGTATTCTTCACCAACACTGTAATTCAAAAGCATCAATTCTTCTTTGGTCTTCCTTATTCATTGTCCAGCTATGGCATGCATATGAGGTGACTGAAAACACCATGGCTTGGGTCAGGTGCACCTTAGTCCTTAAAGTGACATCTTCACTTTTTAACACTTTAAAGAGGTCTTTTGCAGCAGATTTGCCCAATGCAATGTGTCGTTGGATTTCCTGACTGCTGCTTCCATGGATGTTGATTGTGGATCCAAGTAAAATGAAATCCTTGACAACTTCCATCTTTTCTCTGTTTATCATGAGGGTGCTTATTGGTTCAGTTGTGAGGATTTTTGTTTTCTTTATGTTGAGGTGTAATCCATTCTGAAGGCTGTGGTCTTTGATCTTCATCAGTAAATATTTCAAGTCCTCTTCACTTTCAGCAAGCAAGGTCGTGTCATCTGCATATCACAGGTTGTTAATGAGTCTTCCTCCAATCCTAATGCCCCGTTCTTCTTCATATAGTCCAGCTTCTCGGATTATTTGCTCAGCATACAGACTGAATAAGTATAGTGAAAGGATACAACCCTGACACACACCTTTCCTGACTTTAAACCACACAGTATCCCCTTGTTCTGGTTGAATGACTGCCTCTTGATCTATGCACAGGTTCCACATGAGCACAATTAAGTGTTCTGGAATTTCCATTCTTCACAATGTTATCCATAATTTATTATGATCCACACAGTCAAATGTCTTTGCATAGTCAATAAAACACAGGTAAACATCTTTCTGGTATTCTCTGCTTTCAGGCAAGATCTGTCTGACATCAGCAATGATATCGCTGGTACCGTGTCCTCTTCTGAATCCAGCCTCAATTTCTGGCAGTTCCCTGTCCATGTACTGCTGCAATGGCTTTCTGCCTGCTCACGGGCAGCTGTTTCCCTCTGAGCTCAGCCCACCTCTCTGGGACGCCGACACCTGCCGGTGAAGGAACCCACGAACATGTATCCCCTCCCGCCCTTGGCAAACCACTCCAGCCCCCCGGCCCTCATCCCACCCCCAGCGCCAGGTCATCTAGAAAAACCCCCCTGGGGTTGAGGCTTTCACCAAAGACAGAAAGAATCTGTCTTCAAGCCACTTCTGCTTTCACCCCACCAAGCAGGAAACCAGAGAGCCCAACGGCCTTGGAACGAGAGGAGGGGGACCCAAAGAACCATCACAGACTGTTGTCTCAATAAGCGATTCTGTCTCCTCCATCTAGAGGTGCAGGGAAGGCCATCACCAGGCCCTTTGCACGGCAGGGCCTAACACATTTCTATCAAACATGGGAGACGTAAGACCATCCAGACCACTGGGTCAGGGGAGTCCGTTCCGCGAGGGCTGTGGGAGCCTGGGAGAGCAGGGGTGGGGGTGTTCTCTCCTCTGCCCCTGCACACAGTCAGTGTGCTCAACTCCTAAACGAAAGGCCAGGGGGCAAGTCTACCCAGAGGCATCTCGGAAGAAAGGCCTGGTGATCTACTTCCGAAAAATCAGCCATTGAAAACCCTGTGGAGCACAGTTCTACTCTGACCACACAAGGTCGCCACAAGTCGGAGGAGACTTGATAACTTGATGGTGATTGGTAGGTAGGCTGCTGCCACCAACGGGCGTTCTGATTCTCTCTTCTCTAGCTTCATCTAGCATTTACCCAAGTGTCCTCGATATCTTAATCTGCAAGTGTCAACCAGCTAGGCTGTGTGCACTGAAGAGCTATGCGGCATTTACAGGACTGGTGTCCCAAAGGAGACACTGAGGGAGTCCCCAAAGCTACCAAGAGACCTGCCACCTCAGACGGCTCTCAAGCCCCCTCCCAGCCCCAACTCAGCCCTTGCACCTGACGTCCTCTGCCCTCAGCCAGACCCGAGCTAAGCTGTGAGCAGAACCCACCGCGGCAGCTCGGCACCGAAGCAGATTGGTTTTTATTCTGTTCACTAGCTTAAACTGAAGCGTATTAATTTTTTTAATTTTTGTTTAAAATATATGCAGCAAAATCCACTCCCACTCCAGTTTCTAGACACAGTGATCCGTGACATGGGTTACGTGCTTCACACTGTGACATCGTTCTCGCTGTTTCTGTTCTGGTTATTTCAAAACGTTAAAAAAAATCATTGTTGCTGTTGAGAATATACACAGCAAAACATACACCAATTCAACAGTCCTACATGTACCCTGTAGTGACATTGATGACATTCTTCGAGTTGTACAACCATTCCACCCCCCTTTTCTGAGTTGTTCCTCCCCCATTAACATAAACTCACTGCCCCCTAAGGGTCCTATCTAATCTTTTGAGCTGCTGTTGTCAATTTGATCCCATATCCCAACAACCAAAAATCAAACCCACTGCCGTCGAGTTTATTCCAACTCAGAGTGACCCCATAGGGTTTCCAACACTGTAAATCTTTATGGAAGCAGACCGCCACATCTTTCTCCCTTGGAGCTGCTGGTGGGTTCAAACCACCAACCTTTCGGTTAGCAGTCGAGTGCTTTAACCACTGCGTCAACAGGGCTCTGATTCCATAAAAATAGTTCTTAAAAGAGAATAATACTCGAGGCAGAGTTTTTTTTACTAGTTAAACTAAGCTATTGTTTGGTTTTAAGAAGCCTTCAGGAGATATTTTTGGTTTCAGGTTAAAAAACATACTAATTTTTAAACTAATCGAGAAGCTAGCACAGGGTTTGGTAAACTATTCAGAGTTACAGCACTGCCCAGCCACGTGTGAGAACGGCCTGCATTGGAAGGGAAGGCGGATACAGCCGGAGCGAAGTCATTCCACGTCCCTGCCGTTGGGTTCCTGAGCGAGGCTTTGAGGCCTTTTCACACGCAGAAGAGCTTCCAAGTCCCTGCACAGAGCAGAACGGAGTCTATCATGCAGCTGGTTTGGGAAGGGATGCTGCAGCATCTCACCTTGGCCAAAGAAAGGGAGCTGCACATAGTACAATGCACAGGAAACTCTTAATAAAGGATCTATTAAAACCACTTGTCATGCTTAAGGGGCACTGAGCTTCTGTTTGGAGTGATGAAAATATCGGGAAAAGGAGATAGTGACGGGAGCGCATGGGAATGTAATCAATGTCACCGAATTGCACACTGAAAAATGGTTAAAATGGCAAATGTTCTGTTACAAATATTTTACCATTAAAAACAAACCAACGAAAACTCCTTGTCATCTTTCAGTCCTCAGCTTTACAAAATAATCCTCAACAAAAAAGCAAGGGTATTTTCCAAATGGTGTTTTTGGGCATTCTTTATAGAAATAAGTAAGACTATAGCAGTACAACTCACTAAAGTTAGGTGCTGGCTTCAAAATGACTTTTTGTTGTCAGATGTCACTGAGTCGGCCCCTGACTCATGGTGACCCCACGCACAACAGAAGGGAATGCTGACCAATCCTGTGCCGCCCCCAGGACTGGTTGTGGACTGGACCATTGTGATCCATAGGGTTTCCATAGACTGGTTTTCAGAAGCAGATCACCCGACGTTTCTTCCTAGTCTGTCTTATCTGGAAGCTCCACTGAAAGCTGTTCGGCATCACAGCAACACGCAAGCCTCCAGGGACAGACGAGTGGTGGATGCACGTGAGCACACTGGCCGCGAATCGGACCTGGGTCTCCCACACAGAAGGCGAGAGTTCCACCACTGAACCATGGCTGCCCCCTTGAAATGATTAGACACTGACTTTCTAAATAAGTCAAAATTTTAGGCAGTAGCAATCACATAGCTACTGTTGAAACCTCGTACAACATCCCATACCATTTACAAGCTAAAAGCTTTGACTTCCAACTCTAAGTATGCCACGGCTGACCTGACAAGTGGCCACACCTGCCCGCTAATCACAGTCAACAAATGACTGAGATTGTCCTCTCCCCCCTCTTCCAGGTCTCGGGCAGGCTCTGCTGACACCTGGTGGCTGGCACACGCAGCGAGGACCGGAGCCACGCAGCTGTCCCCATTAGCCGAATTTCCTTCCTGCTGACCTGCTGCCTGGACTTCCGTGTAATGACAAAGAGCTCTAATGGCAGGAAAGGTGTTACATTGGAGGAAGCGCTGCTCCACAGATCTACAGATTCGTGGCCGGGCATTAATTGGCACCAACAGAAGAAGCCTGGGCAGGTATCTAGAAAGTTTACTCTGCAAAATCTGCCTTTGTGAGATTTTTCTTCCAAAAGATTATATTTATTTGAACAACTTCTGTATCCATTCATTCTACTACCTCATTTGAAGCAAATTATATCCAAAGATTAGAGACAGGAATAGCTTCGGTCTTAACAAAAGAAATCTTAAATTGTTCTGCTGTGGTTAATTAATCTTTTGGTCCTAATAGGGAAAACTCCAACCAGAAGAAAGGGGGCGTATAAATGGAACATCTGGCAGGTAACCTACTAAGAGTTAATTGCATCCAAGGGCAAGGTACTTCAGGAAAGGGAATGGAAGGAATCTTTCCCAAGAACCGTGCTGGGCTGTGTGGCTGGAGCTGACAGGTGGAGAGAGAGCTGGCAAGAAGCACAGCACAACCTAACCTGTAGGAAAAGACCCGACTCCACAGCTCAACGTTTGACGTGGGGCAACCTCTCATTATGGGTCTACACTGTCCCTCTGGGTAAGTACCAGTACAGTTGCTGTCGAGTCAATTCCAACTCATGGCGACCCCATGTGTGTCAGAGTAGAACTGTGCTCCACAGGGTTTTCCGTGGCTGATTTTCCAGAAGATTGCCAAGTTTTTCTTCCAAGGCACCTCTGGGTGGACTTGAATCTCTAACCTTTCGGTTAGCAGCTGTCTTAGTTATCTAGTGCTGCTATAACAGAAATGCCACAAAAGAAATTGAGTAGGAGGCTAGAAGTCCAAATTCAGGGTGCCAGCTCCAGGGGAAGGCTTTCTCTCTCTGTTGGCTCAGGGGGAAGGTCCCTGTCATCAGTCTTCCCCTGGTCTAGGAGTTACTCAGCACAGGGACCCCAGGTCCAAAGGACATGCTCCGCTCCTGGCTCTTCATTCTTGGTGGAAGGAAGTCCTTCTCCTCTCTGCTCGATTCTCTCTTTTATATCTCAAAAGAGATGGACTCAAGATACAACCTAATCCTGTAGATTGAGTCCTGCCTCATTAACATCACAGAGGTAGGATTTACAGCACTGTAGGATAATCGCATCAGATCACAAAATGGTGGACAATCACACAGTACTGGGAATTATGGCCTAGCCAAGTTGACGCATTTTTTGGGGGGACACAATTCAACCCATGACAACAGCTGAGGGTGTTAACTGTTTGCACCTCACAAGGACTTCTCTTGTGTGTAACGGGATTTTCTTTCTTTGTAAAAGAGAAAGGTGATAGAATAGGCTGTGTATGTGGCAGGCCTGCAGCTAGGTCATCTTACTGACACCTCAGAGCAATTCTGTGAGGTGGGTGTTATTTCTTCCCATTTAAGAGATGCAGAAACCGAGATGTGGAGAGGCCGAGCAGCTTGCTGAAGGTCACACTGCTGAGCTAGTCACCGTGCGTGCCCCCAGCCCAGGGCTCTCTGATTTCAGAGCAACGCTTTCCTCCTCATCACACTGGCCTAAAGCAAACACAGAAAGATAAATAATTCCAATCCAGGCAAAAGTGCACCATTTGCCTTTTTCAATTTGTATAATTTTAAATGTCACTGCAAATTCACTTCTAGGTCACTTTTAAAACAAGCAACTTTGCTGAAGGCAAGCGGGGGAAGAAAATCCTGCCGTAATTTGTACAGCTGTAGAATCCACTGCTCGATTTTCTACTCAGCTTTCCAGGGACAGTTCAAACAGAAACAAGTGACAATCTAGGACACTTTGCCTGCCTATCGCGCATAACCACCCCCCAGCGGTAAGGCCCTTGTGCGAGGCCCAGGATCGCCTCCAGGCATACCCAGGAAATCACAAGGCGGAAAAGAACTGTGGGCTGCCTGAAAATGCAGGGGGGTGGGGTGGGGATGGGGGCACGGGACCAGAGTCAACCCAAGAAAAACAAACTCGCTTTTAACAAGACTTTTCATCTCATTTTCTCAATTCCATTTGAAAGTCATACGCATTTGGGACTGCCAACCAGTTGTTCCAGAGATACAGATAGGGATTCTTCAACTAAAGAAACTTCTACAGAGTTTATCCAATCTACATGGATCTAGTTCCGATGCTCAGGGAGGGTAGTGAGTGCCCAGGGGTAATCTCTAAATTGCACCCCCGCACCCCAGTTTCAAGACGCATCAGCACAAATGGAACAGGCTGCATAGGCTCGGCTCACTATTGTTTACTCCCCCATTGCTAACCCCACATTGTCTCATGATCTTTTTTTCTCCAGTCTCTACAGAAAGATTTAAGATTAACCGATGCCCCCCCCTCGAGGGTAGAAAACAAGTGACAATGATCTAAGAATGAAAAACCAAACCAAGCACCCATCTCGTGACGAGAGTAAGCAGGATGTCGCCAGATAATCCCCAAAGATGTCGCCAGATAACCCCTAAGAAGACCAGTGGAAGGTTAACTCATCTAAGACATCACCACCTCAGAGAAAAACAACCGCAAAAGATCCATAATCCTGTCTCTATAAAAGACTCCAGCCAATCTCCAGCGGGGAGACGGGTTTTTTGGAGGAATCTATTCCCCTCCGTCTCCTATATATCGATATATAATAAACATCCTGCTGCTCACCTCACCCGTCTCAGAACTGGCTGTTGCGGCAGGCGGCTCCAATCTGCGTTATTGCAGTAACACAAACGTTTTCCCCCTCTTGTGCGGATGCCTCAGCTGGGTGACTTTCATATTTGTGGCACCCCAGAACGTCCGTGCCTTGTCTGGCGCCCCCTTGGACTTGAGTCCAGGGCAAGTGCCCCTCTCTGGCCCTGGCCCCTGGCTACACCTCTGATCTAGTTTGCTATGAGATGGGCTTTAAGAATCTGTAAGGTTTTGCCTTAAAATTCAGATGCATTCTCAAAGCCATTCATTCATTCAGGGAACTTTTACACTGGCTATTTGGAGACCCTGGTGGCATAGTGGTGAAGAGTTCAGCTGCTAACCAGAAGGTCGGCAGTTCAAACCCACCAGGTGCTCCTTGGAAACCCTATGAGGCAGTTCTACCCTGTCCTATGGGGTCTCTATGAGTTGGAATCGACTCGACAGCAGTGGGTTTTTATTTTATTATCATTTATTAAGTACCATTGGGGAGCCCTGGTGGCTCAGCGGTTAAGCGCTTGGCTGCTAACCGAAAGGTTGATGGTTCGAACCCACCAGCCACTTTGCAGAAGAAAGATGTGGCGATCGGCTTCCGTGAAGATTACAGCTTTGGAAACCGGATGGGGCAGTTCTACTCGGTCCTACAGGGTTGCTGTGAGTTAAATCGACTGGACGGCGGTGGGCGTGGTTTATTAAGCACCAGGCACTCTTCTAGAAACAGGGTTTTCTAACAGGAGACAGACCGGAAAAAGATATTAAAAAAAGGAAAGCAGAGTTAGAGGAATGGCGGTGCTCAGGGAGTGGGGAGTTGCTATTTTATTCAGGATAAGGTGAGGGAAGCCTCTGTGATGGTGTCTGAGCAGACCCCCGACAGAAACGAGGGCCAACTTATGCAAGTGTCTAGGAAAAAGGCATTGCCAACAGCGGGAAGAGCAAGTGCAAAGGCCCTAAGGTGGAAGTATGTTTGGCATGTACCATCAGCGATGCCAGGAGATGCGGTCACAGGGAGGTCAGGGAAGCGGTAGGGGCTGATCATCAGGATCTTGTAAGCCTCTCGGGAAATTGGCTTTTTCTCTGAGTGAAGGTTCTGAGCTGACTCATGACAGCATCTGACTCTGACCGCAGGGTGGGGGAGTGGAGTGGGGTAGGAGTGGGAGCAGGAACCCAGTCCAAGGCCACTGCAGTAATCCAGGTAAGGGAAGGCGGTTGCCTTGGGCCAGGTGGTAGTAGTGAAAAAGGTGAGAGAAGGCTGGATTCTGGACAGACTATGAAGGTGGAGCAAACAGAACTGGCTGGTGTGCTGGGTGTGGGGTGCAAGAGAAAAAGGAGAAATGACTGCGAGCTTTTTGACCTGAACAGTGGACAGCTGGAGTTCATTTCCTGTGTTGGAGAAGACTGAGAGCTGGGGAGGAAGCTCAGAAGCTCAGCTTTTGACCCGTTGAAGTCTACCCCTAAACCACCAAGGCTCCCAGCCCTTAGTCCGTATGGAATGGGTGTTAGTGGATGCCTACAGGAATAGGGCTGGGAGCCTTGGCAGTTCAGTGGTAGAATTCTCGCCTTCCATGCAGGAGACCCAGGCTCGATTCCCAGCGAATGCACCTCATGCGCAGCCACCACCCATCTGTCAATGAAGGCTTGTGTGTCGCTGTGATGCTGAACAGGTTTCAGCGGAGCTTCCAGACTAACATGGACTAAGAACAACAGCCTGGTAATCTACGCCCAAAAATCAGCCAATGAAAACCCTACGAATCACAACGGTCCAATCTGCAACGGATCATGGGGATGGCGGAGGACTGGGCAGTGTTCCATTCAGCTGTGCGTGGGGCCACCGTGAGTTGGGGGCTGACTCCACAGCAGCTAACTACAACAATATTCCTTAATGGACATGTCCAGTGGCCAGTTAGACACACATGTGGGACTCCAGGGAAAGAGCTGGTGTAAAATCGGGAGTCGGCAGGATCTACCTGTTATTTAAAGCTGTGAGAAGCAGGCTCTACCTGTTATTTAAAGCTGTGAGAATGCATGAGATCAACTAGGGAATGGATGTAATCAGGGCCTTCGAGGACTGAGCCCTGGGGCTTACACCTTTAAAGGAGATGCTGGAAAGGCAGCAAAGGAAACAAGGAAGGGTCAGTGATGCCCAGGAGGCCAAGTAAAGGAAGTGTTTGCACAGTACTGGGGAAGCCAGCACAACTTGTCCAAGGCAAGGTCACGGACGCTCCATAGACACATCCAAATTCCCTGAGGGACTGAAATGCTGGGCAGAGGGCTGTGGGGACCACAGTCTCAGCGAACATCTAGCTCAACTGGCATAACATAGTTTATAAAGAAAACGTTCTACAGTCTACCTTGGTGAGTAGCGTCCGGGGTCTTAAAAGCCTGTGAGCAGCCATCTAAGATACTCCACTGGTCTCACCCCTTCGGGAGCAAGGGAGAATGAAGAAAACCAAAGACAACAAGGGAAGGATTAGCCCAAAGGACTAATGGACCACAGCTACCAAGGCCTCCACAAGACTAAGTCCAGTATAACTAGATGGTACCCAGCTACCACCACTGACTGCTCTGACCGGGATCACCACAGAGGGTCCCAGACAGAGCTGGAGAAAAACGTAGAACAAAATTCTAACTCACAAAACAAGACCAGACTTATTGGACTGACAGAGACTGAAGAAACCCCGAGAGTATGGCCCCCGGACACCCTTTTAGCTCAGTAATGAAGTCACTCCCGACGTTTACTGTTGAGTCAAAGATTAGACAGGTCCATAAAACAAAATGTGACTAAATGGGCACACCAGCCCAGGAACAAGGACTAGAAAGCAGGAGGGGACCGGAAAGCTGGTAATAGAGATCCCAAGGCTGACAAGGGACAGTATGGACATGTCATGGGGTTGTTAACCATTGTCATAACATGATATGTGTACTAACTGCTTAATGAGAAACTATTTGTTCTGTAGACCATCTACAGTACAATAAGAAAGCAAATCAGCTCCATGGTGCCTAAGAACAACAAGCTCAAGTAGATGCCTAATGCGTCCTGTTCTGTACTTCCCTAGTTCACTCACTCTCCCGGGTTCTACCAGCCCCTCAGTCCTCACACCTTCTCTCCTTCTCTCTCAAGCTGCTACCCTAGCTTCCTGCTTCTCCGAGAGAACAGGGCCAGTCAGGAGATGCTTGTGCTCCACCAGCACATCGCCCGTCCCTGCAGCTGTCGCTGCATCCTTTCCCTTCCTTCCGTGAAGGTGGATGAACTAGTAGTGCTCACTTCTAACTCCGCCCTCCACTCGCACATGGATCCCACTGCTTCTTGAATCCCTGTGGACGTGACTGAAAACCCACCGGCATCAGCAATTGTCTCTCTTCTGCTTCATCGGATTTTCCTCCCCACTGGCTCACTCCCGCCTGCACGCAACACGTTGTAATGACTCCGGTCTTACACCTCCTACAATGCTTGCCCTGTTTTCCTCCTTTCCTTTATGGCCAAATCCCTTGACAGAGTTAACCCATCACCTCTTGCTTCCACTTTCTTTCCTCTCATTGTCTCTTGATCTCCAAGTTTTGGTCCCCGTCACTCTACTGAAACAGCTGTTGCCAAGGTCACCACCATTTCCCTGTTGCTGAAGGAATATGGTTCCCTATCTTCCTGCTACCCTCTCAGCAGCATTTGACACACGGGATCAGCTGATACCCTCCTTCTTGCAAACACTGGTCTTTGTGAGTTAGAATTTTGTTCTACATTTTTCTCCAGCTCTGTCCGGGACCCTCTGTTGTGATCCCAGTTAGAGCAGTTGGCAGTGGTAGCCGGGCACCATCTAGTTCTTCTGGTCTCAGGGTTGTGCAGGCTGTGGTTCATGTGGTCCATTAGGCCTTCAGACTAATCCTTCCCTTGTATCTTGTTTTCTTCATTCTCACGGAGTCGATTTCCAACTCACAGTGACCCCACGTGACAAAGTAGAACCGCCCCAGAGGGTTCTGTAGGCTGTAATCTTTTGGGAGCAGACGGCCAGGTCTTATACCCTGAAGATGCAGGTCGGTTTGAACCGCCAACCTTTCTGTTTCGCAGACAAGAGCTTAACCACTGCAGGTGTGGACAAGGTAGAGAGCAAATTACACCTGGGAGGAGGCTGACTAAAGAAGTGTGGGGGAGAAGTTGGGGCACATACACAGGGATGATGATGGACCAACCCACTGCCGTCCAGTGGATCCCGACTCATAGCAACCCTATAGGACAGAGTAGAACTGCCCCATAGGGGATGAAGGACCAGATAATTAAACTGGGTGGGGGGATAGTGAAAAGATGGTCGGATCGAAGGACTGTAGGTCTGGTGGGGCTGACAAACTGTGGGAGATGGGGCACCGAGAGAGAGAGCTGGACAGACAGGAAGCACTGGTCAGAGAGAGAGATTATGTTGTGGACTAGGGGGTGCTTAGGTCCCTGGGTGACACAAATGGTTTGCGCTCGACTACTAACCTAAAGGGTGGTGGTTCAAACCCACCCAGGGGTGCTGCAGAAGAAAGGCCTGGTAATCTGCTTCCTTAAAGATTACAACTGACAAAAGTTTATGGAGCAGTTCTACTCTGTAACACACTCGGGTCACCGAGTCGGAATCAGCTTGCAGCAGTGGGTTTGGTGCTTTTTTTTAGGGTGTGGTTATTAGTGATGACTGCGGCTAGGGTGGAATCCCCGAGTGGTCAAGGGGTTAAGTGCTTGGCTACAAACCAGAAGGCTGGAAGTCAGAGTGCACCCGGAACCTTGTGGGAAGAAAGCCTTGATGATCTACTTCTGAAAGCTTACAGCCATTGAAAACCCTGCGGAGCACAGTTCTGCTCTGCACAACGGGGTCGCCCTGAGTCAGAATCGCCTTCACGACAACTAGTGGTGTGTGGTGGGACAACTAAGGCGTGAGCATGGGAGTGAGTGGCTGAGACCGAGCAGACGATATAAGAACCCTGCAGTTGAGCTGGTCAACTGAGAGGCCTCCAGTCACTGAAGGCTTGTCTATACACGGACTACGCCGGGGGTCGTACTGGAGAGGGTGACAGGGAGCTAAGAGACACAATCATCGAGGACTAAGTCGGTGTGTGCAGGGGTCTTAGGTGTCTGCAACAAAGGGGTGGAGGGAAGGCAGTGTACAGCCAGATGGTATAAGGCTCAAAGCCAGGGAGTCTAAGGAGTGGGGAAGGGCAATGATCAGGAATTTAAATGAGACTTTTGTTTTTTGCTAAACAGAATTTAACACTGACAGCTCCTCATCTTTCCAACTCAGTCCCGACAAAGTGACAAACGGGGGGGAAGAAGCCCTCACAATCCTCACCCCACCACCTACCTTCATCCTGCTGGAGTCAAAGCCCTCAGAGGACTCCGGCCACTGCTTTAATTATCACAAGAATACTGTTATTGTGGAAGTGTTTTTCCTACGTGGTGGGCTTAACAGGAAGGAGACAAAACTAAACACTCTGCATTTACTTATCTCAAAAGTCACAGGACATCATCTGGGACCTGAAACGGGTCTTCCGCACCTGAAATCTCTCGGTGCCTGTGAATGACGTTATTTACTGAATACTCCCGGAGAGGAGAAGTGCAGAAGAGAGGAGGTCGCTGCTCTCAGGAGAACGACACTGCAGAACAGCCCGACACGCATCCTGTGTTTCTTTTAAATCATTTACACATTATATGATCTTCTGACGGATGGTCGAAAAAACCAGCCTCCAAAGGCCCTTATCCAAACTCTGAGTGAGTATTATAACCTGAAATGCACGTCTAGGGGTGGGGAAGCTGGTCTCAGGTCGGACTCACTGAACGAATATGTCTCCTGTGATGCAAAAAAATGACAAATGCTGGGCTCCCCCCCACGTCCTCACCGCCCACGCGTGCTGGGCTCCCCCCCACGTCCTCACCGCCCACGCGTGCTGGGCTCCCCCCCACGTCCTCACCGCCCACGCGTGCTGGGCTCTCCCCGCCCCCACGTCCCCAACGCCCACGCGTGCTGGGCTCCCCCCCCC